>NW_024080633.1:8843948-8901150 GCF_003009895.1 Hyaena hyaena
CAGAGTCTGTGACTCCCTCTCTCTCTGACCCTCCCCTGCTCACGCTGTCTCTCTCTCTCTCCTAGAAATAAAAAAAAAAAAAAAAAAAAAAAAAAAACAACGAATCTGAGCTTCTTCTCAAAGTGGGCTCGGATTCGAGTTCAGGCCACATCTTTCACGGCTGTTGGCATCAGCACGGTGCCAGAGGACGGCGGGCGCTCGCACGGCTCGGTGGGCGGAGGAGAGTTCCTGATGCAGCGTCCCCAGCTCTCCACTGTTCTGGAGCCTGACGTGAGCCGGCCCTGGGGCCCCTGCGACTGTGGGGACATCTTCCGCGTCACTGATCAGGTGCAGACTAACGAGCGGCAGCAAGCGAGGCAGCGGGCGGGGTGGTCGGGACTGCAGCCAGGTGGGGGGGCGCTGAACCCCCCCTGCTCTTGAACTGCTAGGGGGCCTCGGCCAAGTACGGAGCCTCCAATGCCCCAGGACTCCCCTCTGCGAAGGGGTGAGTATGGAGCACCTGTGAGGGACTCGGTTCCTGGGAACAGTCTGTGTTTGTGTCTGTGGCGTCGCCCCAGGTTAGAAGTAAGGTGACACATCGGACAGGGTTTGGAGAGGTTCAGGGGGTGACAGAAGGCTCCTCTTCAGCCTCCGAGCCGCACGTGTGTCCAGCAGGCCCCAGGGGCCTGAACCGGAAAGTCAGACAGCCAGGGATGCTCCTGTCGGAAGGCAGGCGGGGGGAGATGGCCGCCGGCTCAGAGAGGACGGACTCCCCCTCCTCCACCCCTGTCCTCCTCCAGCCTCGGGGGACGGGATGACGCCGCCCGCAGTGGGGGGTCCTCTTGACTCTGCGCACCCCCCCCCCATCCCGCTCAAATGCTAGTCTCTTCCAGACACGCCCAGGAAGACCTTTTCACCAGCGATCTGGGCAGCTTGACAGACAAAACTAACCATCGCGCCTACGAATCGATCCCCGGCTTGTTTCCAAAAGCGCCTCTTCTCGTGAGCACGTGGAGCCCTGCTCTCTGCTGCCCTGTTGGGCTGCGTGACAATTGCCCACCGTTTCCAGGTGATGAACGCGGATTCGAGCTTCTAGCAGCATGGGGCCACCGCAGGGCAGAGGGGACCCCGCGCCTTCACCCTGGGGCGCGGCGTCGTGGGACATCGGGGGTGAGGGCTTCGGCGTGGCCACCTAGAGCTGTGCGGACAGGTGACGGGCGGGGGGGGGGGGCGAGACGGGAGGGGGACCGGGGGGTGGGGCAGGAGGGGGGCGGCCGCCCTCACGGAGGGCTAGGACAGACGAGACGCCAGGCGTTTGGTTCCAGGCCGGCACATTCCTCCTTCTGAATCTCACAGCAGAGCTCCGAGGCCAGGGCTTAGCAAATGGAGGGTAATTTAGGACGGTGGGTGGTCCGGCAATCGCCAGGCAATTAGATAAGAGGCAGCCGTCCCCTCCACAGACCACAGACATGCGCATTTGTCCAGCCGCTGGGGGTGGGGGCTCAGTGCCGTGCACTCCTCACCCTCGGAAGCCACGCCGGGTCTGCAGGTCGGGGCCTCAGACATGCCGAGCTCGCGTTTGCTGCTCGAGGCGGGAAATGGCAAGTGGGCTTCCAGAAGTCACTGTGGCGTGTCCTTCAAGGGCTGGAGGCGGGGAGACCCTCCTGACCCCCAGTCCCTACACCCGGGTCTCATGGCCCTTCCCACTGACTCCACCGTGTGTTAGGGTTTGTGAGAACTGCAGTTTGGGGCGCTTTAACTTCTGTGGGGGGAGAGGAGCAGGGGTGGGGTCAGTCTTGAAGGGTCTTACGCAATCTGGCGTCTGAGGGAGGGGTCGCGTGCTCCTGGCACACGCTCAGTCGGAGCCCAACAGCACAGGCGCCCGTGCTGGGGCTGGTCCAGGGCAGACAGCTCCACTGTAGTCTAATCAAGAGCAGGGAGGGTTTATAGGGGCGCCTGGGTGGCTCCATTGGTTCAGTGCCCGACTTCGGCTCAGGTCATGATCTCACAGTTCGTGAGTCTGAGCCCCGTGTCGGGCTCTGTGCTGACAGCTTGGAGCCTGGAGCCTGTTTTGGATTCTGTGTCTCCTTCTCTCTCTGACCCTCCCCTACTCATACTCTGTATCTCTCTCTAAAATGAATATACATTAAAAAAATTCTTTTAAAAAAAAAGAGCAGGGAGGGGTCAGTGGGGTGCAGGGGGGAGACAGGACTCCAGGTGCCCTTGGCGGATGCTGTGCCCACATCAGTGGGTAAGAGCACACCATCCGGGTGCTGATGAGGCCACTGTTAATTTTTCAAAAATGCTTATTTATTTATGTTGAGAGCTTGTAAGCAGGGGAGGGGCAGAGAGAGAGGGAGAGAAAAAATCCCGAGCAGGCTCCGCACTGTCAACGCAGAGCCCGACACGGAACTCGAACCCATGAACCGTGAGATCATGACCTGAGTTGAGAGCAAGAGTCCGACGCTCAACCGCCTGAACCCCCCAGGCACCCCTAACCCGACCGCTTTAACCACTCCTCTGGGGTGATTCTTGAGTAGGGCTGTCAGATTTAGCAAATAAAAATACAAGACGCCCAGTTCGATGGGGACTTAGAGAGCCAGCTGTATTTGTTTCCTGGGGCGGCTGTAAGGAGGCACCACACATGGGGGCTTGAAGCACCGGAGATCTATTCTCTCCCGGCTCTGAAGGCCAGAACCAGAATCATGGTGGAGGGTCCTTCCTGCCTGGCCTGGCTCCCGGGGGCTCCCGGCGTTTCCGGGGGTGCCTCGGCTTGTGTGTGCGTCCCTTCAGTCTGCCTCCGTGGTCACACGCGCCGCCCCGATGTTCTCTGTGTCCTCATGTGCTGCTCTTAGAAGGACACCAGGCCCTGGATTTACGGCCCACCCTCATCCGGTGCGACCTCATCCTAGCTCACTTCATTTGTGAAGACCCCCTTTCCAAATGGAGTCACATTCTGCGGGTCCAGGGGGATGTTACTGAACCCACAACGGCAACGAATGTTTATTTAGTTGCATGGGACATATTTTATGGTAAAATTGGTCATTAAAAAAATTTTTTTAATGTTTATGTATTTTTGAAAGAGACAGAGACAGAACACGAGTCAGGGAGGAGCAGGGAGAAAGGGAGACACAGAATCCGAAGCAGCTCCAGGCTGTGAGCTGTCGGCACAGAGCCCGACGCGGGGCTCGAACCCACGGACCCTGAGATCATGACCTGAGCCGAAGCCGGACGCGAAACCGACTGAGCCCCCAGGCGCCCCTGGTCATTTTTTATTTTCAGTGAAACTATTGCAGAGGATAAGCTTCTCTCAAAGTTACTCATTTTTATCTGAAATTCCAATATTACGTGGGACATACTTCTACTAAAAGTGATTCCTATTCGACCTGGCGGCCCCGTCCCTGAGTCCCAGGGCGTCTGTGTCCTGCCGCTTCAGAAGAGCTGCTGCCCCTTGGCCCCCTGCCTTCCCGGGAGGGAGCCCGGTCCCCCCACCCCCTCCGGCCCCACCTGCATGGGGAGGGGCAGCTCAGGGTGGAAGCTGACTGAGCTGTTCTCCCCTTCCTGGATGGGGGAAGGGAAGGAAATGCTTTAGTGAAGTTGCAAAGCAGCAAAGAAAGGTCAGTGGGTGACTCCTTTCCTTCTCTCCAGCGGCGCGGGGCTGAGCCTGCCGCCCGCGCAGAGGCTGAACTGGCAGCGCCAAACCCCCCGCAGGGGCCGCGGGCCAGACCCGCAGGACAGGGGCCGCCTCCTTCTGAGTTCAGCAAACCTACGAAGCCGCACTTGCCACCGCGAGAGGATGCAGACACCCAGAGCCGTGAACCTGATCCGCGCAGCCCGGCCGCACAGCACCCGGAACGGGGTCCGCGTGGTCAGCGTGTCCCGCTCTGCACCCAGCCCCATGTCGGCACCGCCTGCTTCTGCTCTCACAACAACCTGGTAGCTTCCCTGAGGCTTCGTGGTCCCTGTTTGCACCCGGGGGCGCTCAGAGAGTTTGGACAAACCCCCAAGGTCACACAGTCAGTAAGCGAAGGCGTGGGATTTGAACCTACTACCCTGCACGTGACTCAGAGCCCACATACACTCGTAAACCTGGGCTCTGAGACTGTCCGCCAACCTGTTCCACGAGTGGGTGTGCATTTGGCCAAGTGCTCGAGGCCGTGCAAGCTTCAAGGGATGCACAGTCCTGGGGCCTCTCGAGTCTCTGTTCTATTTGTACATGGTGGGGGCTGCCAGGGCGGAGGAGGAACACGGTAAACGTGGAAGAATGCGTGTGCATGTGTGCGTGAGTGTAGGAGTGTGTGCATACACACGGGTGAGTGTGTATGTGGCTGTGAGTGTGCACACGTCTGGATATGGTTGTGTGCATGTGCGTCTATGTGTGTGCACCTGTGAGTGTATGTGTGTGCGTGTGTGCTACCCTAAATGGACAAGTCAGAGACTCTCTGATAACACTTTGGAAGCCATCTACCAGTGAGGGGGTGAACGATGTTGGTATCTGATGGGAAGAATGTTTGAGGGGGGGAGCAGCAAGTGCCAAGGTCCTGTGGCAGGATTGGGATTGCTATGTTGGGGGCTCAGCATGGAGGCAGTGTGGCTGGAACTGCATTTATAGCTCATGGCTTCAGGCTTTTTGGACAGTGGCTTTGCGTATCCCGTCAGAAATCTCTGGGGAGGCCAGGCATAGCCTGGGGGCCAGCCTGGTTGCACTGACTGGGTGGATCTTGACCTTCTAGGCCAGTAGAGGGAGAAGGTTCAGTCACTGGCGCAGAGACTGGGGTGGGAACCCCAGAGACGCCCGGTACACTAGCCAGGGGCCACATCGTCTGTTCTCGCAGATTCCAGCTCTTCGTGGGGGCACCAAACACGTTATCAGACATTGAAACTGTACTGCCAGTTCATCTGTACTGAAAAACGTCCCCGTATCTGTGACGGGCTCTCCACAGCAGTCCTCGCTGACTCCTAATCTTCACAATCTGCTAGGACAAGCCTTCGCTCACACGCGGTTCGGCTGGCTGGGCCCCAGCGAGGATGTGGGTAGAGAGCATCTCTGCTTCTGGGCACAGGAATAAAAAATGAGCAGCGGGGGTGCGAGGGGGCAGGTGGACGGAGAAAGGCCAGAGGGCCAGCTCCGGGACAGGCTGGCGTTTGGACGGAGTGTCCGTCCCCAGTGTCACACACATCTGTGGACCGAGGAACACTGGAGCCTGTCATTGAGGCTGGAAGTTAAAATCCGAGTGTATGGAGCGGGGCCGTGCGGTGGGCTGTGTGTCCTGAGGTCCCAGGCTCTGCAGTGAGACGGTCCAGGAGCAGAGTTGCGGCTCGGGCCGTGAGGCCCTGAGTCACGCTGGCGGATGCACGGGGAGAGCAGGGGTGCGGGGCCCCAGCGTGGATTTGGGGAGCGAGGAAGGGAGTAGCGGAGGGTGACACAGCAGACAGCGGGGGGCCCTGGGACGCCCCGGCTAACGGGAAGGGAGAGGCTCGAAGTGCTCCTGGCTCCCGGGGAGAAGGCGGGAGGCGCCGCTGGGTGAGCGGTGGGCACATTCAGGGCGCCCCGCACGGGAGCCAGGTGGGCCGGAAGTGCCCCCCGCGCATCAGGAGGCCACGGACAACACGACACGGCCGGACTGTGTTCCCGGAGAGCACGCGCCGGGGCAGATGACCCGCCGGCTCTCCCGTGTTCCGAGGGAAAGAAAATGGGACAGGGATTACAAAGTCCAGGCAAAAGCTGCCGTTCGGGTGGGACGGCGACAGACAGGTCCCGTCCCTGAGTCCACGTGGGGCGCGGGGCAATCGCTGCATGAAACCCAGCTAAAAACAAGAAACTTAAACAGAATAAAAGGAGCGCGGAGAGACTGTTATAAACGATTGCAGAAAAATTGAAATTCGTCCGAATACGGGACTAAGCACGCTCGGGGCCGTTGTTGCCGAGGAGGATGCATGTGGTACAGACGCTGAACAGGGGACCCCGCACGCGGAGCCCTGCTGTTTCAGGCCCGCCCTGGGGCACAGACCCAGGCTGTCAGCGCCCCGGGGTCTCCCTCTTTCCAACGGGAAGGTCACAAAGCACCGCCTTAAGGGTGCAGCGGACGGAAACACTGCCTCTGGGCTCCTTTATCAGCCTAGAGTGGCTTCTAGAAATTAACTTCTTGTGGTAAAGAACTATTCCAGCAATTCCCTCCATCTTACTTTACACTGTTTTCCAATCAAATTAAAGTAACGCGAATACAGTTTAATTTAAAAACAGCAAGAATGGCGTTACTTGAGGGCATCAACTTGTCTCTCTCTCTAGCCTTCTACTTGCATGTTTGTGCGGGAGGATGTCGGGAAAGCCAGCCATGCTCATATTATTTTGGATTTAATGTGTTTGGGGCAATCAGTTCCTTTCTTAGGAATTTCTGCTTAAATTTCTTTCTTTTTTAAAGTTTATTTATTTATTTTGAGAGAGACAGAGACAGCACGAGTTGGGGAGGGGCAGAGAGGGGAGAGAGAGTCCCAAGCAGGCTCCACGCTGCTGGTGCAGAGCCTGACCTGAGCCAAAACCAAGAGTCAGATGCTCCACCGACTGAGCCCCCCAGGCACCCCTTAAATTCCTTTTAAAAAAGCGACCATGAGTGATGTTTATAAAATAGCAATGAATCAATACTTAAGAAGATGCCGCTGACATGTTTTTTACAGAAAAGAATCACAATGAAGTGTATATTGCAGCCCCCCGAAAGATAAGTCCAAATTAATTAATTATAGGAATTAAGTCCATCATTAGGCAGAAAATGCTGAGTCGCAAAACTGATGTGAATTTGAATAATCGGGAGTCTGGCCTACAGGGAGGTGCAGAGGTCAAAATGATTCTCTTTTCTGCTTTTGAATTTGTTCATTTATTCAGCAAAGCGTCTGAGTACCTACTCTGTGCTGGGCACACTGGTCCCTACAGGTGAGTCTCAGTGTGACGCTTACACAAAACAGAAAAGAGAGCAGAAATAACGAAAGCCGAAAGGAAGCTTCCAGAAAGTGTCCTTCTGCAAAGAAGGTTATGGTTGGGATTGCCATGAGTACTCCCACCCCGAATTTTTGTAAGAGGCAACATCTTCCAGAAAGTACACCGAGAAGGAAGCAGAAACACCCCGGCATGAGAGTGCAAGCACAAAGCACACGTGTGCCTCTCCTGGGCTGACGGAGCGGATACACAACAAAAGTGTGTTAGCCCAGATCACATGGCTGCATCCTCCTTCCTGGGACGAGACCTTCATTTTGACCTTGGCCTTCCTGGGGAGACTAATTGCAGCCCAGCCCTGGGGCCCGCCTCCAAGCTGCTGTAGCCCGGTCCTGGGGCCGCCTGCCCTTAGGGGGCCCGGCCACGCTGCAGTGCCCCCTTCCAGTCCCCGGGCCTTAATCCACACCCCGAATTATCCTCTGGATGGAGCCCCTTCATGCTGAGAGGCTGGGAGGAAGCTGGACTCCAGGGGCTGGACTGTCTGCCCTGTGAGTGGCCAGAGCCCCGTCCGATCCAGAAGCCCCGGAAAGCAAGCCGTGAGCGCTGAGCCCTGAGCACTGGGGAAGTGTCCAGAAAGACTCTCTTACTTCCGCCGCCTTCGGATGGCCGTCGGGGCTCTGGCTGCAGCCTCCTTGGGACTGTGGACATCCCGGGCCCGAGGCCTTGCCGGCACCTCCCTGCGGCCCACAGACGAGGTGGGTGGAGGATGGGCAGCCGCCCCAGTCTGACATGAGTCCCCAAAATCGCTCTGAATCAACGCGCAGAGTTCGCCTTCCCAAACCAGGCCTCATCCCTGCATCTGTGACATATGGTCACCGAACAAATGGGCCCCGTCTTCCACCTGGAAGGGTATTGTCAGAGGTGGCGGGAGCTGGGAACCGTCACGGCAAAGACCGAGGCTGTGCTTGGGGACCAGGTGGCATTAACGGCGGTTCATAGGCTTTGCTCCCTTACTGGGGGCTGAGTCTGTCCCTGAGCGCCCGCCTCCCTGCGGGAAATGGGGCGGGAAGGGGAGGAGGCCTGACGCGGCCACCGCCACCGAGAACAAGGCTCGCCGACAACGTCGGCCTTTTCTTCGACGGTCGCCGTGACCTTGACAGAGCGTGGGCCAGACGCAGGCGGGCCAGTCAGCGTGGCGGCGAAACGAGAGCCAAGGAAACGAAACGACGTTAAAGGTCACACGTGTGAGTCCGGCCGCGCTCTCCTGCTGTACAGGTGGCTGAGGGAGAAGAGAAGTGGCTGGGGTGGGGGCAGGTCGGGTCCAGTGCGGGACAGCGGGGACCCCGGGCCAGGCGTGGGCAGCCACTGGGACAGATCCTGCCGCAGAGGCTTACGGAGGTAGCGTTCGTTTCCTGCGATTCACGGCACCCGCCGACTCTTCTGGGCCAGAGTCCTCGGGTCTGGGAGACCCTGCCCACGAGGAGGAGTGGGGCCGGCACTCACGGACGGGGTCGGGGTCACCGGAGCCCGCAGAGCGCTGCTCGGGAGAGAGACAGTGAAGACGGCGGGCTGTTCAGATGCGGGACCGTCTTTCTGTGATTTATGACTCAGGCGAACAGCCCGTTAATGCAGCAGCGGCCCCACGTCTATTCATAGCTTCCTGGGGGCCCACCACGGCGCTGGAAGTGGCTTTGAACTGTTTCCTGTGGTTTCCCCCACCCCACGGGGGCGGGGCTTCTATTTCTGGAGAGTGTCCGTGTCGGTCGAGGCCCAGGCCGCCCCTGGATGCGATGTGGGGGCTGTGGGTGACCAGGCAGACTGAGTGGGCCCTCCGTTCAGACGGGCGCTCGTGGAGAAGCCACCACTTCCTTCTGAAGGCTGGTGCCAGGACTCTTCGCCAGAGAGCGCGTCGCCGTGTTGGAGAGCTGGCGGCCCCCCCACGAGGCCCCCCCACAAGTGCCCATCGCTGTCGTTGGCATTTATCCGGTGCCTTCCCGGGACACGACCCCGTGTTGCGCGTTTTCCAGACTGGCCCCGTTTCAGATACTCTGTTCTCATACAGCGGTGGGTCCTCTGGGCAACGTGCCCCCGCTCAAGGGGCGTGGGAGGCGGTCCAGGAGACACCCGCCGGGGAGCAGGTGGGCGAGGCGGGAAGGCAGGGGCTGAGGCCGCGGGTGAGAAGAGGCCAGGACGCCAGGGACCGCGCCGACGAGGGATCTGCCGAGAGCCGGGCTGGAGAGGGCCCCGCCGGGCGGGTTTTCTTCACCCGTCAGCGGCCACTTCTCTTGGTTCTGACCCCGTCACAGACACACGTGCTCACAGCTCTGTGCTCACGTGGCGCCCCCCTTGCTGCGAAGCCCGGTGCCGAATGTTCCAGATTCCTGTTCCTTTCTCTCTCTCGCTTTGCTCTCCATTTGAAGTTCACACTCGGCATCTCATGTTGTCCTAAGCGTGCCCTCGCCCAGTGTCACCCGCTCCCACCAGGGATGCCGCCAGCCGAACGGCTGGAGTGAGGAAGACTGGCCATCGCAGGTGCTGGCAGATGTGGGAGCAGTGGGGATGCTCCTGCGACACCGGCCTCGTCCCTGTCTCACGGGGTCAGGCTGCGCATCGGGGCAGGGGCCCTGCGGTGCGGCTGGGAGCTCAGAGCGGCCGCTAGGAGCCTGGTGACGGCCGCACGGCCTCACGTGCATCCCCTCAGGCACCCTCTACATCCACCTATGAACCGAACATGCCTTTCTCGGCCTCTCCAGATGGGGAAACCGAGGCACGGGAGGGGTGTGAGCTGTGCAGGAGTGGGGCCAGAGTGTAGAGGAGGGGGTGGGAGAGCCCCAGACAGCCCGCATGCTGCAGGAGGTTCTGCCGCGGGGAAAACGCCCACCCGGACTATATCCGTCTGTTTCCAGGGTCCCCCGAGGGCCTTCTCAGCGTGTGCAGCGATGGGAGCCGGGCTCAGGGCCCCCCTGGCCAGCAGAAGGCCAGGAACGAGCTCAGCTCACCTGCAACCCCCTGGGCCCAGACGTGACGAGCTGCTCGCCGCCTGGGGCTGTCCGGGCACATCCCGCCAGCATGTCTCACGGGCACATACCGGGGCGAGGGCTCGTGGCCCACATGCGCGCACTCACACAATGCACATGCGTGTGCACACATGCACTCACACGCACACACACGCACACGCGTGAGCAGCGGGGTGTATCAGAGCCCCCGGAGACCAGGCTTTTTCTTCCACAGCAGACGGAGCCGCAATGTGTAGCGCTCGCCCAGAGGGAGGAGAGGGCCGCGGCTGAGCTGTATTAGCCAAAACCAACCCCGATTTACTTTTCCGGGCCTGAAAGTAGTAATACGTTTTCGGTCTTGAGAAGTGCTGTTCGTCCGGGAAAAGGCACCTGAGGAACCCCGACCACGGCTGTGACCCTCCCGGGGGCCCGGCCCCGCCCTCTGGGACCCGGGACGGCAGCAGAGCCCTCGCTCATGCCCGCGGCTGCCGCTCCCGCCCGCCTGCCCCGACCCCCGGGCGGCTTTCCGCTTCGACAGAACACGGCAAAAACACGTCTGGCTCTGCAAGCAGGTGTGGCGACGGGGAAGGCGGGTCTGAAAGGGGTCACTGAAAGTGTGCTTTGGGGACCCTCTGAGGAAGGAAGCGCCCCAGGAACGCACACGGAAAATGCGCACCAAGGCGGCCGAACTGGAAGACATCCAGCTGAGTAAGCAGTTAGGAGAGAAGACTTCCAGTGGGTTTCCGTGGGGCCCAGCCACGACGAGCTCCAAGTCACCTCTCATTGTCTGACAGGGGGAAGGTCTGTCCTTGCCCTACATCCTGGTCTGTTTGTGCTGCATCTCTTACAGTCATGCAATTCCCTTTCCCGATGACACACCTTTAACCCTCCTGTCCACCCACCCGCCGTGAACTTGTGAGCTCTCAGCATCCCTGCACTACCAAAACCTGTTCCAAAAATCCTATGTCAGTCATTTACACACTAGTATAAATAAGCAGTGGAAGCACCTCTTCTCTGGGCTGGCAGTGACACTTATGCCCCAACCCATTGGGTGCTTGAGCCGACAGCGGGGCCGCGGGCCACTCCATTTACAGCTGGCACCGCTCCTGCCTGAGATACATGCAAACATTCTTCTAGTTATGTACTCATGCTGGGTACGTGTGCGCACCCACGTGTGGGATGCTGGAGACTCTGGGTCCAGGGCTTTGCAACTATTACACGGCCATGCTACAAACAGGCATCTTTCTTTTTTATTTTATTTTTTTATATTTTTTATTTATTTCTAGGAGAGAGAGAGACAGCGTGAGCAGGGGAGGGTCAGAGAGGGGGAGACACAGACTCTGAAATAGGCTCCAGGCTCTGAGCTGTCAGCACAGAGCCCGACGCGGGGGTTGAACCCACGAACCGCGAGATCATGACCTAAGCGAAAGTCGGACGCTTAACCGACTAAGCCACCCAGGCGCCCCAGGCATCTTTCTTTTTTAAATGGCAGTGGGCACCAGCTCAAAGATGTCTGCTAAAACCTCTGTGTTCTCTCTGCTGACTCACTCAGTGGGAATCATAAACCCAAATGCCAACACGCGCTGACCCACACAACCTCCCCAGGGTCATTTTAGTTCTTGTGTGAACAGACAATGGACATGCAGCCAGATTTTCTGTCTCCAGCTGTTTTCACCCATGCCAGCAGCTCTAACCCGGCATTCGGGGCCCCCGGCGGGTCAGTGGCAACAGATTACCGAGGACAGGGGACGTGGTCCCAGATCGGCCCCTGTTTTCTATTTTGTAAGCAGGGAAAGACAGTCATGCTGTGCAGCAGGGGGAGGGACACGAAGCCTCGGAGGGAGCTGTCTGCGTTGTGGCCGAGTACAGGGGTGCCCACGAGGTGGGAGCAGACAGGAGGCTGCCCGGGGGACGGGCACCCTGGGCCTGCGGCTCGCTCTGCCCCCAACCAGCTTTGCCATCTGTCTTCTCATCAGTGACAAGAAGGTGCTGATCTTGGCCAGAGCGGCCGCTGGAAGGCGCACGCGGCCCTGGGCCGGCAGCCACCCCAGGCGCTGTCCGTTGGTCACCACGGCTCTCCGAGCCCTTCTCTGCCCGGCTCTCCGGAGGCACCAGCAGTCACTGGAGACCTAGCTGCACACGCACGGGTCTCACCCGCATGTGGGTGCTTCCTGACGGTGCCATAGGCAGATTCCCGTCTGGGCCCAGCGATGGTTCTTGGTCAAGCCGGCGAATCACGAGCCAGTGAGTGACGGGTCACTTGCGGGCTGGGTGCATAACGGCTGCAGGAAGCTCCATGGCTCCTTTCCCGGGACAGGTGCTTGGGCGGTCAAGACGGCGGCCACTTGCCGCTCGCCCACAGTGGACGGGCCCCGTGAACAAGGAAGGGGACTTGACCCATCTTCTCCTGCAAAGGCCATCGTGGGTCTTGGGGCTTGTGCTTCCAAGGCTGGGTCTGAAAATTTGGCCATCTCGCCCCATCCAGAGTTGTCCCTTGGGGTCTGTCACTCTGACCCCAAACCAAACGGTTCATTGTAAGGACTCCTGTGATGTCAGCTGTCGGATCTGTTCGTCCTTTAGGACTGATCTTCCCTTCTAGTCGAGAGGCACGGAAGCCAACGTCCAGACAGGGGCCGGGATACGGAGAGCGCTCTGCGTTCATCTCTGTGTGCACGACACTCTCCACTTAGATAAACAATTTGTGATACCATTTTTCCTTAAAAATGGGTGGTCCGGGACTGTCGAGGATCTCTGTTTCATTCCTAACTCTTTCCTCTAGACAGCGGCTAAAGCTATGTCTAAAGAGAGAGGAAAGGAATGGTGTGTAATACCAACTGATGGGGGTCTTCCCAAGGAGCCAGGCTTCCTCCGGGGGAGGCATGGGGCTCACTCGGCACCAGCGTGTGCACGGAGCTGGCCGGGCTCCAGGGACAGGGAGGAGCAGCCCCTTCCTCGAGGGCGTCCCCGTCTAGGGGATGGAGTGAGGGGTGGTGAGGTGGAGCCGCCTGTCTCCAGGTTCCCGGTTAGAAAGCCAAAATCCCGATGGGAGGAGCTTGGGGAGAGCCCGTGTCTCACAGGGGCTCGGCCCTTTGGGGTCTTCACAGCCCAGGTCGCCCACGTGTGAAAGCCTGGGCTGGACATTTAACTGGACAGGCTGAAAATTCATTTGCAGAACCGGCATCTTCCTCCATTCTCCCCAAACCCAGGGAGCAGCGATGGGGGTCGTTCTTGCTGTGCGCTCAGCTGCGTGGGTGCCTGGTGCCTTCTGGGGACCCACTGACCGCTGGCTACTGCCCCCCACCTCTGCCACCTCCACAGGAAAGGGTGCCCTCCACACTTCATCCCTGCCACGCTCTGCTCAGGAGATCCACGTGAAGACTCACCCCTTGAGAGAACACCGGGCGCTGGGAGGCTCTCAGGTGCCCAGCAGCCTTTGCAGGTGCAGGAGCCCCGTCCTCGACACCCACCCCGGGCCAGGACACTTATGAATGTGCTCAGAGACGTCGAAGAAGATAAGGATTGAAGATGCCTATCTTTCTCTCTTTTTTCTTACCACGTACATTTTTATTTTAAAATGAATATACCATAATAATAATTTTTGAGGGGCACCTGGGGGGCTCAGTCGGTTAAGCATCCGACTTCGGCTCGGGTCAGATCTCATGGTTCGTGGGTTCGAGCCCCGCGTCGGGCTCTGTGCGGACAGCTCAGAGCCTGGAGTCTGTTTCAGATTCTGTGTCTCCCTCTCTCTCTCTGACCCTCCCCTGCTCACGCTGTCTCTCTCTCTGTCTCTCTCAGAAAAAAAAAATTAAAAAAAAATTTTTTTGAAATTTCTTTTATAATAATTAGTGAATTCAGTCGTACAGAAGAGCACAGCCAGTGTTGGCTTTGCACGATGCCGGGCTCACGGCGCTTGCACATATACCCGCGGGCAGGTGCATCGGAGAGCACGGACCACACAGAGCCCCGACGGCCCTACGGACGGATGTGCCAAACCCTTCTCTGTCACTTTGCGGATCTGTGGATGCTTTCACGCCGGAATGGGATCACTGGCAATTTTTGGTCCACCCTTTGCCCTTCTCTGTTTGTTTTTTCCTGTTTGTTTCCTCCTCCAAATTCTGTGTATGGAACACACAATCCTATTTCACGGCTAAAATCATAAAGCTTCTTCGGCTCTGTTCCCGACACTTCCAGACTCATGATTTCACTTCCACCGCACGCTTGCGACATACGCGGGATTGGTACTATTTCACTGTGGAGGACAGAGGCTCAGAGAGGTGATGTGACCTGCGCAGGGTCACACAGCTCCTGAGGGGATGAGCTGGAACGGGAACTTGGTGTTTTTTCCAGCGGGACCACTTCTCACATGGAAACCCCACCATCTCCCCCAACTTTTCTTCACTTAAGGGACGGAAGGTTCTTAGGGAAATCTTCCTGTTAAGAGATGCGTCTTTAAAACAAAGGTGCGCGCCACCAGCCTAAAGCAGCAGTTTTCTTGAGGATTTAAGGGGTAGGAATTCACGCTCCTCGAGAGAGAGGATCGGAAAACAAACTGTTAGCCCTTCCTCCCTCTCCCTCAGCTTAAAAATAAATACATTTTGGCCGTGTTTATGTTAAAAGCATGTGAAGAGAGAAGTTTGCTAGGTGTGGGTAATTTATACAATCTGTAACTACAAAGTCACTTCTATTTATTTGTTTTGAAGGGTCTAACCTGGTCCTCTCCCTACACACCCCTCCAGTGGCCGCAGAGAGGAGCGTGAGCCGTGCAGCCGTGGTCATGGAAAACGGGAACCAGAAACCCCATCACAGAAGTCGCGCCCTTGGAGTGCTCTGACCTGCCCTGTGTGGCCCGCGGGGGCTCCAGCCAACACGCCCGCACCTCTCGAAGGCACCACGTGGATGATCAGTCCGGTGAAGTTGCTAAAAAAACGCAGGTGCGCACGTGCAGGTTTGGTGTGAGGCCCGGGGCCCTGCGCTTCCAACAGGGACGGGCGGGGCCTCGGAGCCTGCTTCTCGGCTCCGGCTGCACGTGTGAAGCTCTGGGCTTTTGGAGTCCCGGCGCCTGAGTCCAGAACAGAGCAACTGAGTCAGAGATGCCAGGTGGGGCCCAGGTGGCTCCGAGGTCGCAAGGCTGGGACTCTGCCTACAGCGCTTGGAATACCTGTGTCTCCGCTTCAGAGCGGCCACCTTGGCCCCGGGCCCCGGAGCCCTCTGGCGGCTGTGCCACCACTCGGTGTGGGCGGCCTGCACTAGGTCCTATGGTCTGCTCATCACGCCCTTCCCTCTGTGCCAGGGCTCCCGGGGGGTGGGGTGTACTTCTCTGCCCTGTTGGTGATGATGATGGCCTTGGGTCTTGCGTTGGTCAGCGGGGCAGAAATGACACAGTGCGAGTTCCCAACCAAGACCTCGAGAGACGTCCGCGATGCCTACTGACCCTAGCCTTCCGCCCCCCTTCCCGGGAAAAGCATGCTGCACGGCAGCTGGTCTTGGAAGGAAAAGCGGTGGAGCGGGTCTAAACCTGGCCCCTCGGAGCCACACTGACTCAGAGACCAGTGAGGGGCACAGAGTTGTTTCTGGAGGCCTCTGTGCTCCCCGGGATGTTTGTTACGCAGCAGCATCACAGCACGTCCTGACTAGAGTGTCCTTGAGGTAACGAGAGCTGCAGCGGGGTATGTAGAGCACTTACTCACGAATGTGAGCGTTATTAACGCCTACTATTAACGCAGCAGTCAGGTGCAATTTCCTTGGAGCCCACCCCCCCTCCTCCCTTCCTGCGCCGGGCTCTGTGGCTCACCCCCTCCCCGGCCTCCAGTGCGAGGCACCCGCTCCCCGACTCAGGAGCACGTTTGTGGAGCCTCCGCCGCAAACAGAAAAGCCCTTGCCTCTGTGAATGGGGTTTTCAGCCTTATCTCGAATTCTCCTGGTGTGGCCGGTGGCTGTGTCGGCGGAGCTCTCTGAAATGTGTTTGGTGGTATGAGCGAGGAAGAAAAACGAGACGCGGGAAGGAAATAGGTTCGACTTTGTTGAGAAGCGTTCCAGGTTTCAGAGGACACTTGGAGGCCAGTGCTGGCCATGGGCTTGATGCGGGTGCAAGACTGCGCGAGAAGGAGCCGCTGTCCCCGGGGGGGCGCCTGAGGGCCCCCGCCCGCCTGCTCCCGTGGGCCTGGACGCAGACACGACCTCAGCCACGCAGGGGCCCTGGAGGGCGGCCTGATCACCCTGCGGACACCTCATCGGGCTGCGGTGAGGCCCGTGCTGTGTGCCCTTCGCTGGTGCACAAGGTCGGCTGTCAGGACTGGGCGGACGCACACAGAAGAACCGTTTCCACCCCAGGAAGGTGGGAACTCATCCCAGGGAACCGGCGGTAAAACGAGGGTGAAGGGAATGAATTGTGTGGCGGGAAAATCAACCCAACCCGGGTGTCAAGACGTTCCCACCGGAGAAAAGGCCAGGCCGCCGCGTGAGTCAGACGAAGCCGGCTGGGAAAAACACAGGCAATCTGTCACCCCCCTGCGCAGTGCCGGGCGGCAGTGTGGGGCCGGGGGCCGGGAGCGGGCGCGGGCAGGCGCTGCGGCGGGGCGGCTGTTACAGTCATGGCAGGTGGGACAAAGACCCCCCACGGGGGTCAGGAGCCGTGAGAGGCTCACTCGTTTAAAGGAGGGGCTTCGGGGCGCCTGGGTGGCTCAGTCGGTTGGGCGTCCGGCTTTCGCTTGGGTCATGATCTCGCAGTTCGTGGGTTCGAGCCCCGCGTCGGGCTCTGTGCTGACTGCCAGCTCAGAGCCTGGAGCCTGTTTCAGTCTGTGACTCCCTCTCTCTCTGACCCTCCCTTGCTCACGCTGTCTCTCTCTGTCCTAGAAATAAATAAAACATTTAAAAAAAAATAAAGGAGGGGCTTCAACCATCACTTGTGACCTGTGATAATAAAAGGCACGCCACCGCCTGTACCGCCCGTCCCCACCGCACCCCCTTCTCCTTCCCCACGCGGAGCCAGCGCCTCGCACAGACGCTCCACACACGCGCTGAAATCCTGCCCCGACTGAGAAGACAAAACACGGGGAAAACTGTCGCCCTTTCCAAACCCGCAGGCCCTCATCCCGCACCAGTGGCGTCTTGGTCGCCCTCGGGCCCTCCGGGTTTGCTCAGGAGGAGGTGCTTCAGGGCAGGAGGCCGGGGAGGTGGGGCCCCGCCTCGACTCTGCGGCGCGCCCACCGACACCGCGGCTTTCCCCGGCCCCACAGACCCCACGGTCCGTGGACACACGCTGAACAGAAGGACTTAGGCTGACGCATTCTTCACAACAAGTGGTTGCTCCTTGAAGTGCCGTGCGGCCGGAGGGAAACTGAGTCAAGGAATGCTAATTACCTCTGGTACCGTTGTATCTGGCCACGGATTGGCCCTTACAGTGGTGGCTGCTTAAGGCCAATTCCACCCCAGAGAGGAGGCGTGGCGTCCCTGCGTTTCCCAGGATTTGCCCAGAAGTGGAGCCCGCGGAACCCTCCCCTGCCCCGTTTTAGTTGATTCAAGCCCTGCACAAACCGTCTCCCCCAAGAGGTAAGACTCCCTGGACTTTGCTTCATCCTCCAGAGCCGCGGAGAAGGGGGTGCGGTCTTCCCTGGAAAAGGCCAATTTCCTCACGTTTCCTTCCGGGTGCGCATATGCCCTATATGCCGGCGATGCCTGGGGGGCCCTGCTCCACTAGCTAGAGGCGGCCGTGGCGGGAAAGGGGCCCCCCCACGGGGAATGAAGGGGCTGGAGCAGAGGCTGGGGCTGCTGGGGGGCCACCCTGCGGGATGGACTCCTAGTGGCTGAGCTGGGAACTGCAGCCAGCCCCGGGGGACCCCCAGGGGCGGGCAGAGGGCCCCTGGGGGAGAGGCCACTCTCTCCTCCCGCTGGGATTTTATGAATGCAGTCGTCTCTGTTTGAATTTCCTCATGTAAACAAGTGAACAAGACAAAAATTCAAAACACCTGGTAGCTCGAAACGTCCTCATTAAAAGGAGAAATCCCGCTAATAAAGACGCGAGCAGGGAAGATGAAGTCCAGATGAGCTGCAGCCACGGTTCCAGGGACAGACTCGCACCCCTTTCTCGTCGGGATGGGAAAGGGAGGCTCCCCCAGCTTCACGTCGGGATGCAGATTTTCATCCTTGTTACCCGAGGCAGGATCGCCCTTATCGCTGTAACAACATGTGCCCGGCCTCCTGCGGGTCTGTGCATGTGGCGAGCACATTGTCGGGACCAGAAGGGGCGTCATCGCCCGGACAGGGAGGGGACGCTCCGCGGGGCCGGACGGGGGGACGGGGCGGCCAGGACTCGTGGTTGGGAGCCCCCCGGACCGTGGGCCTCAGGACTGGGATGGCCGCCGCGTCTCAGGGAAGGGTCTGCTTTCCTCCACAAGGCAGGTCCTCCCTCGCGGAAGCCCAAGTGCCAGACACCGTGAGACCGGGTGATGCGCTCAGGGGCAGCTTCTCCAAGCTCCTTTCTGCAGAACAGGGTGAGAACTGCTGCCTGAGGGTGCAGGGCGGGTGTAGACAGAGCTATGGAGAGGCTCCCGACTCTCACCCTCCCAGCCCCCACCCCCCAGCCTAGCCCTCCTCGCGGACCAGAGTGGAGGCCGACGAAGCCGTGGCGGTAGTGTCAACAGGGCAGGTGTGTGCACGCTCGTGGCCGTTCTGCTGCCCCGGACGAGCAGCCCGCCCGCCAGGCGCCAGCACGGTGACTCCGAGCCGCGCACCTGCCTGCAATGCCACTGTGCTCGTGGGAGCCTGGACTTCTGAGTCCCCATCTCCGTGGTGGAGACGGGGGTGGGGTCACCGAGCTGGATGCCCGTGGGGGCAGCAGCCACGGGCCAGAATATGAAGCCACATATCTCTCACAGGGGAGGGTGTTCTATACTCGTGGATCAGCAGCCCGTGGTCCTTGGTTCGTGACCACACCTGGGGTTAGGACCCCTGTAAGGACCTGACACAGTCTGCAAAGCCCGTGTATATCCGGGGACCCACTCGCAGCCCCCCCCCCACCCGGGGGACGACAGAGGCGCAGCTAAGTGGTGAGGATGCAGGGCTGGGGGTGAATCCCTGGCTCCCATCCTGGCTTCATGACTCAGGTGCACGGGCCCCGCCTGCCTATGCTCACTGGGGGCCCGTTCAGATGAGGCAACCCAGGCCGACCGCAGGACAGTGCTCAGTGACCATCGTTGTTGGTCTATGACTGTTGTCACTACCAGCGGCAGTGCCGGCTCTCTAGTGCGCGTGAGCTCTGCATGGGGCCCCTCCCGGGAGGGTCTGTCTGCCCCGATGGCCCGAGGCTGTCCCTCTCAGGGCAAATGGACGCAAACCTGCTTCGGGCCTTCTGCCCCCATGTGCTCCTCTGCTGAACCGGAAGCCAGTCTGGCCGCACAGCCTTGTCGGCATTCGGGGCTTTTCTGCACTTGCCCCGGTCACCCGGCCGGGACTCAGCATGCGGTAGGTGGTGGCCGCGAGCCCTCACTCCAGGCTGTAATCAGCCCTCGGCATGTCCCAGTGACGCAGGCCAGTTGGGGGTCACCAGGAGGCCAAGCTGTGTGAGCAAAACGTTCACAAGTTCCCGAATTCGCCTCTTGCCTCGCGAGCGTCTCGCTCAGAGGCTGGGGCGGCGGGGCGGCGGATCTGGCGGCTGGGAAACCGGGGAGGGCCTGGCTGGCGTGCGGCTGTGTCCTCGGTAGATTACAGGGTCCCGGGGTTTAAATGCACTGCGCCGCGTTCTCTACCAGCTGCGGTGGAAAGACGGGGGACGAAATGAGAAGCAGCTTGAATCCGGGCCACGGGAGGTCCCAGGAGGGCTTCGTTCCCGCCGCCGCCGCTGGATGCTGGGGCGGACGCATACCACTGCCCTCGCTCACCGGCTTTCCTTCCAGGGGGAGCTGGGAATCCACGGAGAGCGGGCCAGAGCCCCCTCAGGACGTGTTTCCAGACCCAACGGCTTGAAACGCGAGTTGCTCCCTGGTTCGGATCCCTCCCAGCGCCTTCTGGGGCTGTTCAGCCATCAGAGGAGGGCTGTGCGGGCCCCTATCTGGGAGTATGCGAGGCCCGGTCCAGAGAGGGCTGCAGTGGGCTCTCCATCCGGGCGTCTCTGTTTTGCTCTGGATCAGTGATTAGTGGTCCCCATGGGCTGGCATCTCAAGGGTGTGGGCTCTGGAGCGAGGCTGCCCGGCTGTGAGGGCCGGCTCCTCCCCTCCCTGCTGTGAGTCCTCGGGGAAGTCAGCTGACCTCTCTGTATCTCAGTTTCTTCGTAGGTAAAGCAGGGCTTTTGAAAGCACCTGTCATGTGGCTGTGAAGAAGACGACGGGTGGGTGCACCTGAGCGCATCACCCCCGTGCCAGCCAGAGATGCCATGTGTTCTGCTATGGGGTCGTGCTCACTGTTCGGACAGTCCCCACCCGTCAGCAGGGCTGCCTCACTGGGAGCCCAGTTTTCCTCCTGGGACAGAAAGAGCCCGAAGTAGGAGGCGGCAAAACCAGGAAGGGGAATTCATGGGAAAATATCCTAAGTCTTTCTGTGAAACTGGGTGCATCTAATCTAATCAGGCTGTTGAGCCTCCAGTGGCCCCAGGGCCCTGTGCCGGGAAATGTGCTCTCCAGGCAAGCCCTCCCCCCACTCCCACCCCCACCCCCACCCCAGGCCGCTCCCTGCCTGGGCTGGTCTCCTGCCCTGACCTCAGGGGCGGACACTGCCCTTCCTCTAGGACATGAGAGTCTGGTCTGTGGTCCCCTGAGACAATGATGCTACATGAGGTGTGGATTTGGGCGGTGACCCCGGGGCACAGTAGGGTGGGGGGCGAGCAGGGAGGTGGCCTGGAGAAAGGAAAGGGCCAGCTGGGGAGGGGACTGGGGTGTCCTTACCGAGCGAGTTAGTCTGGGGAATGACGGAGAGCACAGACCTGAGAATTCTCCCACCCCAGGAGAATGAGCTGCAGTTGTCACACGCCAGCGTTCACGGTCATGGGCTGGGGCTGCTCCCGGGGGCGGAACCCCCTCCCCGCGCCCTGGCCGGCCCCGTGTGCAGGCAGAACCGACTCCGGGCTTTGGGCAGTGGTGCCGGGAGCGGGGAGAGGGTAGCGCGAGGGCAGGCCTTGATGCATGTGCTGTGAGGCTGTGCAAGGAAAGTTCTGGAATCTTCCGGCCAACCCTAGCTTCTTCCTCTGCTTTTACTCCTTTTGTCTTTTATGGCTCAGCGTTTAAGTGGAAACGTGCTGGTGACCTGCGATTGTATGTTCTACTTGTCCTGGTGCGTCCCCTGCCTTGTGTCCACGTTACGTTCTCTTAAAGATGGGAACGTGGTTTTCCAGATGCTCAGAAGACAGGTCACCAAGTATGGACACAGACGCATTACGGGTTTCTTTTGTCCCTTTGGGCCACAGCAGAATATTCCGAAATCCATTCCTTCCTCTTCCCAGAGGAAAGTCTCCAGCCGATGAAGAGCCACATGATGACGGACCGAGGGGCCCAGAGCCGGGAGGGCTGGGGCGGCACCGCAGTGTGAAAGCACCAGGGCGTGCAAGGAGCGGTGGGCGAGGAGGGGGGCGTCCTGCGCGGGTGCCGAGGGCTGTGGGGCCCGAGCCCTCTGTGTTTGTGCAGAAACGTATGTGAAGGGTGGAGCTGTTTGAAATTTGTTTTGGTCGCCATACTGTATACCTTTGGTTGCAACAGTTTTCGTGAGACCAAACCACAGAAATTCTGGGCTGCTGATGGCTCCCACTGTATGTTCCGGAGAACACAAGGTGCACACGGTCAGCAACCGGGAAACGCCATTTAATGAATTAACGGATTTGAGTATTTACGAGAGGTTAGAGCTAGAAATGCCTGCAGACCCTCTGGCCTGGGGCTCTGCTGGTCATCCGCCCTCTGAAACCTCTGGGTAAGATTAAGATGCCTGGCTGCGTCTCAATTTCAGGGAAGGGCAGGCGGTGAAGGACTCCACAGGGTAAGTGCTGCATCTCAGAGCACATTTTCTTTCCCGGACGAGGAAGCTATATCCAGACGCTCCTACCGAGCAGGCGGCCCCGGCCTCTGTGGCTTCCGGCAGACGCTGTGCCTTGTCCCCTAACACGACCATTTTCTCGTGTGTGTCATCTGAGGGTGCGCTTGATAACGGCATTGCAGGCGTGATAGAGGTAACGGGGTTCAACATCTCAGCAAAGTTACATCCCTTCCAGTCTCGGCTCTGTCGTCTGAGAAAGGAGAGGGCTGGGCAGGTGGTCTGGAGGCCTCTCTGGTCTCTGACGGGGGCGGCCAGCCGTGCTTTGCCAGGGAGGGTCCCCGTGCGTGGCTGTTGCTGGGTGTGCACACTGACTGCAATCCCTCCACCCTCCGCAATGTCCAGGTTTGCATGCATGTCCCTCTAGCCGGGTGGGGAGGGGCAGGGGGGGAGGGCTGGGTCCCTCTAGCCGGGGGGCAGGGGGCGGTGGGGGAGAGCTGGGTCCCTGTAGCCGGGGGGTGGGGGGCAGGGGGCGGGGGAGAGGGCTGAGCTCAGCCCCAGCAGCCGTGCCCCCAGCCCAGCGACGCACGGCTTTGCCCCCCAGAGCTGGTGGTTAGCACCCACGGCACGCCCCCAACCCTGGCTGTCACCATGGGCGCCCCCTCTGCACATGCATCTGCGTGACCCGCCAGCCGCCAGCTGGTGAACTTGGACACAAGCCTATGTTTAAAGGCTCCTTTGGTGACAATTCAGCGCATGTCCGGCCTCTAGTTCTTCCAGAGACGGGACCGCAAAGGCGTCCGCTGAGCCGCGTGTCTGTGCGGGTCCTTGGCGCCTGTCACGGCTGGGAAGCAGGGTGGGTGCCGGGCTTTGAGTGCGATGCTCTGCCTTGTCGTGCACGCGGGTGGGTTGGCCCGGCTCCCGCGGGACACAGGCGCTCCGGCAGAAAGAGCTACCAGGTTTGGTCGCCGCCAGCTGTCCCACGGGTCCCCTGGCTGACCCGGTCACTTGACTGAGACGCCTGCCTGAGAAAGGGCCACTAAATGACCCACGTGTGGGAGGTCACAGAGGAAGACGGCCTCCAGCCTGGTCTTCCCTTCCGCGTCAGACTCGGGGCCTTCTCTCCTGAGATGGGGGGGTCTCCCCACCCCCGCCCTTGGGAAGGGGCGCAGATATTCCCTGCCCGCCAACAAGTCATGCCCCAAATATGCCGTGCACGTGTCCGTGAGCCTCAGCCACAAACAGGGTCACTGCCCCAACCTCCTGCCCTGCTGTGCCCTGACCTCATCGGCAGGGAGCTGGGACCCAGAGGGGCATGAACGCTAAAGGTTACGTAGAAGGTGAGTAACGAGCTGGAGAAGAGGTGAGGATTCCTGACTCCCCAGGAGGGTGACTTCCAAGCAGCCTAGAACCGCAGAACAGTAAAGGCCCTTAGAGGTGAGAAAGTCATCCCCACTCATTTTTTTTTTTTAATGTTTTATTTATTTCTAGGAGAGAGAGAGAGAGAGACAGCGTGAGCAGGGGAGGGTCAGAGAGAGAGGGAGTGACAGACCGAAACAGGCTCTAGGCTCTGAGCTGGCAGTCAGCACAGAGCCCGACGCGGGGCTCGAACCCACGAACTGCGAGATCATGACCTAAGCGAAAGTCGGACGCTTAACCGACTAAGCCACCCAGGCGTCCCAATCCCCACTCATTTTAAAAGGGGGGAAACCGAGGCTGGGTGGGGGCCAGACCTCCCAGGGAAGCAGTTCAGTGTGGTGACGAGCAAGGGGGTCTGCAGTAGGACCCGGTTCCCTGTGAGACTGGGCGGAAAAGGACAGCACATCCCTGCTGGAACAAGCTGAGCCTGAAGCCCACCCAGGATCCTGAAACATCTCTAGATTTTTTCAGTTATATGAGCCGATAAATTCCCTTTATTGTTAAAGTTGGTTTGGATGCCTGCTCCTTGCCCCCTAACCCATTCATAGAATTGCTGTTCTAAGGCCACACAGCAGAGGAGCTCCGCTTCCTTAGCCTTCCAGCTAAATGAGACGAATGTACGAAAAGCCTCACCTACAGCATTTAACACATTCAGGCACTCCATAAAAATTAATAGTTTTGCCTTCCTTCCTTCCTCCTTTATTGTATGCAAAGCAATTTCAACTGCACCGTCAAAAATTAGATTTCCAGACCGCGCGCGGATAAACATAGTCATTAGTCTGGACTGTTTGGGGCTTTTTCAAGTAATTGCAAGCCTTGGGAAATATTAATACAATGCCTTTATTTCTCCCTGGAGACCGGCTCCGCGACACACTAACCCACTTGGAATGTGGTGAGGCTCGCGAACGCTAGCTGCAGCCTCGAGTTTAAAACTGGGAACTGGTTATGTGCAGTTAAGACTTTAAGACTCGCTTTTCCACATTGGACATGCTGCTAGGGACTCACGGAGCAAAGGGAGGGGGTCCGGCCGGGATTAGGTGGGCGGGCGGCTGTCCCTCCACCGTGTGATTTGGGGAGCCAGCCCTGTCCCACCCTGCGGCCCCCGCACGGCGGCAGCCCCGGTGCATTCCCTGTGTCACGGGGGGCTGTGGAGCTCAGCACAGTCAGGAACCAGGGTGGGAAGGACAGTCTCATTTCTAGCCCGAGTACAGGTGTGGCTTCACCACAGACGCAGGTGACAAAGGGCAGGAGCAGCAGTGGCACCCATGGGACTTCGTGCCTGTAGAAATTGGGTGTTTTCATATCACATTGCAGGTGTTAACGGGCATCTTGAAGTTTTGTATGTGCAGACCTGAGCGTACAGCGGCCCGGACTGGGGCCGACGGGTTATTGAGTGCATCAGTGAGGAGGTACACGCATCACCACGTCACGTTTATGTGCTGTTGACCCTGACAGGCTGGTGGTTGCTGTCGTTTCTGTTATCAGGGCCCCAAGTGTCCATTCCCCTGACAGTCTCCCCAAGTAGACCATGAACTCCTTGGTGAGAGGGACCGTGCGTGTTTCATCCTTATTTCTAGCATCGAGCGTGGGGCCGAGTCCAGCGGGAGCCTCTACCGCATCCTGGCTCAGGTGAGTAAGGGTGACCACCAGAGGTTTCTCTGACTCCTCTCCCCGGAAAGGCAGAGACTGGTCTGTCTCCGTCTCGAGGCGCCCGCTTAAACTCGGACCACAGCCAGGCCTCCTCCTGCTCGCTCATACGTGCTGAGAATCATCCCACGTACACACACATGTGCGCACACACGCACACTCACGCACATATGCACACGCACATGCATGTGCACACACACGAATGCATGCACACGCACACACACATCAGCCGGCAGCTGCCTCCTGCCCGCTCCAACTCCCACCTCACCTCCGAGAGGGATATTTATGATTTTTAATAAATGGGGACCACGACTAATTAGGCTCCACACCCACGCCCGCGGCCCCGAGGGGCGGTGACAGTTGGCGCTTCATATCTCTGAGCAGTGAGGCCTCACATGCCACACCAGTGAGCTCACGGGGGACTGGGCGCCGTCCCTGCTGCCCGGGAGAGTGCTGTCTTTCAAAGCAGATTAAAAGAAAACAAGAACGCGGGCCACCCCCAGCCTGAGGAGCACGGAACTCTGCACTTCACCCCAGCAGGAATGCGGCCCATTCGTTACTATTTGTCGTCAATTAATTGCTACGTGAAATACGGCCCCCGGCTGAGCGCCCCCGCAGCACCCACACCCCCACAGCGAGAGGTGACCCTCTCGTGCTGATGAGCAGACTGCCCCCTCCTGGTGCGGAGGGGTGCCTCAGAGCCGCATCCGGAGCGGGGAGCAGGGGGCCCACATTCGGTAAGGGAGGGGAAGACCCAGGAGCACATCTTCTGAACTCAGTGAGCACGATGTTAAGTGGGGGGCATGGTTCGTCCGGGGGGCCAGGCCGGTTGACTCCCTGCAGGCCATGGGAGGCAGACAGCTTGTTCTGGGACAGTAAGAGCCCTGACAATCTGGACATGTGGATGCGAAGGGCCGGCGCGGTCGGGTGAGATGATGGGGCGGGGACCCTGGTCCCTGCGGTCAGTTAGGGGACAGTCACAGGCAAGATGCTTACTCACGATGTAGGGGAAGGAGCAGGGGGTGTGGTGGGCGGGAGGCCAGGACTTCATTCATGTGGTCAGCGCCCACCGGCCCACTCACCAGCCCAGGGCCTTGGCAGCGGCTTAGCAGGTGTGTGTCCCAGCTTCCTCCCCTGCGGAACCCAGATGCCGAGGAGAAGTGGCCGGCTCCCGGAGTGTCCGGAAGCGTCGAGCATGCGCGCTCACACGCATGCCCTACACCCAGCCGGGGGGCGGGGGGCTCGCACGGGGAAGATGAGGACGTGTTGTTTTTATCAGGGGCGTGCCTACAAATCCACTCATGCTGTGGGGCCGAGGTGAAAACTGGGTTTTAAGATCCACAGAAGCTATCGATGACAATCGCAGCATTTAGGCCACACGAACTCCGTGCCAGGCCTGCGCTAAGCAGGGTATGGACGTGACTGCATTTCATCCTTCCCAGATACCGGCGTGCATCCATTTCACAAACAAGGCAGCCAAGGTTAGTAAGTGAAAGAACCAGAATTCGAACTCCGGGCCAGCTGCTTCCACACTCTGATGGTGGGGCTAATCGCCCAACGGGGCAGTTACCTTAACTATTAAGGCAGGAGCGTCCTGGGGGACTTGGGATGTAAGGATGACAGACAGAGGGTGAAGTGCAGAAACCTGAAGTTGTATGAATTTTGCAAAGCGGACATGGATGGCTGTGTGGCCCTCACCCAGCTGGAGACCTAGACCTTGTCCAGACCCCAGAAGCTGCCCTGTGCCCCCCCACCGGCGGCTACCCCCGTGGAGGAGGGGGGCGGTTCTGGCTGTGGACGTGCCATCCCACACGGCTCCGGCAACACCCGCCATTGCCGTCCAGCCTCCTCGGTGCATTGGTCTGCAAGTCCCGGGCGGCCTGTACGGCGGCTCAGATGCGGTCACGAGCCACACTGATTCTTAGACGCCACCGTCTCGGCACCCCCACTTCTCCCCAAATTACCGATGACCCCAAACAGTTTTTGTTCACATATTTTATTTAGTTCTATGAGTATTTACTGAAATATAAAAACAAACCTGAGAAATCTAGAAATGCACTTGCTTGTCGGTTCATTTGAAATGACCATACACTCACTTGTGAAATAATTACTTGTTCCAAACGAGGGAAGTGGCTTTGTTTTACCTTTCTAGAAATCTCTTTGTGTCTCACTTAACAGGGGAGAGCTGGAAACCCACATCTGCTCCTTCCTTCTGCCTGCGACGATGTCATGTCACGTGAGCTTCTGGAATTCTCTTCCAGAAGCTCACGTGATAAGAGAGAAAAGCAAATAGCATCTTGGTGACATTACAGA
The DNA here is from genome assembly GCF_003009895.1 of Hyaena hyaena. Lineage (NCBI taxonomy): Eukaryota > Metazoa > Chordata > Mammalia > Carnivora > Hyaenidae > Hyaena > Hyaena hyaena. The sequence goes on from NW_024080633.1 coordinate 8,871,180, forward strand.
CATTGCTGTGATCGCTCAGATCCCCTGAAAGAGGCTCAGCGACCCTGGCGGCCCCCGGACGTTGCTCAGAGAGCAGCTGCTGGACACGGTTCCGGCGGGGAGTGCAGCACCCCTCCTCCAGCCGCATGCCGATGGCTGGGGGGCTCTTCCCTGTCTTGGGCTATGATGAGTGCATTGCTATGAATATTTTTGTATACGACCTTGGGTGTACACACAAATAGACGCAACCATGCACACACAGGCATGCACACACAGGCATACATACATATACACACGCATGCACACACAGGAGCACATGCACATATGTAAACACGCAGGTGCTCACACACATACACATGCATACACACACGGCAACACACGGACGTGCACGTGTGCATGCACACATGCACAGCAATGCACATATATAGGCATGCAATACACACACGTGCACACATGCCCATGCACACATATACACACTTATGTGCACACACATACACAGGCATGCACACATATACACATATGCATGCACACACATATATACAGGTGCATGTGCAAATATACACGTGCACACAAATGCATGCACACACAGGAGCACACACACACATGTATACATATATACACATATTCACACGCACACACATGCACACACATGCACAGAGGGGGCACACATGCACACATGTGAATGCACACAAATGCACATGCACACACATACACATTCACTGCACACACATATACGCACATAGGCATGCAATGCACACACAGGCACACATGCCCATACCCAGATATACACACTTACATGTATGCACAATACACAGGTGCATGTACACACATACATGCATAGACACACAGGAACACACGCACACATAGGCACACATGTATACAGATGTGCACACACATATACACATGTACATAGCACACACACATAAACACATATAGGCATGCAATGCACACACATGCATGCACACATGCCCATGCACATGTATACACATGCACACGTACATGCACACACGTGCACTTACACAAATACACACGCACGCACAGCACACACACATATACATAGGCATGCAATGCACACATGCCTGTGCACACATATACACATGCATGCACACATATACACATGCACGCACAGAACACACATGCACACATACACATGTGCACACACATGTATGCACAGACACAGGCAGTTTTGTTGAGTACATACACAGAAGTGGAATTAGGTGTGCGCATACACACTTACATGTATGCACACACAGGCACAATGCCTTGCACACATGCACACACAGGCAGTTTTGTTGGGTATGTACACAGAAGTGGAATTAGTGCACCCCCGGGAAGCTGCGTATTTAAGTTTAATTGATCTGTTTTCCAGCGTGGCTGTTCCAAGTGGCACTCAGCAGCAGCGAGTGGGAGCTGGTGCCTCTTTCCCCTCTTCTGTGAAAGTAACGGACCCCATCTTAGCACAGTGGGTCACCAGGAGGGGAAGAAAGCCGAGGAAGCAGGAACATTTTAAAAACTTTCTACTTTGAAATAAACTTAGATTTTCAAAGAGTTGCAAGGTGAGGACAGAGAGTTTCTGAACACACCTCCCCACTAGTGAGGACGCCACACCTGACCCAGGGACGCCTGTCAGGCGTGAGAGACCACCGGCACTCCGACAGCAGGGTGTGCAAGAGACAGACTCCGCCTGGATCTTCCGGGCCGGATTTGCCCCCATCCAGGGTCCCACGTCACATTTAGTGCCACGTCGCCTTGGGCTCCCCTCCCCGTGACAGTTTCTCGGACTTTTCCTCTCCTTCGTGACTGTGACACTCTGAAGAGTCTGACTGGGTGCCCCTCAAACTGGGCTTGGCTCCTCATGGTCAGAGGCGGTTATGGATTTGGGGAGGAACATCACAGAAGTGCCGGGCCCTCGTCCCTCCATAGCGGGGGTGCACGCCGCCAACATGGCTGTCTCGGGCCGTGGTAGCCCTGGTCACTTAGGGGGCGTCTGCCGGCGTCCTCCGCGGGAAGGTCGCCATTTCTCCCCTCCTGTACTCTGGGCAGAAGGGAGTCACTACGTACAGCCGCCTTCGGCTGGACCTCCGATGGGCGCGGTACTGAGAGCCTGGGGGTGTAGGCCACCGCCACCCACCCCCAGAAATCTTTCAGGGGGAGGTGCTGAGGCTGTGCAATGATCCCGCGTCTTCAGAGCTGCGCCCGCTGACGTCGGCGCCGATCACTGCATCTTGCCACATGACTCTTGCTAATGGCGACTTCTCCTTGCCCTCATTCCTTGTACATTTCTTATCGGGAAATCTTCTGCAAGGAAGACTTATCCCTTCCCCATGTATTTATTTATTCAGACATCTATTTATATCAGGACAGGCTCCTGGATATTTATTTCATCATTCGGGTAATCACCTAACACTCTCCTTATTTATCTTGTTGTTCAAATTGTCCCAGTTTGGCCACTGGAAGCTCTTCTGGGTCAACTCTTGGGTCCTTTGGCATGGCCCATCCTTTCTATTTTTATTTGTTTTAATACTTTCTCGCTTTCTGGCACCACAAGACACTCAAGGCTCTTCTTGGATGTTGCCGGCCTGGCCTTCAAATCAACGTTCCAAGGACTTTGAACCAAGTTTCTTTCCAACCTTCTTTACAGTTACATTGATTTCATCCAAGTGGGGAATGCCATAGAGGATATTCTGATTTCCAAAGGTGGATGTGGAATGTTCCATTCCATAGCGCACTGAGTGTTTGATGCTGTATCTTTGCAATATAACCAAGCCTCTGTTTTCCGGGTAACTTTCTTTCCTGACAATGCTCACTTATAAAGTCCCTACGATTGTAGATTGCTATGTGGGGGCACCATGTGGTGGAGGATCTGTAACCCTGAGGCCAGCAAGGGGGTGGCGGGGGCTGAGGGTGCAGACGTTCCCGCCAGGGTGTGATTGGTGTGTGCTGACCAGGTCACCACCTCAGTGAGAGCAACGCAGTCTTGCTCTTTTGCTGGGTGGACTCCAAACACGAGCCCCAAGGGATTCCACCCACTATGCTGTCTTCACACCATGTTCAACCCAGTCACCCCGCTGCGTGGACATTTAAATTTCAGGGGCGCCTGGGAGGTTCAGTTGGTGAAGCGTCCGACTTCGGCTCAGGTCATGATCTCACGGTTCGTGGGTTTGAGCCCCATGGCAGGCTCTGTGCTGACAGCTCGGAGCCTGGAGCTGCTTCAGACTCTATGTCTCCCCCTCTCTCTGCCCCTCCCCTGCTCACGCTCTGTCTCTGTCTCTCTCAGAAATAAATAAAAACATTTAAAAAATTAAAAAAAAAAATCACTGATGGGGCGCCTGGGTGGCTTAGTCGGTTAAGCGTCTGACTTTCGCTTAGGTCATGATCTCGCGGTTCGTGGGTTCGGGCCCCGCGTCAGGCTCTGTGCTGACTGCCAGCTCAGAGCCTGGAGCCTGTTTCAGTCTGTGACTCCCTCTCTCTCTGACCCTCCCCTGCTCACACTGTCTCTCTCTCTCCTAGAAATAAATAAAACATTAAAAAAAAAAAAAAAAAATCACTGACGATGATGCGGACCCACGCTGTTGCTCTGGACATGCAGAAACAACCGGTGTTGGTAACGGAGCAGTGGATTCCCGGCACGGCCGCCTGCAGCCATTTCCCGCAGGGATGGAACGCTTCTGAGTTCCTTTCTGACCAGCGGTAAATGGGCTCCTGTGGTCACCCTTTCGGTTCCCTCTGGAGCCCCGCATGTGGGTGCTCCCCAACATCTTTTCCACAAAGTGAATGGTGGGACCTGGGCCTGTGGGTCCCCCCCATGGGGAGAGGAGCTAGCGATTTGCAGACACATCTGGCCTCCCCCTTGGAGAAAGGCGCTGACATCCGAGGGCCCGCACCCCGGAGGCCGAATGGCACTTGCATGTTGGTTGCTATGGTGTTTAGGCAGGGGAGCGACTAGAGTGGGTGTATCCTGGGGTGAGGGTATCTTCTGATGCAATCGGCACACGTGAACCTCGCCTCCTGCCGTTCGTTGGCTTGGGGGCCGTGATGGGGCCCCCACCTTGCCGGGGGCACATATGGCTGAGGAATTCGCATCACCAGGAGCCTGTCTTGGGAGCTCTCTGCCCCTGGCTTCATTACTTAACCTGACCTCCAGACGCCTGAGTGGGGCAACCGTATGGCCCTGATGCTGAGGCTGTTGGAAATAACAGTTCATGGAGACAAAGAACCACTATCAAATTTTTCTTTCTTTTAAAAGGCTGGAGCCCAGCAAAAGCCTTTTAGTTATTTGAGTGAGTCTCACTGAAGAGTAATTTGGGGCCAAAGGACTCAGGATGATGGATGCAGAGACACAGAATCTTTTCGGTGGGAAGAGTTCTTGCAGGTTAAGCTCCTCTCTGCTCAAGAAGTTGAAAAAAAATCCAGCTATTATTTATTGAGTGCTTTCCAAGGGCTGGCTTGGGCTAAGCTCTTCGTACATTGGAAGCGTACAAAACCTGTTTTGCACGTAAAAACAGGTCAGAAGTCAGTAACAGTATGTGGTCCATTTTGTACAGTCTGTGATGGAGATATACCCATTGCGCAGGTGAATACGCCGATGCTTGGAGTCCGGTGACTTGGCCTCGGCCACACAGCAGATCGCGGCAGGATCTTACACCCGCATCGACCCAAGTCCAAGGTTCACGCTTGAAGGTACCAGGACACAGTGTTCCTGGCGCACAGAGTGTTTGTGAGGCGCCTACGATGGGTCCTGGCACGAGACGACTACTATGTAAGCCGGGTTTGAGAGGGACAAACATGGAAATATTTTGTACGCGTTGCACACTCATTAGCAAACATACCCTGAATTACACACACATCAGATCCTAGTCCCTTATTTGGCATGAAATCCTCCATATTTGGCTATGTTTGGGATTTGCCAAAAAGTCTCCAAGCCCCCAGTCTAGCCAGACCGTCTCCGGGCCCCAGACAACACCGCCTCCCATGTCAGAGCACGGAGTCGCCGGGCTTCCTCGACGCCGAACCCGCCCACAGACCCCAGTCGGATTATAAAGCACTTTCGGAAAACCTAGAAGCCAGCACGGGGGCAGGAGTTTCTTTCCCACCACGGGGTTATAAAAAAAGTAGAAATGAGGGGTTTCAGGGAGAGCATCTGGCCCAACGGAGCATCTCCTGGGGGTGGGGGAGGTAGGTCGCAAAAGAGCCGGACACCCCATGGTGGCCGTGTGGCCGCAGGTCGCGGGGTGTTTCTCGGCGCTCAGGGCGGGGGTGGGGGGTGGGGGGTGGGCCAGATCGCTAACATTCTTCTTCAGATCCAGAAGCCCCTGAGATCACAGTCTCACCTTGAAACAGCGCACCTTCCGGAAACACCGCATTCTCGTGGGGGTGGACTTCATTCGAGACGCCCGCTGGCCTCTACCTAAAACTACTTGGATTCTGTTATCTGTGTTTTGAAGGTAACGCACGCCCCTGGAGAAAAGCGTACAAGACACAAAACGGCTTTCGGTGACAATTCGTCCCCCACTCCACCGCCCGGTTTCCCTTTGAGGAGACAGACGCAGCCCCCACTTCCTGTGGGTCCTTGCAAAGTGAGGCCGCACACGTGGCCCGGAACCCGAGCCCCACTCTAAGGACCGAGACTGGTGAAGGCTCAGACCCCCCGGGGCCTCCCCACGTCCCAGAGGAGAAGGAGCCGAGAGCAGCTTTGGCTGCATGTTTGCCTAGAGCGCTCACCATGCCCCACTTGGACCCGGAGGAGGAGGAGGAAGGAGCACTGTGTCCCACGCACCCACTGCTGGCGACACGAACACATCACGCCTTTGCACTTGGAATAAACGTGCACCTCCTCCCTGGGGCCCTCGTCCCCTCCAGCGTCTGCTCCCGAGCACCTGCATGGCCTGACCTGACCGCCCCTCCCTGCCTGGCCCCGGGGCCTTTCTGCTGCCCCTCCACCCCCAGCTCCTTTCCAGCCAGGGGCCTCCAAAAATGCTGGCCGGGCCGCCCACTCGCCCTTCCAGAGTGGTTCACAGAAGTGGCTCTTCACCCCCGTGTCTCTGCCTCCGGGAAGCCACCCCTGGCTGCTGGGCCTGAACGAGCCAGTGCAACGGAGGAACTGAATTTTATTTGGTTTGATTTTCATTTATTTAGATGTAGGCAGCCATAGGTAGGTGGCTGGTGGCCGCTGTGGCCGCCGTGCTGCATCTGTTGAGCAAACGAGGATGACAGCATAGATTTTCACGGCCCAGATCCTGCAGTCAGAGGCCCGGGTTCCAGTCCCATCCTGTGGCTGCGACCCGACTCCCTGATTCCCCATCTGTTGAACGGCATCTAGCAGTCATCATCGCTTAGAAGACTTTAAGGATAGCGCGAGCCGGCAAACACGGAGCGCACCGAGGGAGCCCGGCCACGGCCACTGTAACCGCCAGCCACCATCTTGGATCACCTCAGACAGATGGTGGCCATCTGACTCTTGGTTTTGGCTCAGGTCATGATCCCACGGTGGTGAGGCTGAGCCCTGCGTCGTCTACACTGGCAGCATGGAGCCTGCCTGGAGTTCTCTCTCTCTCTCTCTCTCTTTCTCTCTCTCTTTCTCTCTCTCTCAAAATAAATAAACTTTAAACAAAGGTAGATGAAATGTGCCAGCGCATCCCCTTCTGCGGGACACGTTGCATTTTCAGCTTGATCTGTCGTCATCAGGTGAAAACTGGTTTCTTCGGAAATAGGCTTGGTCCCCTGCTGCCTGGCCCCTGGCTGTGGGGGTCCCTGGCCTTCTTGCCCCTCCTCGGGGTGTGCGGGGGAGGGGGCGGCAACAGCCTTCCGTCTGGAGCTCCGCCACATGTTCCCATAGACTCAGAGCGTTCTGCACCATTATTGTGATGGGCAGGAATAATGAAGATAAAATGCCTAACATTTATGAGGGACTTTTTAACGGAAACAGCCAAGGGCTGAGCATTTTGTACTGTATCTTCTTATTTAACTCTCCGCGAAGTGATTATTTCCAGTCCAGGAGGCAGAATGGTTGGCCCCAGATGCTCAGGGGACCGAGGTAAACGTATGGATTTGTAAGGGGATTTACTGTGAGGAGTTGGGACCTGGCTTACATAATTGTGACGGCTGGCTAAGCTAGTCTGGGGTTCCCTGGATGGGTGGACAGGAAGCGGCCACGGAAAGCCGTAACCCCACGGGCGTGGGCCACAGCCGTGTCATCCGTGTGTGGGCGGGACCCTCTCTCCCTCTCTCCACCTATCTGTCTCTGTCTCTGTGTCTCTGTGTCTCAGCCTGAGTCCTTCGTGAAGGCATCTGACGCTTGCCACGAGGCTGGGACTCAGTGCAGGTTTAAGAGCACGCCTGTGGCACCCAAAGTGCTGTTGCAATGGCCAGTAGCACTCCCCGGGCACGCACCTGCGCCGGTCACATCACCAGGCTGCGTGTGGGCTCTTCAACATCCATGACCGTGGGTCTCTCATTCCCATTTATGGGAGTGGGGACCCACCAGGAAAGCCGAGAGGCATCTGGGGTCCACGAAGCAAAGGGTCAGCCGCTCTGAGGACGGGTCCAGGCTGATCCCAGAAGCGAGGTGAGTTCTGGGGCCATCAGACGCGGTGGCGCCCCAAGCCCCCAGCCCTAGCCACCCCCGTGCGGCATCCTCCCAGCCCCAGGGCTGGCCGCGGCCGGCTCCTCCCTGCACTGGGCAGGTGTTGGCATGGCCATGACAAGCAAGGAGGTCCTGCCTGCTTTTGAACCCCACGAAAGCACAGCGTTGGCGCACCTGTACTTTGCGACTTGCTCCTTTCGCTCATCGCTGGTTTGTGCCACTGTCATCACCTTGTGTTCCCGTTGACAGACACCTGCGTTACCTCCAGCTCGGGGCCACTTCGCCACCATGCTGCCGGGACACGGGTTTCACCAAGGGGGCCACACGGGGACCGAGGGACTCAGCCGCGGGCGCGCCCAGCTTCTACATCTGGATAATTCCAAACCGCTTCCCCAAGAGGAGAGCGTCCTCAGACCCAGGCACCCTTCCGCCCCCACCCTTCCCCACAGATGGCAGAGCATCCAGGTGTAATATGTGCTCAACAAAATGTCTGTTGTGTGAGCTAACAGAGGAGTTTGGCTTGAAAGCAGTGTGTCCACTCTCCTCTGGAACCGAATGTTCAAACTCTCTCAGCCTGAGCCGTGCGGCCTAGTGAGGTGTCTCTATGTGGATTCGGTAGGACGCCTCTCTGGGTGGGCAAGTTGCCGAAAGTCACCCCCACCTCCAGAAGCAGCAGTCTCAGGCTGGCGCTGCCCCCCTGGCCTGGTGCCCTGAGCAAGCCCACCTGGGTACAGCCCTGAGCATTGGCCCCACAGTCCCCTGCTCCGGTGACCTCCGTGCTCATTCCGTTAACCAACGTTCCTCACTCGAATGCCAACACCTAGAAGTTACCATAATACTCGAAACCTTCCCAGTTCCTAAGAAGGCAAATGTTCTAAACCATGGATACAGGGACACAGAGTTTAAAAATAATATGAGACTTCGGTTCACCCGTGTGCTTTAAGGGAGTGACCCTCACCCCACAGTTAATGCTGAACTTAATTCTAAGCCCCGGCATTGCCTTCTGGCTTCTGTTCTGCAGGTTCGGGCTGGCTTCCCAGGTGGCTGCACACTGACACACGGCTCCGCGCAGGCACAGCCCCCCCACCCCCGCGGCCCCCACTGCAAGGATGCTGCAACCTGGCGCGCCGCTTCCAGAAGAGAATTTGACTGGGACGCAGCAGCTTGGAGTTAACTAGCAGATTCCACACCCCAGGCAGCCCCCCAGCTGGCGGGGCCACAGACAGTCGATGGGCATGAGGGGATCGTCTCCGTGGACAAGGGCAGCCCACATGTGCCAGCGCTAAGGTGGTCGTTCACCGGTGTGGAGCGCACGCTCGCAACAAGGCCTGGGCCACCCTCCCGTGCCTCCTACCAAGTTATTTCTTTTTATTATGCTCATTTATTGATGATGTCATGACACGGCTCATCAACCCTTAATTAAAACCACGGCTGCAATGTTCGCCTCCTTTATACCGTGGCTGCAGGGCCCTGGAGCGGCCCCTTCCAAGTGACAGGCGCTCGGGAGAAACAGTCGTGCGTTTCCAGAGGAATCACCTTCTCAGAGGTGCTGGGGCGGGAGGGACTGGGGGCGTGGGGTGCTGCAGGGGCCCTCAGAACACACACGCCCTTGGAAGGAGTCGTTACAGATGGTGTTAGTTAGGGGGAGGTCACAGGGGCAGTGCGGACGCTGACCGAGTGACTGGGGCCCGTATGGGGGCCGCCTGAGGACAGGGACCCAGAGACGGGGACGGGCGGCCTGCAGGGTCCAGCGCGGCCCTGCCGACACCTCGATTCCTGGCTTCCAGAACAGCGAGCCTGTGCACCTCTTCTGTTTCAGACGGCGGGTGTGTGCTGCTCACAACTAACACACCGGGTCAGCTGTCCCTGGAGCCGCGGGGACCCAGGTCACACCAGGATGTCTGTGGCTCGGTGACAAGCTGGTGACAGTGGTTACGACATGTGGGCTCAAAGGTTCCAGGGTGTGTGTGGGTGTGAGCACGCCTGCACGCGGGAGAGACAGGCACATGTGTGTGTACGTGTGCGCACACCTGCGTGTGACCGTGTGTGCGGGTGTGGGAGTGTTGTGTATGTATGTGCATATGCGCATCTCTGTGCATGTGTGTGACAGTGCATAGGTGTCAGTGTATGTGACAGACGTGTGAGTGTGTATGAGACGGGCACACCTGCGAGTGTGTATGAGCATGTGTGTGCATGTCTGTGTGTGACGTGTGTCGGTGTGCATACGCATGAGCGTGTGTGAGAGACGTGTGTGCAGGAGTGTGAGTGTGTATGTATCTGTGAGACACGTGTGTGTAAGAGCGTGTGAGTGTGAGGAAAGCAACAGACGCCACGACCTGGTTTCACGAACACGAGCCTTTCCCTCGTCTGTCTGGGCTCCTCATGGTTGTTTTTCACTTAAAAATTCCTCACTGAAGAGCCTCGTTTTCCTTCCCGTTGCCTTTTTTGTTATTGTGGTAAAATACACAGGCCATAAAATTTGCCTTTTCCACCATAAAGGCGCGCAACCCGGCGGCATCGTGCACCTTCACCGCTGGCCCTCGCCTCCCCAGCCCCTGCGCCCGCATCCGCGCCCCCTGGGCCCGCAGGCCGGGGGCACCTCCGAGGGGAGGGGGCCTCTGGGAGGCAGGTGCGCCCTCGCCTTGACTGTTTTCGTTCAGGTGGCCGAGCCTTGCCCGAGCAGGTGAGGGCCAGGCGGGCGCGGAGGAGCCCACAGCCTGCACCCGCTCCGACCCGGGGCCGCACCCCTGGGAGCGGTCGGTCGTGCCCCAGACGCTCACTCCAGCCCAGACCTCAGGACCGGCCCTGGCGGCGAGCTCACCCTCGCGCACAGCGTGCTCACGGCTCAGAGGTCGGAGGGCGCGGCACGGGACTTAAAGCGATCGCTGGCTCAGGGTCCTGTAGGCAGCTGCCCACCGCGTGGGCCGCAAGGCCACCCAGGAAGGAAGCCGGCCTCCACGCGCGTCTGCTGACTGTCATTTTTTTTTTTTTTTTAGAGATGCACAAACAACGTAAAAAGTGTGCCTCGCCCCTGGTCAAATTCTCACAACTTTGCTTAGTGACACGAATCCACTAAGAGCAGCTTTCGAGGACGCCAGTGTGCCGGGTGGTTTCAGATAAACGGAGCCGGTTTAGGGAAGAAAGAAAACTGGACATTTTAAACACTGAAACCCCCCAAATTCTTGTCCCAGGAAATCAGTGACCCCTGTGGACGGGCAGCTGGAACACAGGGTCACTCTGCGCGGGGGGATGAGGACAAGTCTCTGTTACAAAGAAAGCACGGGCGTAAGGGAATACCAATTGGTAACAATTAGAGACGGATCAGATAGGTGGGGGAAAGTTCAGATCCCCTCTGGGGTATATTTATATATCCTCCCCAGAGCAGAAGGCTCGTTAACCTGTGACTGGCTATCGGCTTCCCCCATCGGTGACCTGCTCCGGTCTCTCGGCAAGGAATTTCAACTGTGGATGACTTTACTCAACATTATTTGTGACTCTGTCACAGGGGACGCGGTCTCCCCGAGCCTCGGAAGCATTGCAAGCGCACCGCCCCCGGGGCCCCGGCGGATGCTGTGCCCTCGTGAAGTGGACGGGGAGCGGGCAATGGGGGGAGGTGGGGTCTGCGGCAGACCGAGAGCCCAGAGCTTGCCCGGAGTGAGAGTCATGGCCGAGCTCCAGCGCCTCCTTTCCAGATGGGAACACGGCCCAGTGTGGCCAGATCTGCTGAGTTTACCAAGAGCAACAGGACACCTGCATTTACGTGTGAAATGTCCCGTTTTTAAAGCACCGCAGGCCAAAAATCCAAAGCAGCCTGCTGCCGTTGAAGGCCCTGTACTAACGTCACAGGAAATGACAGTGACTCCTCTCTATGCATGGCCGCCCACAGCCTCTCTCCCCCCATGAAGGGGTGGCCTTCGGTGCTGGGCAAAATACAGATGTGCGGCCTGCCCATGCCTTCCAGCTGCGCCCGAGGGCGTCCAGCCGCCGCACCTTTGCCTGGTCTGTGCCTCTTCCAGGAGGCCCTCCCTGACCCTCTCTAAATGCAGGTGGAGTCCAAGGTCACGAGGGAGGTGGTCTTCCTGATCTGTGACTGTGGGAGTGGGTTCAGGCCTGACGACAGGCCGGCCCAGCTGCCTTCCCAGGCCTGGCCCCTCCCCGCGGTGGCCTTCCTCGTCCACGTACAAGCAGAGTTCACGGTCCTTGGTGTTGGAGACAGACAATACGGTGGGTTAACTTTATGAGGCTGACGGCTTCAACCCAAGGTGCCGTTATCAACACGGACTCACCTGGCGAAGCTGATACAGGCGTGACACCCCAACCATGGGTCGGGGTCTCTGTTGGGGTCCCAGCACCTGTGCGTTTATTAAGCTCCTACTGAGATCACTGGCCCTTAAGCTCAGGCACTTCTGTGAAATCCCCTTAGCCGACCAGCATGCCCCCACCCCCAAATGTCTCACTTTGTCTCTGCTCATTCGATACCTGGGACCAAAACAGAGTCAATTAGAGATGACCCCTTGAGGTCAGGGACCACATTTCAGCACCTCCGACAGCATATGGTTCGGGGAACGTTGGTGACGGCGCCTCCACTCAGAGTGACCAGGGTCACCAGCCTGAAGCTCCCGTTAGGAGAGAACAGTCAGCTGCCTGGTTAATAAGCTAATGGGACCTCCCTCCAGAGAGGCCCAAACCCGGAACCCCATGGGCACGTAAGGGGCAGGACCAGGGCCCAGCTCGCTCACCGTAGAAAAGGGGACCGCACTCACCAGAGCTGTCCCCTCGGCTCCGGGAGGGAAACATCTGCCACTGGGTACGGGCTCCAGCCACTTCCTGATGCGTCAGCGCGTGTGATGCAATTCACGTGAGCAAACAAAGCTATAGCCCAAGTAACAGGAACGGCCTCGCGCTCAGAAGTTAATCCACATAAGCCGCAGCGGTTGATGACCATGACGTTCTGGAAACCAGACACCGTAGATCATTACCCAGCAATGTCAGGCGGTAGGCTGTGCCCTGACCTCTCCCCAGTCCCTGGGTTCAAATCCCAGAGGCTGACTCTTGTGCTAGACTTTTTTTTCCCACTTTTTGGTGACACGCAGTCTAACCTCCACTGTGCCTCATCCCCTTAAGGCCAGGGTCAACTTTCAGCAAAATAGGGGACACGCCGCAAGTGGCTGGTGTTTATTTTTCTGTTGTCATTTCCAGTTTACTTCGCAAAACTTGATCTTAAAGTCAGTAACGAACGGCTACTGAACTCTGTCCAGGATTTTTTTTTTCCCCCGCAGAGTCACTGCCCATAAGCCAATCCGGGTAAGAGAGGGGTGTGAACCGCAGACTAACATGCTTTGAAAAGACAGATTACACCCATCCTGGGGCACGTTACATGAAAGCTGTGCGGGTAAGCAAAGAAACGAAACAGGACAATAATATCCCTTCTCTTTGCCTGCGGGGCTGACGGCCCTAGGTCAGCTGGCTTTGAAGGCCTGCCTCGCGGTCACTTTGCATCAAGCGAACCTTGATCGCCGCCTTTGCCTTATCTTTTCCCCGACAACTTCAAAAGCTCAGGCAAACCCTCTCCCAGAAGGGTAAAATTTCCAGGGTGACAGGTCCGAACAGCAAAAGCAACTGGAGGTCAAAGGCAAAAAGAAAACAGTCTCTCATCTGATTAATGGTTTGAATTTAATTAGTGGGAAAAAGCTCAAATCAGGCAGTCTGTGACTTGGTCCGGCCCCAGGTCCCTTCTTGCAAAATCGCCAAGCAGCAGAAGGGCGGGCCGGTCCGGGAAGGCCGACCTCTTGGGGACGTTTGCTGTCTGTGCGCTGCTCTAAGCGGCGGGTTGAACAGGAGTTTACGCAGGCGAGCTGGTGATGCTCCAAGCCAGTGTGAAAAGGGTGGTTTTAGGGTTGTAAATTCTGAGGTTTTTGCAAATGAAATGGCGTTCTGAAAATATGGAAGCAGCACATTCTCACCCCCCAGCCCTACTGCTGCCCTATGAAATGGGAGGAGTGGAGGTATAGACCTTCTGGGGAGTCTGGATTTAAAGCCTTAGGGCTATAAAGGGTGAGAGCAGGCAGGGGTATTGCCCTTTCAGGATTAAGCCAGGTTGTCCGAAAGAGCTCTCACAGGGGCGCCTGGGGGGCTTGGTGGGTTAAGCGTCTGAGTTCTGCTCAGGTCATGATTTCTCGGTTCATGAGTTCAAGCCCTGCGTCGGGCTCTGTGCTGACAGCTCGGAGCCTATACCCTGTTTCAGATTGTGTGTCTCCCCCTCTCTCGGCCCCTCCCCTGCTCGCGCACTGTCTCTCTCACTCTCAAAAATAAATAAACATTTAAAAAAAGAAATAGTCCTCACGTCGTTCTTTCACCCGTCCCACAAGCACCCGTTGCCATTGCTGTGGTCAGCGGCAAGGTATCGGGGGTGAGCAATTCAGACAGAGTCCTCCCGGGTCAGCGTGGCGGCCCAGGGAGGGCACCGAGTCAGCCAAGATCTCACCCAAGCGCGCAGCTGTCTGGATGAGTGTCCTGCTTCCTGAAGCCCAGTGATCCCCCGTCACACTGGGGTTCCCTAATGGCACCCCAGGACCTCAAGATGGATGGATGGGAATTTATTGTAGTTTAGAGTCATTTTAGGACACTGTTTCTCACTTGGCTGCACCTTAGAATTACTTAGGAAAAAAAAAAAAAAGGAAGGAGGTGCCTTCCCTCTTTCCAGACAGATCCAGCCAGAACCACGTGGCACCAGTCCTTCTCAAGAGCTCCCCTCGAGCCTGGTGGCTGCGACGGGGTGCAGGGCTGACCGGGGACGCAGCGAGTTCCAGCACGGGTTTGCTCTGGACCCGAGACCAAGTCCCAGGCCCCCTGGGCACCCTGCTCGGTGGGGAGCACAGTTCTCCTGTTCTCCGGGTGCCCCAGTAGAGCCCTGGGTCCCCCAACACCCCGCCCCCTGCCGCCTCCCAGACTTGCCCCTCCCCACCCCCACCCAACTCCCCTAGCTTCTCCCAGACCTCTGTGCTGACCCTCCCGCACCCACCTAGGCTTCTCGGTGATGGGAAAGCCCTCTTAGCCCCCCTCCCCACCCCCAGTTTGGATTTCTATCTCCTGATTGTTTTAAATCCAAGGACTTTCCCTACATAATGAAAAGGATGCCAACAAGGCGCAACAGCTCGTTTGGCGATCCCATGTCTTAGATTTGGAAAATTGAGTTTTCGTCGGGAATATTCCCTGTGAACATCCAAATAGGGACCAGATCCTGCGAATTCTACATGTGCCCCTTACAGACTTTCTACCCGCAATCACGTCTTCAAACAAAAGCGTGTAACATACTGTGGCTCAGTAAAGACCCCCCAGTAAGTACTGGCTGCTTGGCTGAGTGAATTACTGAGCATCCACATTCTGAGGGCACGTGGATCTGGATTTGAATCCTGGTTGAGCCACTTACTTTACTAACTGGTGACAGGTTCCACAATGATCTGAGCCTCGTGTGAGGAGGCTCAACTTTAGAGGGTGTTGGTGAAGATTTAATTAGATAATCTTCCCAAGAGCCCACCCGGCCCAAAGTAAACGACCAATTTTCCAAGCGGAAAGACCCCCTTCCCTGGCCCCATTTCTGGAAAGAACATCATCTCCAAGGACTGAGAATTGCTTCAGAGTTTGGTGTAATTATGGTTTAAATAATAATGATAATTTTTTTATACCAAAAGGACATTTCCTATCCAGTTCTACAGCTTCCTTTGTTCCTTAACGGCATATTTCACTCACACTATCTTATTCACAAAATATATTCTCATCATGTCACAAGCATATGTCATTTTTAGACATTTTCTTAATATTGCAACATGTGAATATTCCACAAGATTAGTGAACTTTGGGCTGTTTCTAATGTCTATAATTATAGATTCAGTGATGATCTCTGGACACAAATCTTCATATTCATTTTTGGGGAGAGGCAATTGCTGGGAGTGGAATTTCTAGATAAAACTGATAAATGGATAAGATGATAATTTGATAAAAAGTGCCAGATTGGCCCTTCCAAAATGCATACCAATTTACATCCCAACATCCCAACTAACTTGGAAGATTTTGGTTCTTCTAAATCTTGGACAGTCTGGCAGACAAAAATTAAGTCTCCTTTTCAACTGTGCACCCGTATTTGATTACTAATAATGGTGGGCATATTTTGCACGTAGATTGGCCATTTGTACAGTGTTTTTGTGAAATGCTTGTTTATGTCCTGTCCCTTGCTCGTTTTTCTCTTTTAGTTGTTTATATTTTTCATACTGATGCTGGGACATAATTTTATAATGTGGCTCTTACTCATATGTCCGCCGTATATATTGCAAATTCCCAGGTACTAAGTTACCTCTCAATCTTCTATTACACATCTCCGTCAAATATGGTGTATATTACTCTGTCTTTTTTAACAGGGGCACGGAACACAAGTTAACGTCTTACTGATGGTGTGCTCCCCAAGTTTGTCCAATTGTTTGCCTTCTCATTAAATGGCCTCTCTTTGCTATACTTCTCATTACTTTTCTCTCGGTATTAAAAATTATGTTCTCCCCAGTTTCCTAAAAGTACTTTTCTCTACCAGCTACTGCTGAAGAATCCATCGAGTCTGTTAGAATCGTGTCTATGGCAGGAGCCACCGGGTCACGCGTGAGAGCCAGTGCGCCCTCTTACTTAGAAACCGTGCAAACCCTTTAGCAACGGTTCACAATTCTCAATTGGTATTTTCTTGCTTATCTTGGTTGTTTTTCAGCTAGTGAAGAGTATTACCTGAAACTCTGGTTAAGTGAGGGTTCCTATATAGCAGAGACCCTTAAATAGAAGGTGGAGACTACTTTCTCTTTCTCACGGTTGATTGGCTGCCAGACCTCAGACTTCATTTAGCCCACACCTGCCCTTCCCAGCCTTTGAAACCCTTCAACAATGACTCCAGCCAAGTGGTCACCTAAGCCCTCAGAACAATTCCCAGGGGGGATAGACCTTCCTTTAGCCAGGGTATTCCATTTTGGATGGCTGTCATCATTCAAACAACACGTAGAAGATGACTCCCCAGAACACCCACCCCCGGTCCTGGGTCTGCCTCTCGCTGGCCCAGCTCTGTACCTTCTCCACGGTCAGGCCAATGATCGCTATGTAGTCTGCACTGGCCACCCTTGGTGGGCCTGCACCCCCACCAAAAACACCCCCTTCCGCCTTAGGGATAAACACTGGGCTTTCCAAGTCCCACTGGGAATGTGGGGCCAGCCCAAGAGTTCCACAGAGTGAGCTGCTCTGAGCTCAAAAAGGCACCAGACCCGAGGGGCGCGGCGCTCCGGGTGAGGTCACCACTGTTCCAATCCCATTTAGCCTTCCCCAAACACTGCCAGAAACCTGCCCACCGGGCAAGTCGATATTAAATGTCAGCCTAAAAGGGTTCTAAATCAAGGCAGGTGAGGTAGTTAAGCTCCCTAAATCTTGGCTGCTGCTCTTGATGCCGGCAGTGGGCCCCCCTTTCCTTCAGAGGGCTTCTGATTGTTTTGGCCACGTCTTTGACTGTGGCTCCAACGTCAACTCTTCTTGAACCCCCCAAAAGGAAAGAAATGTGCACAAAGCAGGTATTTGTTTTTGTTCAACAATCTGGTCACTCAGAAATGGGAACTCAGGCGTGTGAGCCCAGATGTTCCCCTCGAGGAGGGCCTGACTCCACCAGCCACCCAGCGCCAGTGGCCTGCGTGGGGGTCCTGGGGCAAAAGGTCTGGCCCGTGTAACGTTCTGGCAGAGGGCGGGCTTCCCTCGGCTTGAGGCAGGCATACTGAGTCCCAGCCCTGTGCAGGGCAGAGCAGGGCAGGGGAGGACGGAGAACACATCACTGCGGAGCTTGTTTGGTTGGCCAAACCCAATGACCACCCTCCCTATCGGTTAAAAAAATTTGCTGAACACCTACAGTCTCAGGCAATAACATGAATGCCTGGAGCGCCCCTTCCTGGGCCTTGTAGAATTTTCTCATCCATCACTGAGTGGACTGGACCAGAAAATCTTGAAAGTCCCCATCAGGCCTAATGTTTTTAGAGTCAAGTGGGTTTCTGGGTGGGGGAGGCGGGGAATGGGCACCAGCCCGTGGCTGCTCCCGTCACTCTCCTGGATGGTGTGTGGGGCCCATGCGCACAGGAGACAGTGCTGCCCGGGCGGGGACGCCCGTGGGACCTCAGCCCCAGCACCGTCATCACCATCATTATCATCCTCCTCCTCCTCACCCAGCACGTGGGCACATTTGGGGTGGTTCGTAGTCCTTTTAGAGGGGACACACCAGCCTCCCTCCGTGAGCATAAAGCTTGTGCTCCATAGTGACTACTTTGGTTTTCGTGTTGACAACACCCCTTAGTATCAAATCCCCCACCCTTCCCATTAGCAGGCAGGTGAGCAGCGTGGGGGACAGTGACGGAGCGAGGGGTCTCTTCTGTCATGTAGGTTCTGTAAGCAAGACGCAACATGGACATAAGGAAACGCAGTCAAGGAAGAGACAAGTAGACCCGCTAGTTTTGGCCAATCGTGTTGTCGGCTGGTGCCGTGTCCCCATTTGCTGAAACGAGGTGCTGAGTATCCGGCGAGTTTCCCGCACACAAGCAGGCAAGCGGGGAAAGTCTGAGATCTCCCTCCTTTCTAGGCCATATGACGAATTTGGACAGAATTATACACATAATGTTTAATTAAAACCTCTCTTCCACTGCTTGCTCGTCTATACAAGGACATTGCAGACCATCATGTAGAATAAGAAAAGGAAGCAGGAAGAAATTTCACAATGTACATGTACATCAAAAGATCGAGTTATACGCTGTAAATATCTACACTGTCTACATGCCAGTGGTATCTCAACAAAGCTGTTGGGGAGAGAGAGAGCGTGCGCGCAAATCTCAGCATACTAGGTTTTCCCTGCCTTCACTGAAATACACAATGAAAGAACACTAAAAATATGTCCCCGGGGTCGTGGAGTGAAATCAAAGTCTTGATCCCTGTCTGCCCTCGAGGCCCCCAAATTCTCAGGGTGACCATATAATTGAGCATCCAAACTGGAGCCCATTTGAGAGTGAAAGGAAACATTAAAACCAACGAATAGGCATTAGTTAATTAGCAGTTGCCTCAACCTAACTGCCCCAGCCCAAAGGGACTTACTGTCATCCTACAAACATCAGGCCTTGGGCTCAGTGGATGCACAACAAATTTTCACCAGAGGATAAAGGAGAGAAATAAGGGCGATGTGAGTATGTGCACATTTGTTCGCGGTGGTCTACCCTCTCTTGAGAAGGTCTATCTTTCATCTGTGACGATGTTCTTACCACTTTTTTGTGTTTGTTAAAATGTTCCTTTCAAAAAAAATTCATTGGTTCTAGAAGTCGATAGTAGGGACTTTTGTTGTTTCAGTTCATCTCTTTGTTCCCTTGTTTTTCAAGTACTTAATCGACACAATAAAAGTTGATGAGCCTATGTCAACCCACCTGATTAAAAAAAAAGTCCCAGTCTCTGGAGTCCCCATACCTGGACCCACTTATCTGGACATCTCTAGTGGAGGAGGGGGGGCTCCCCTGCCCCCCCACACCCACACCTTTCTCAGAACCACCCACTTCTCCAACGGCACGGCATCATTTCCGCCCTATTGTCTGTCACTAGTGTTTAACTTGGATCCCCGCCCCACACACCACTAACGAGGGTCATCCCTGAGTCCCACAAGAGCAGCGCACCCCACCCCCGTAAGCCCACCCCAGCCCACCCCCACCCCGGGGAGTGGCAGCTCCACCAAGATCACAGATACTGGAATTTGTCTCAGACCCATCTGGCATGCATCACTATGCAAACGATGCCCCCACCGAGGGAGCCATGGCCAGATTGCTATCTCAAGGCCCCATGTTGGGCTGTTGTTATTTTTAAAGACAGCCCATTCAGCCACTGCAGGGAACTAATTTCTTTTCAACAAGGCCCCTCGGCACCCATCCTGAAGTTAGAGAAGCCAGACAGAGATGGAGGAGGTGGGGGTGGGGGACTATGATTAGCACAATTTCTAGGATCAAAGTCCTTTATGACCTGAAAGATCTCAGGCTGTTAGATTATAAATGGGGGGTTAATTAGAGCCTTGTCAATCAACTTTTATCCCTGCCTTGGTTCGGGCAAATGGTTGTTACTTTGTCAACTCATTAATTAAGTCTTTCGGAGAACACAAGCTCAGGGTTTATGTCACCCAGAGCTGCAGATGTGGGTGGCTGTCCCCTCCCAGAGCACACTTTCTTCTCCTTTTGGAGAATGCAGATGCATTTCATTTGCTTTAGAAAAATAACCGGAGACGCAGGGGTTTAAACGTCTTAGGGCCTCTATGTCCTATTCATTCCGGGGCAAAGATAAGGTACAACGTATTCTAGAGGTTAAGAGCCTGAGGTTTGTGTTAACCACCTGATACTAAATTCTGATTCTATATGGACACACTTGGGCAAATTAAACTACTTAGTTTCAGTGGGCTTCACTCCCCTCATCTCTGTGGTGACGGTGTGACAGCATCAACTCACGGAGTCGTCTTTAATATTCTTCCATTTGACTACAATTTATTGGTCACCTACCATGTCACAAGCACTGGGCTAGGCCCTGGGAGTCCTATTGCCAATAACACAAAAGCCCGTGTAGAGTTTGCATTCGGGGCAAAAGAGGGCAGAGGAAACACACACCAACAAATCCATCTATGAGGTAATGCCCAGGAGAGGGAAGTGCCGTGGAGAAATACTGAACAGAGCGCAGGGACGGAAGTAGGAGTGAGGTGCTAACGGCACTGAGGAAATGGCATTGGTTCCTGGCACATAAGTGGTCAAACGAAGTTAGTGATGATGATGACGGTGATGATGATGGTAATCATGATGACAGTGGGGACCGTGGCGGTGATGGTGACCTTGGCGATCCTGATGATGACAGTGGTGAATGTGAGTATGATGGTGGCAGCGTGAGTGGTGGTGGAGGGTGCTGACGGTGGTGGCGGCCATGACGGTGATGGCGGACGTGATGATGATGGTGACGATGATGGTGGTCGATGGTGACGGTGATGGTGGGGATTCCTGAAACTCTCTGGAGTTTCACACCCGGTCCCTTCCTTCATGTATTTCCACCCTTGGAAACAACTTTTAATGATGCTAATTGGAGCATATGGATGCCAAAATTGTGCCCACTTTTTCTTTTCTCAACTTCAACTCTTTCTCTTAGGTTTGGCCAAAGGTTTTAGAATAAGCCTTCGACTAGACCTTTACTATGAAGCAACACACATGCACGGCCCAAGAAAGCGTCCAAACTGCAAAAGAAAGGGGTTCCTTGTGTTTTGCTACTTGGCAACGAGCTCACCCTAAATCAGAACAAGGCTGATTCTACGTAGATAGGAGCCCTTGGAGCCAGCTCTCCCGCTGCCCTGAGCGGCCTGTAGCGGAGTGCCTTCCAGCCACACCTGCGCCTTTTATTAAATTCTGGGAAGAAAACCTTTGGACCGAGCTGTTCCATTACTAATTTAGCAGGGCAGAGCCAAACAGCAGTGAGGAACAGACTCCCCCTGGCCCTGCAGCCCTGTGATAAGTGACTGGCCCCTGGCAAAATAAAAGCAACGGTCATTTCCCCACCACCCAGGGGCAGCGGCGGAACAGCCTCATTCCTACAGCATTTCTGGCCGCCTCCCAGATGTGAGGCCCTCACGTCCATCCAGTTCTGGGTAAAAGCCATGCATCTGCCATTGAGGCTGAGCTGGAGAATGAATCGTTTCCTGATTTCCCTTCCCATCGCCAAGAGCAAAGTGGGGACGGGGATAAAAGAAGAACAGTAACACTTGGGGAGCCCATGCGTTGATGCTTCCGCTCATCCAGACGCATGCAGAGTGAAAGCACGTTGCTATTTTACAGGTCACTCCGACTCCGATACCACCAGGAAAGATGAACATAAAGTTCTGTTACCTCGATATTTTTCACTGCAGTGAAAACATCTCTAACTTGGGAAAAAAAAAAAATGAAGTCATAGATTGTTCTGGGATCGCCCGTGGGCTTGAAAGGAGTTTTAGAAAGAGGTCCTAGAGGGGTGGGGACCCCGCAGAGCCTGAGGGCCCAGTGGGCGACCTGTCCTCAGGCACCGCTGTCGAAGGAGTGAGCGCCACCCACTTCTAGCCAGAGGATCACTCAGCACTGATTGGAAGTCCAGGGAGGACATAGCTTGTCAGTGGGCCACCTGAGAGTGGGTGACAGGCCCCTTCCCGTCCGTGGGGGATGTGGGAGTCTGCCCAGGCTGCCGTCCGCAACGCCACAGACATGTCCTTTCTCACCATTCTGGAGGCCTCGAGTCCAAGATGCAGATGTCGGCGAGCTACTTCCTGGTGAGGCCTGTCTCCCGGGCTCCCCGCTCGCCGGGCCTCCACATGGCTTTTCCTCTGTGCGTGCATTCAGAGACAGAGGGAGCTCTCAGGTGTCTCTCCCTCTGCTTGGAGGGCACCAATCTCCCCAGAAAGGGCCCCGTCTCTATGACATCACTTAACCTGAATCACCGACTTGAAGGCCCCATCTCAAAATAACCATCCCATTGTAGGTTGGAGCTTCAGCCTATGAATCGACATGCTGGGGGGAGGTAGCGATTCCCCCACGGGAGGGGCACTGGCACAGTGAATGGTAAGCACTTTGGGCTGTGGAGGCGGAGCCCAGGCACACACGCTGATGTCAACCACAGCCGTCAGCTGACATCACCTGTAGAGGGTGGGGCACGCCTGACCTGGCGCTGTCAGGTTAGACTCCCCGGGGCAGAGGGTCCCGCACGTGGCTGCCATGCCAACGGGGGCTGCAGGGCCGAGGAGGTGGAGGCACAGAGTGGAGGGCTGGCCGTGCCGGCAGGTGGGCGTGAGGAGGGCGCAGAGTGGGGCATCAGGCTGGCGTAAGTGAATGAGTGACGTCTCTGAGGGAGCACTGAGTCTGGTCAGTGCCCCTGGCTCCCTGGGGCGTGTCCAGGACACAGCACCCCATCGTGGGAGGGCTCACAAGCTCACTTCTGCAAATCCCAGCTTTCCTGTGCTCGGGCTCCGCTGCCCCCGCTGCCCCACCGGCTGGCATCACCCCTCTCTCCTCGGTTAATATCCACCCTGGGCTGTGATGCCCGGGGAGGGCGCAGACTCACGGGCCCAGGGAGATGCGCTTACAAGCCAGGTGACTCTGTGAGTGGCCTCACCTCTCTGAGGGGCCATTTCATCACTTCCACGGTGAAGGCAGTGGTGGGGTGCAGCCTTCCTGGCCCAGCTGGGGCCACAGCCAGTCTTGAAGGAGGATCTCTGCCCCCAAGAGCTTTGTTGTGCCTTGTTCCTTAGCTCACGTGTTTATTACTACTCTCCTCTCAGGACCTCGGGCACGAGTCATTTGCTAAAGACTGTTATTAGGGGCGCCTGGGGGGCTCAGTCGGTCGAGCGTCCGACTTCGGCTCAGGTCATGATCTCACGGTTCGTGGGTTCAGGCCCCACATCAGGCTCTGTGCTGACAGCTCGGAGCCTGGAGCTGCTTCTGATTCTGTGTCTCTCTCTCTCTCTGCCCCTCCCCTGCTCCTGTTCTGTCTCTCTCTCGAAAACAAATAAACATTAAAAAAAAAAAAAAGAACTTTTCATTCAACATGCCAGTGGGTCTAGTCCATCCACGGGATTATTTTAAAAGGTGACATAATCATATCTTTCAAGGCTCTTGATTGAACTTGCTGCATGTGAACCACGGAGGCCACGTTTCAGAGAAGGAGCGAAGTGGTGAGGACTGTCTCCCATCAAGTATAAAAGTGATGCACTTGTTATGCTAGAAAATGTGGAAAATACAGAACGTGTAGAAAATAAGAACCACCAGTGATGTCAGTGCTAAGGTGTGATCACTGCACATTTTGATCTACTTTTAAGTTACACGGGGGTCTCACCCCCTGCACACACGTACGGAACGGCACATCACACGCTACTCACACCCACCGCGAGGGAGGGTGTGTCTTCAGCGCCTTCACGGCGACGGGGAACTTCAAGTCGGCGGCTGCACAAGGTTCCCTCGCCTGGCTTTTCATCACAACTTACGGTCCACCCCCCTCGTCTCAGACCCTGACACTCCTCCTAAATGTACCCTCGCACTGTACCTGTGGTGGTAAGCGGCCCACAGCTTTGCACATAGGAAAACGGGGTCACGGGTAGCGGATACTGTGCACCGACCAGCCTCCCGCATAAAACATCACGGAGCATCTGGCGAGGATTCCACAGCCACGAAGCGGCGGGGCAGGAGCGCAAACCCAGGTGGTCTGGCTCGGAGCCACGGTCCGTCCGTTCCAGGTCATATTGAAGGCCTAGCACGGCGGGCAAAATACAGGAGCCAGAGAGGAAAACAAATACTGAGCTACTGATTAAATAACCCAACAATGTGACTACGCAGAAAAATCTAGAAGGAAAGGGGGCAGAGGTGTGGCCGAGCTGAGGTAGGGTTGAAGGAGAGGGGGAGGGCCCCGTGGACCCGAGAGACCCCGCCAGCGGCTGCTGGAAGGAGGTGGGGCGGGTGCGGGCGGGCACCGGGAAGCCAGTGGGGAGACACTGCCAACGGGGCGGGTGAGGGACGCGGTAGGTTTGGGCAGCGGGGTGGCGCCCACGCGGGAGTGGATGCGTGTTCCGCGGGGTTTGCTCGCGGGCCGGGTGTGGGCTGGGAGGGCCGGGCGAGCTCCGGAGGCGGCCGCGGCGGCACTGGCCCAAGCGATTTGGCAAGAATGCAGGGAGAGCAGACGCTGGGGGAGGGGGGATCAAGAGTTCAGGCTTCGACCTGAGAAATCTCCACATCCAGGAATCCGGAGGAGTGGAGCCGACGACGTGGACTGAGTGCGGAGCGTGGTGCCTGGCACCCAGAAGACGCTCGGACGTAGGAGCTCCCGGCCGGCTCTGGAGGGCCCTGCGGTGGGCAGGGCTCCACGCCACGCACCCCTCTCTGCGCTGTCTTTGTATCACCGCCTGCCTCCTTGCATTTCATCTCGCAACGAAAGGTCCAGGAAATATGAGCTGTGGCTCGATGAGGCCCATCCCAGGCAGTCAGGCAAGATCGATGCCCTGTTTGAAGGGCGAGCTCCCGGGGTTCACACCGCCCGAAACCTGATCGTTGCCGTGTCTTTACGAAGGAAGAATCCCTGACAGGTGATTATTTTTGCCGTCCCTTCATATCAAACGTGCTAAAGGTTAGTCGCTTGTTAAGGGCCAGCTGTTGACAAGGCAGGGCGGGGGGTGGTGGGCCGGGGTCCCTGCCGCTCTCCAGCCGGGCGGGGAGCTCCCCCACCCCTGCGGGAGCCGGGAGCCCGGGGGACCTCGGGAACGCAGCTACTGACGAGTTCCCAGCTGAAATGTCACCTCTTCCATGAAGCCTCCCGTCCCCGGGGCACATGAGACGCCCCCATCACACGCCGTCAGGCAGTGCCTGCTCCTGTTGTTCCAGCATTCTCTATTCTTTAAAAAAATTTTTTTTATTATTATTTTTTTAAATTTTTAAAAAATGTTTTATTTATTTCCAGGAGAGAGAGAGAGAGACAGCGTGAGCAGGGGAGGGTCAGAGAGAGAGGGAGTCACAGAATCTGAAACAGGCTCCAGGCTCTGAGCTGTCAGCACAGAGCCCGACGCGGGGCCCGAATCCGCGAACCGCGAGATCATGACCTGAGCGAAAGTCGGACGCTTAACCGACTGAGCCACCCAGGCGCCCCCCAAAAAAATTTTTTTTAAACATTTATTTATTTTTGAGAGACGCAGATTGATGGGGGGAGGGGCAGAGAGAGAGGAGGGGCCGGGTCTTCTGATTTCGCTGACCCCACCCCAGAGCCTAACGAGGGGTAGGGGCGGTCAGCACTCACTGAGTCCCTGTGCACACGGTCTGTGCGGAACAGAGCCGGAGAATCTGGGTCTGTGAGCAAGTACAGCTACAACTGTCAGTCTGTGCCTTCTTGACCTAAAGACATTAAGAACGAAATGAAACCGAGCCCCAGGGGACAGATCACCAGTGATCTAAAACCGTGGTTCCAATTCGCGAGCTACCGATGCGAGAGTGGGGAAGAGACAAAATTATTTTCAGGGGTCTGCAAATTCATATTGGGCCAACTATTCTCTTCAGTTACATTTTTTGCTATGAAAGTTTACATTCGGGAGTAGGCAGAGTCTGACGAGCTCCTTGCGCCTACCTCCCACGTGCCACGGAGTGTGACCGCACCACGCACCCCGACTGCGTGCCGCTCCTTTCCCACAAGCGTAATTATCCACCTCTAAAACATGCAGGTGTTTTCTTATGATAATAGCAACAGCATCTTTCTGGAAAATACTCTATCTTGCCCATATGCATTGGACTATTATTTTTTAAAGTGCATGTTCTTGCAATGATGGGTTTTCTACATTAAGAGGCTACAAATTCACAAAGGGCATTGTTGGTGGGACCGTTCCCCCTTAACCCACAGATATTAGAAGACAAGGGCTACCAGAGAAGTAGCCTCCCCCCCGGCCCCCAGTCCCCCACGGAGTCATCCCAGGAGAGAAGGTGGAAGAAGAAGAGGGAAGGGAGGTGGGAAGGTTCAGGGCGAGAAGAGTCCAGAACTGACGTTGGTTTCCAGGCTGTTTGGAAAGGTGGATCTAGGTGTCCAGCACGTGGGGTCTTTAGTAAGTGTGTTCTCGTCCACATGTGGCTTGCTAACTGGGCCACGTTGCTGGACTCACCTCACCCAGGGCTTCGTGGACATCAGCAGCATGAGCGCAGGAATTCCGACCTTGCACCCCCTCCTCAGGGGTAAAAACCCAGCCAAGATGCACCAGGAAAGTACGTGGGCTGCTTAGAGTGGTGCATGTCTTACAAGGCGCACGGGTGTTCTGCGGGGATCGGGCCTTTGCGAGGGGTCCCTCAGGAGTCCGGTGCCCTGGGCTTCTGGGAGCAGCCGCCCCGTCTCACTGCACCAGTTCTCAGCGGCGGCTGCCCCGCCCCGGCTGGGGCCCGATCCGTCAGGGGCTTTGCCCACACCACACCAGACAACTGTGGCAGCCGCCCTTCTCGCTAAGAAGACCAAACGGCCTCAGAACAGCTGGGGCCACACGGCACACCTCCCATGGCGGCTGGCTGGTCCAGGGCAGCAGTTTTCCACCCTGACTTGTCTCATTTGAGAAGCACCCAGAGAGGTTTTAAAAAGGCCCCACACCCAGGCCCCATCCGGGAGACGTGGGTGTCGGCTGGAAGCTTCACGGGTCATTCTAATGAGTAGCCACGGCTGAGAAGGAGCCGGCCAATCAAGAATGTGGGCCAACCAACTTGCCCCTTCAGGCCATGGAGAAATGAGTCAACCAGGGGTGCCTGGGGGGCTCCATCCGTTCAGCATCCGACTTCGGCTCAGGTCATGATCTCACGGTTCGTGGGTTCGAGCCCCAGTTGGGCTCTGTGCTGACAGCTCAGAGCCTGGAGCTGCTTTGGATTCTGGGTCTCCCTCTCTCTCTGCCCCTCCCCTGTGTGCGCTTGTGCTCTCTCTCCCTCAAAAATAAACAGTAAAAAAGGAAATGAGTCAACCAAATCAGTCATTTGATAAAATCATATTCTAACCAAAAAATAATAAAAAGTTTACCCAGAGGGAGCTTGACCTACGAAGGCCGAACAAACCACCAGTGGCCTCCAGCCCCCACTGGCAGAGGTTTGAGTGGATGAGTCACCGCGAGCTCCGCTGGCTCTCGTCCGTGTGGCCATCTCAGTCACTGATGCTCTGGAGCCCGCGCCCATCCATCAGCGGGAGGTACCCTCCGGGTGCGCTCTGTAGCGGCCTCCTCCAACGAGGGAGCAAGAGAGCTCCATCGTTGCCATAGGTGCATCTCGAAGCTTCAGATCTCGAACTTGCAGAAGGAAACGTCCAATGGGAAAGCATCTGTAGGCCACGTAAGAACACCCACCTTCATAGTGTGTCCTAGATGCACCCACATGTGGCCGGTATAAAAACGTGCCTGGGAATGATAGACGCCAACAGCGAGGTGGCGATCAAGTCTAGAAGGAACGTGGGGCGAGCAGACCAGGGAGAGGCATCCCTAAGGTTTTCTTTTGTGAAAATACCATCCAGATACGCAGTGGGAAACGCTAGTGTCCACTAAGCCTGGGCGGCCAGTACATCGTTATTGGTTACTTTATTCTCTGCACTCATCTGAATGTGCAAAGTATTTCACATTTTTATTTATTTTTATTTTTAAATTTTTTTAACATTTATTTTTGAGAGACAAAGAAAGACAGAGCACGAGCAGGGAGGAGCAGAGAGAGAGGGAGACGCAGAATCTGAAGCAGGCTCAGGCTCAGAGCTGTCAGCACAGAGCCCGACGCAGGTCTTGAACCCACAAACTGTGAGATCATAACCTACGTCAAAGTCGGACGCTTAACCGCCAGAGCTGCCCAGGCGCCCCACAGTATTTCAAAGTCTTAAAAGGCCAGACAACATTTCTTGCTTCCTGAGCTGGACTTTCGATTCTAGACCTTTCTGGTTTTCAATCTAAATGAGGATCTTACAGGCTTCTGTTGAATATCATCACTTTGGGTCCTTCATTCCAACTGCCTACAATTAATTTCACTCATAGACATTTATTTAGGCACCTGCTAAATGCCAAGTCCTAAGTTGAGAGTTTTTAGGGATGCTTTGGACATAGCTGTCTACTATCTTTTGAATTATTACTTCCTCATGCATCTCATGAGAATTATTTCTGAGCTTCCTGAACTCTCCAGTTTGACAAAACGGTTTCTCTTCAGCCAAATAGATATAAAAATAGTGAGTAGGTCTGCTACACAACAACGTGCATATGGTTAACATCACTGAGCCTTGCATTTAAAAAAGAATAAAAGAGTGGACCTTATGGCATGTACTTTTTGCCACAATAAAAAAAGAAGGGTGAGTAGGGCAGGGCTAAGTGCAGAGCCCCGTGGAAGCCACCAGAGATTTCTCTCTACGGTAACTCTGTATCCCATTTGAATGTGTGTGCGTGTGCCCTTGTGTGCCTGTGCACACGACTTTTCACACACAGAAATAGAGCCCGAGTTTTAAATGGTCAGTCCAGGCAGGAAAAAACTCTTGAAACATCTCGAAACATTTTTATTTACTTAACAAAAATGTTTTTAAGTTTATTTATGTTGAGGAAGAGGCAGCATGAGCAGGGGAGGGGCAGAGAGAGAGGAGAGAGCAGGAATCCCAAGCGGTCAGCGCAGAGCCCGATGTGGGGCTTGAACTCAGGAGCCGTGAGACCGCCCCCCGACCTGAAGTCAGACGCTCAACCGACCGAGCCACCCAGGCGCCCCTCGAAACACTTTCAAAGCGCTGAGTTGGTAGAAGGGTAAACAACAAACCTGGTTGAGCACAGATTGCGCCGTGTCCGTCGTGAACCCTAAGTGACACTGTCGTGGAAGAGGGGGGCCTGGGGGCCACTTCCCGCGGGCAAATGCTTTCCCTCCTTGCTCTCACCTGGCCTCAGGCCGCACCAGGGGCTCGGGCGCCCCACGCTGGGGGCTCCATCGCGCCTGCTGACCACACAGCCCCCCAGGGTGCCTCCTTGCTTCCCTCCTGTCCCCTCCTTCTTCCGCGTTTTTATCTCTCTTACACTCATCTTTCCCTGTTTGTTTTTCTTTGCTCTGCTGCTCTATCAATATTTAGTCTCTAAATAATTCCTGCTCTTGTACTGTTTAGCCGGGACACTTCACCCGGACCAATCGCTTCGAAATTCATTCGTTCGCCAAAGCGGTTCTCAGCCCCGCTGCGAGTAGAATAACCCGGGAAGCCTCTAAAAGATACGTGGGCCCCAGCACAGACCTCTCAAGTCCCGATCTCGGGGGCCCAGAGCCGCCTATTTGTCACAGGCTTCCCAGATGACAGTGCTACGCAGCCAGGGTTGAGGGATGAGCATTTCCTAGGTACTAACTAAATCCCTCTGAGCACCAAGGCGGGACTGTCGAGGAGGGTGACAAGGGGGCCTTCCTGGAAGAGGTGGCATGTAAGTGTAGGCTGCACTTCCCAGAGCTCAACAGCAGCACCCATCTTGCAAGCTCCTCCGGGAAGAAACATTCACGGTGCTCCTCGTGTGCCCGAGTCCTCTCCCTGCCTGGAGCCCTGTGACCGCCCTGACCCGCCCAGTGATGGGGACTGGGCAGCCCCGGGCCCGCGGCCCCGGCCATGCCGACCGCAGTCCCCAGCCCGCAGCTGAGCACAGCCCATCCCCAGGGCCGCGGCCGTGCTCAGGTGCTGCTTTGAGCCGCTGACTTAACCACCAAGTGATGCAGCAAAAGGAACTGAAGCAGGAGTGGAGACCGGCACGCAGGGCCCGTGAGAGTCGCTCAGTCGAAGGGGTCGGCCAGGGGGTCGGCGAGGGGGACAGCGAGGGGGACGGCCAGGGGGTCTGCGAGGGGGACGGCCAGGGGG
>NW_024080633.1:8903181-9313337 GCF_003009895.1 Hyaena hyaena
CGGCCAGGGGGTCGGCGAGGGGGACGGCGAGGCGGACGGCAAGGGGGATGGCGAGGGGGTCGGCGAGGGGTTCGGCCAGGGGGACGGCGAGGGGGACGGCGAGGGGGACGGCGAGGGGGACAGCCAGGGGGTCGGCGAGGGGTTCGGCGAGGGGGACGGCGAGGGGTTCGGCCAGGGGGTCGGCCAGGGGGACGGCGAGGGGGTCGGCCAACCCTAACCCCCGCCCTCACCCCAGGAGGGCCTTGGGGCTCCCCAAGGGTGTCTGCGGGGGGCTCAGAACCCAGCCGGCTTCCCCCTCGGGTTTGGGCTCTGAGTGAGGTGGGGTCAGCTTTGCGCTAGAAGATGTCCGGACACAGCTTTTAAAGGTCATTTCTGCCACTTCTGATTCAGTGCAACTCTGGTGACGATGATCTCCCTTCCAAGTAGCGCCCCCCCCGCCAAAGCTGCTTTCCAGCCAGGCCACAACGATGTGGTGGCACGTGAGGACCTTCCCTGGGACCACCCGTGGGCCTGTGGGCCACGTCCACGGCTGCTGCTGGGTGTTCTCGTACAAGTTCTGAGGAACAGTCTACCCGGTGAAGCGCAGACACACTTGACCTGGGCCGTGGGGCCGTGCGTGCCCCTCAGCTACCCTCTGCACCCACGCCACCTCCGTCCCCATGTCCCAGGACAGGTGACTCTGCCCTAAAGGGACGGATGGAGTTGGCCCCACCCAGATCTGACGTGTCCTTGCGACTCAGGCGTGGGCCAGCAGGTATCACCATTCCTGCCAGAGTGACGGCTTCAGGACACAGGCGATCAGAGCCACAGCACAGGCCCCGCTCCATTCCAGGACTCTGGAAGAACTCCATGTTGCCAGGGGTTCGCCTTGCTGCTCCTGGGGCGAGCCGGGGAAAGAAGGAAACCCAAAAAAGCAAGGCAGAGGGGCGCCTGGGGGGCTCAGTCGGTCAAGTGTCCGACTTCGGCTCAGGTCACGATCTCACAGTTCGTGGGTTCGAGCCCCGCGTTGGGCTCTGTGCTGACAGCTCGGAGCCTGGAGCTGCTTCGGATTCTGTGTCTCCTTCTCTCTCTGCCCCTCCCCTGCTCATGCTCTGTCTCTCTCTCTGAAAAATAAATAAACACTAAAAAAATTTTTTTAATTAAAAAAGCAAAGCAAGGCAGAGATGAAGAGAGACACAGTGAGCACCGACTGGGCTTTCTAGTCCACAGATGGCCATCGGGCCTTAAACTGTCAAGAGTCTGGTTTCTACCACTTGCATCTGGAAGAATCTGGGGGAGACCCCACATGCAGGAAGTGCTCACTGACTGGTCACTGACCCTGCACCCTCACTTTCCGGGGGCAGACCTGGGGTGTTGGCGTAAGTATCAGCACCGCACCCTTTACCTCTCAAAATACCCTGGCTGCGCGATAAACTATACAGTCGCTGTCTTCATCATCTGTCGTGGCGTAAGGAGCCAGCCCGAACGCGGTGGCCGAGCCCAGCCACTGTCGTATTTGCGCAGGACTCTGCAGGCCGGGCCGGGTTCAGCCCGGGCTCGTCCGCTCTCCTGAGGGTGCTCCTCTGTGTGGGGACGCTCAGCTGGCAGCTGGCAGGCTGTGCGTGACGGGGACGCTGGGGTGGCTGTACCCTCTCCACGTGGCCCCTCCAGCGAGCGGTCGGACCTCTTCTGTGCCAGCTGTGGCTCCCGGGGACGCGAAGGACACGCTGGCGGCGCGTCTGAAAGCACAGGCCCACATTGCCCACAGCCTCGCTCCCACAGTCCCAGCCCAGGCTGGAGGAGAGGGGACGGTCAGGGCTGTGGGTCCCTGCAGGCAGGGCTGTGTGTGTCCCCCACGCAGGGTGCCATCAAGGTGACCCCATCCACCTGCTGGCTGGAGCCCAAACGAGAACCTCGTCGCCTGATGCCGGGTCGTGAGCTGGAGGGGGACGAGGACACACTACTCCCTGCCTTTCACTCTCTGGCCTCAACACAACGGACGCAGGGACCCTGACTCAAAGTACCAGCCCTGTAGCGCGAACACCGCATTGACCGCAGACTGGTTAGAAATGAGACTCCCAGGCCCAGTGAACCAGGATCAGCATTTTAACAAGACCCTCAGGGGCCAGAGACGTGCCACCAGGCCTGAGAAAGACCGTCCAGACTCCGCAGGACGCACGGCCAGGTCTGCACGGAACCCAGGGAGTCAGGGCGAGAGCCCGGCCGCCACTGTCCACATGACTCATAAGATACACCCCGATTTCAATCAGGCCCAACTCGTCTGCCCCAGACCCGACCCGGGATGCAGCCCCCCATGATCCAGCGCGGCCGGGAAGAACCCTGGCCTGGCACGGCCTAACCCGCCCTCCCATCAGCGCTCCAGGCCCTTCTGACCCTAAGACTCTGGGAGGCCAGGAAATCCCAATTTAGATGCGCGGCCTCGGAAACTGGCAACAGACAGACGGTGGGATCCGGAAGCCCCTGCCATTGTGAGCACGGAGTCTAGACGCTGACAAGGGGCCACCGAGGCAGGAAGAGGTGAAAGTCCCCTTTCTCAGCAATGCGGCTTCCAGGAAGCAATAAGCACACAGGCCCCACGAAGCTGGCTGTGGCCGCCGTGTGTCCCCGGGGGCCTGCCCGGCACGGCGGTCGTTGTCCTCTGGTGGTTCACGTCCAAACGCTCACACGCCCAACCTAGTGCTTCCTCCCCGATAACACCAGTAGCAGGAGCTGCCCGCACAAACAGGTGATGTTTATTCGCAGCGTGTAAAAGAGGGCCCGCCAAGGGCGCTGGGGTCTGATAAGGGCGGCTTATCACAAAGGATTAAGCAAATGTTATTTTCTCTCTGTTTGTTTGAAGTTCAGTGTTTGGACAATCACTGTGAGCCCCGGCGTGGTCAGGGCCAAGTTTAACAATGGCCACGGAGACCCCAGCGATGGCTCGGAGAAGATGAAGCAGAATGGGCGAGGCCGCACTGCGGACGGGGGAGGTCCCGTGCGGGGCTGCCGGGCCCGGCTCTGACGGCGAGAGACAAAGTGCGGGCCGATGGGCCAGCCTGGCTCCGGACAAGCAGCCGCAGGAAGCAGAACATCTGTGTCATAGCATCAGATTCACCTGGGCACCTTCGAGCCCAGTCTCAGGCCACTTGGGGATCTGGTTAAAATGCAGATCCCGACTCAGTTCATGTCAGGTGGGCCTGAGTTCTGGGTTCCCGACACCCCTCAGGGACGCGGTGCTGCCGGCCGGGGACCACATTCTGAGTCGCAAGCTTGGGTGACTGCCTTGCGGACGCCTCCAGCACGGCTCCCGAGTACTGCGTGAGGCTGACGGGTGTGGGGCTGGGGGAGGGGCTCGGGGACACGCTGGCCCAGGCCCTGCTGCGGGGACACAGACCCGCAGAGGTCAGAGCCCGGGGTGTGAGCACGGCTGCGCGAGACGAAACGAGGTGAACGGCCCAGGCTCTGTGGGCGGCCGTCAATAAAATAAAATCAAGGGGAGATGCTTTTAAAAGCTTCGCTATTGAGGTAGAATTCACACAGCATAATCTGTTTAAAGTGCATAGTCAGGGGCGCCTGGGGGCTAAGTCGGTTAAGTGTGCGACTTCGGCTCGGGTCATGATCTCACGGTTCGTGGGTTCAAGCCCCACGTCGGGCTCTGTGCTGACAGCTCGGAGCCTGGAGCTGCTTCAGACTCTGTGTCTCCCTCTCTCTCTGCCCCTCCCTGCTCATGCTGCCTCTCTCTCTGTCTCAAAAATAAACATTAAGAAAATTTTTTAAAATTATAGAAAAAGAAGGGCATTTCAAGAGCAGGAAGACTCGGTTGGTCTGTTCGTCAGCGTTCCCCCTTCGGAACGCCTGGGAACTACAGCGGCCATGCGGTGACAGGGGCCAGGACGGTCACTCACGAAGGGTGTCAGGACGGGAAGACCCACATGCCCAGGCACAGGGTGGCGTTCTGAGGCCGGGGCAGCGGCCCTGGGGCGCCTGCCTGCACACGTACGCGTGGGAAACAAGCCAACAGAGGAACGCACACGAACGGGGCCCTGCACACCTCGCGGAGGCTGGGGCTGCGTGGGCCCCTCCGACTGGACGCAGAGACAAGAATGCGGCCACGTTGCGCAAGATGACTTGGAAGTGCCTGCCCCCTTCGCTATTCCGGGCCGACAACGGGGGTGTGGGGGGGTCTCCTGTGTGTGGCGGGGTGTGAAGCAGCATCCCTGGCCTCCACCCATGAGATGAGTGACAACAAAAATGTCCCTCGACACGTGCCCTGGGGGGACCCCCCGGGGTAGGCCGCTGCGGGAAGCTGGGGCTGCCTCTGTGAGGCAGTGTCTTCGCAGATTCGACACAGAGGGTGACCAGGGTCCAGCCAGTGTTCTCCCAGGGTCCCCTGCTGGCGGGAGGGGAGGGGAGTGCAGGGGAGGCGCTGAGGCGGGGATGGCCACGGCCCAGGGGACGCGGCGGGGCTCGGCCCAGGTGTGGCAGCGCGGGTGATGATGTGGGCGTCCAGGCGGAGTCTGGCGGCTCCTGACAGTGGGGAGGAGTGAGACGGGACTTTCTAAGATGAGAAGACGGTGCAGGAGGTGGGGGACCAGAGGGCGCGGACGCCTCCCACTGGCCGGCGACCGTTCTCTACCTTCGACGGTGGAGCCTCAGCTGCGTCGGCCCCTCTCCTTGGCCCCAGGAGACCCCCTCACACGAACGGGGCAGCAGCACAGTGCAGGCCCCTGCCCGCTGGCCATGGGGTGTGTCTGGAGAGTTCCAAACATTTTCCCAAATGAGGTTGAAATCCAGTTTTTCAGACCCCCACGCTGTGCGGTAAAGGCACGCGGTCAGAGCACCCCGATGCTCCCCGCCAGTCCGTCATGGCGCCTCCAAGGCCCCAAGGCGAGTGGACCAGCCAACGTGCTCACGGGGTCCCGCCGTCCCCACGGGACCTTGTCCACGGTGAGCGACAGGCACGATGGCCTGCCCGCACCCACGACATCGCCCCGCAAAGTCCCACAGCAAAGGCCGCCGCCCCGCTGCCCACGCGGTCCCCGGTGGAGGACGGGGCTCCCGTTTGTTTGCAAGTCGCCACATCTGGAATGTGCCCAGAGCACCCGGCGGAGAGAGCGGCTCACTCATCTGCACCACCTGTTTCCACAGTCCTGTTTCTCGCGAGCAAATCCCCGCGCACACCCCAAAAATAACACGAGCAGGTTAAAGGGACACAGACCCTCCTTGCTGCTGCGCCGAGCACCACACAGGCCATCACAGGCGGCCGCAGAGTCCCCTCTTGGCTGATTAAAGAAAAAAGGGCCCAGCAGAAGAAGGTGTCCGGGGCGCCCCCCGGGCTGTACGAGGCCGCCCAGCGCGGGCCTTCCCACCGGCTACCCGGTCGGCAGCGAGGTCCCCGCGGCAGTCATCCTGGTCTTCGTCGTCGTCGAGAGCGGACGTCGAGCCAGAGGCCAGCTGGAGACAGATTCCCGTTCAAGCCGCACGCAGACCGGAGGCAAGGCCAACAGGCGCCCCTCGCTCTCTGCGGCTCCGCGGGTGCCCACAGGCGCCGGCCATTCTCACGGCCATGCCAGTGCCGCGTGTGACACGAGCCGTGGCTGCGGCAACACACTCGGCACGCGGTTATCAGTGCAAAACCCTTTGCCATGTGTGCCGCGAAATGCACACTGAGGGCCTACTGTGTGCTGAGCGGGGTCCCGCCAGCGCCCCGTCCAGTTGCTGGAACAACCCTGGAAGAGGCGCCTGAGTCAGCCGGCGGCTGCAGACGGCAGAGCCCACCCAGACGCTGTGCAGAAGGGGGTCAGTTGTGGATTTGTCACTAGTGCTCCGGGGGGGGGGGTCCCACGGCCGCCTGGGCCCCCGCTGCCCCCACCCGGCCCCCCTCCTAGGCTGACCGTGGCGCCGTGCTGTGGGGGACCGGGCGGCCATGATCCAGGGGACAGCAGGGCTGGGCTCCTGGGGGACAGGGGGGCCTGGTGGGGAGGCACCTTCTCAGGTTGGGTTTATGCTCTTTCTCCAGCCCCTCCACCATGTGAGCATCTTGGGCAAGCCCCTCCCCATCTGTAAAATGGGAACAAAGTAACATCTGCCCAGCGGAGGTCTCCTGGCTGTTGCCGAGGGGGGACGGGAGCCTGACCCCGTCTCCAGGCTGGGAAGGGCTTTCTGCAGATTAGCTGCCTCACGGCATCGCCTCTAAGGCTTTTGTTTCAGTTTCGCCAGACCCCAGTGATCCTGGTAGGATAGTGACCTCTCTACCGGCGGGGGCGCCACCTTCCTGGGGACAGGACGCTTTGAGAACGCCCACTCGGCCTCGCCCGAGCCGTCAGGAAATCGGGTGCTGCAATCAGACCGCATTCAGGTCCCAGCCTTGACGGTCTTGAGCTGTGTGGCCTCGGGCAAGCGTCTTGAGTCTCTGAGCTTCCATTTCTTCACTTGTCAAATGGAGGTCAGGCCAACACGGGCCTCGTGGGGCCACGCGAGGTGATGCGTGTGAGGGAGGGGGCACGCCGCGGCAGGCATACAGTAAGTGCTCAGTAAGTGCTGACGGCGGGAGGTAAGCATGCTGGTGTTTCTCCCCGGGCGCGTCAGGCAGACCCCGGGAGGGGGAACGGTGGTGCCTGCTGCGCCGGCAAAGGCAGGGCGCTGCCGCGGCGGGAAGTAGGGGCGGCGAGCACCCTGAGGCCTCTCGCCCTCCAGTCGGAGCCGGACTCAGCACTCTCAGCAGAGACCAGAGACAGGAGGGGGCCTCGCGGGACGAGAGGGAATCCGGGACGGGGTGGGGGGGACACACGTGGGGATGCCCCCTCTTCCTCCTCTCTGGGAGGGGCCTACGACCGACCCTCCACACCCGAGGTGGCAGCCCCTCTGCCCGGGCAGCCTGGCCCCGCGCCGCCTGCCCGCACCGTGCGGCCGGGGCCTGAGAATGTGACCGCGAGCCCCGCGCCCGGTGCCCGCGCCCTCACGACGCTCCGGCCAACTCCCAACACAGCCACGCCCGCGAGGCAGACGCGCCGTAGGAAGGCCAGGCCTGGCTCCCGCCTGGGGACGGCGCCCGGGTCCCACGGCAGCAGGACCCGCCCCCGGGGGGACGCTGAGCGGATTAGCTCTGCACCTTCCGTGAAAGGAGGACAAAGTCCTCCAGCTGAAGGCAGACCCGCCGCGAACGAACAACACCAACGCCTCCTGAGAGTCGAAGCCAGTGCCTTGCGGCGGCGTGAGCGCAGCGTTTCATCCAACACAAGACTTTGTTCAAACAGGAAGGGGCGTCGACTGTCCCACCCCGGGCCCCTCCCGGCCCCCCACTCCCGCAGCGCCCGCCAGGCCCTTCCCCCCATCTGGGGGATGTTCCTCTGCCTCTCGGAGACGAGCACAGTGTGGCCGCGGGCCGGGACCCAAGCGGGGGGGCCAGGGAGTCGGGGCTTCCCCAGCTCTCCCACCCCGGGAGCCGGAAGCTGCATTCTCACGGCAGTCCCCGGGGCGGGAGGGGAGCTGCCGGGACCTCCCAGGCGGCCGGGGCAGCGCGGCGTGGCTGAGGACTCGGGCCGTGAGCACCGCGAGCGGCTGCCCACCCGGCACCATGGCCCGACAGCGCCCAGCGGGGGCCCTGGGAGTCCCCGCCGGTGCAGCCCGGCCTGGGACGCATCCTACGGGTAGACGACGTTACTGGAACATTCGGGGCCGGTGAAAATCACCTGGTGCCGCTCTCCTAACTACCCCGCGCCATCTGGAGGAAGGCTGCAGGGTGGAGGGTGTCTCCAACACGCA
This sequence comes from Hyaena hyaena, assembly GCF_003009895.1. Lineage (NCBI taxonomy): Eukaryota > Metazoa > Chordata > Mammalia > Carnivora > Hyaenidae > Hyaena > Hyaena hyaena. The sequence continues at coordinate 8,910,925 of NW_024080633.1, forward strand.
CGAATCGCCCCTGTAACAAGCTGGGACAGCCTTTGGCTCGAAGCCTTTGGCAAGGCCAGGGTCCAGTGGAAGCAACTACAAGGGATGGCCAACCAAGTGTGGGGGATGGGCAGGTCAGGGAAGGCTTCCTGGAGGAGGTGATGGGCGGGCTGAAAGAGGGGCTGGAGTCTGTCACACAGAAGCGGGAAGCGGGCAAGAGTGTTCTAGGCAGAGTGAAGCGTTTGGAGCAGTGAGGAGGTCAGAGGAGTGGGGAGGATGGTGACAGATGGGCAGGTGGGGAAGGGCCTGAAGTCCCTGTTACCAAGTTTAGGCTTCGTGCTGGGAGCAGTGGGGATACCTAGAGGGTTTGGAGGTTCTGGTTTTGTTTTTGTTTTTGAAGTAGAAAGTGGTGTTATCAGGTTTCCATTTCTAAAACGTCACCCTGGCCTCAGTGGGAAGGATGGATTGGGAAGAGAGGTGGCTAGATGCCATGTTTGGTTGTGTAGGTTGGGCACTGCACAAACTTGATGGGTGGCATTGTCCTCTCTGTGGTGACCTTGGCACTTGGAAAGGGCTGACACCATCCGATGGCAGGGATTCCCGTTAGACAGTTGTCAAGGCTAGTTAGTGACAGATGTTGGGCACGGTTCCCAGAGATTCACATGTGGGTCAGAGAGGGCTTTGACCCTACGACTTGGAATCCTGCCTGCGGCACACCCGTTTGCCAGCTGGGTCCGTAAGTGTGTTCTCTGGGATCTTGGAGCCACTCAGAGGCGGATTCTTCATGGCGGATTCTTCATGGCGGATTCTTCATGGAGCCAATGCAGTTCAGGCTTCAGGGCCTGATTTGCTCTTCCAGTGAGTTCCCAAGGCCGTGAGTTTTTAGGACATTTGCAGAAGCAAGATCTTTTTATTGGGAGTGGCTAAGACTTCTCTGCCTTCCACACTGCCCAGCCCTCTGTCGCCGCTGCTGGTACCACGGCAGTCTTGGCACGTGGCTACGTGGACGAGTGGGGCCGGGGCTGTGAAGGGCAGACAGAGGTGCTAGCATCCGCGGGACGGTTGGGACACAGCCGGCTTCTGACTGTTCAGAAGGTTCTGAGGTTCAGAACCTTCACGGGAGACCAAGCTGCCCGCCACTCCAGACACGAGATGAGCGCGGTGGCGGGGGGCACGCGAGGTTTGGGGCGCACAGACCCCGCCGTCAGTCTATGCACAGGGTTGTAAACGCAGGACCCACAGTCAAATGGAAAGTCATTTCCACCAGGAGAGCGTGGACCATGCAGCAGACACAGGGATGTGCGCACCACCGCCTTTTAAGTCATTTTTGGTGGGAACGGTAGATTTGACAAAGTTTGCCATTATCATTGGAATTTGGAAGGGCATTTTGGAATATTTTAATGAAACAAGTGAGAAATTACAGCCTCCTAATTTGGACATATCTGAAGGGTATCCTGTTTGGGGTCATTGTTTAAATTCCTTTATTAAAGAATCAAGTGGGCGATGGAGCTAAGATGTTAATGGCGGGTGAACCGAGGGGGAAACTCGTGGGACAGGAGATCAGCATCCTGACGTTGAGTTAGAACTGGAAATGCCCATATCATAACGAAAGCTCCTACATGAAGGAAATTCCACAGAAGTTTCCCTAAATTTGATGGCGGTCTTGGCATTTCTTGCAACAATTGCTGGTGGGTCTCCCGTCCCGGTGGGAGTAAGTTAGGTCACCGTGGGGAGAAGTGACTTATCCCTGAGCTTCCAGAAAACACGCAGGACACCCCGTGACCGACCTGCCGAGGGACGCCCGTCTCCTCCTCCTCCCTCTGCAGACACTGATGCGACCAACTTGGCGTCACACAGAGGAGGTCGAATATGCAGCCCCAGGAAAGACGGGAAAAAAAGAAGTATTACAGATGTGTATCGAGCTGTTAATTAGTAAAACTGTTATGTTAGTTTGTGGATTCAGTGATGCTTTTTATTTTTTTTATTATTTTATTATTTTATTTTTGAGAGAGACAGCACGAGCAGGGGAGGGGCAGAGAGGGAGAGAGGGAGACCCAGAATCCAAAGCAGGCTCCACGCCCTGAGCTGTCAGCACAGAGCCCGACGCAGGGCTCGAACCCACGAACTGTGAGATCATGACCTGAGCCGAGGTCAGACGCTCAACCGAATGAGCCACCCGGGCGCTCCTGGAATTATTTTCCTTAAAGAAGGGTCTCCAATCTGTATAAGGTTTGAGCCCAGTAAACTCGAGTCTGCCAGTGGGGCCAGGAACATACCGTCTAGACCAGCCCCGGGGCCTTTGGGACAAGACCAACAGCGAGAGGAAAGGCTGCTGTGCTGGAGGCTCGGCGGCCGGACACGGCGGGACGACCGTGGCTCGGAGGGTGGGTCGCAGCTCTGGCGGCCTTTGCAAGGGCTCGCTCATTAACATCCCTGAGCTCACATCTGGGAAATCGAGCCCCCCCACCCAGCCTCTGTCCTTGAGCCAAAATAACATGCTCTAAGCTCAGATACAGTTGAAAGTGAAACCACATGGTTTTTAGAGGTTTAGAAGCTCGTTTGAAGAAGGGCAGAGGGTAAGGAGAGAAGGAGCTGGGTTTACGAGATCTGGTGCCTCCCACGAGGACGGGTCCACCTAGAACGGGCAGGCGAGGGGGCCATCAGCGTCCCCGTCCACGGCGATGCAGAGGACTTGGCCCACGAGCTGGCGCCCCGGGAGCCTGGGGGTTTGGAGATGGGGAGGGGGCTCGGGGGCGCGGCTAGGGACAACCCTGAGCTGCAGGCCAGCGGGTGCCGTGCCAGCCAGGACGGCGGGAACAGGTCCTCTGGATGTTTCTCACGCGCCAGGGAAGACCACTAAAACCGCGGAGCGTTTGCATCTTGCCCAAAGTCGCCGTGAAATCTGGACGGCAGAGCATCGACCGGAAAATCTGCTTTCTCCACCGGAACCTTCAGAGCCGTGTTCAGCAGATGGGCGCGTACAGGAGCTCAGGCTGGTCACCGGATCTCGTCCGTGCCGTGGCTTCTAGAACACACTTACCCTGTTCTCACAGTTCGTCATCATCTAAGACAACAACAGTACTGATACTGATAGGAACGTCCACCTGGCGCATTAGACGGCTTCTGAAGGCCTTTCACCGTGCAGTGAGCTCTCACGAGAGCCCTAGCGGGGGGGGAGGGTCAGCGGTCCCTTTCACAGGAGGGAAACAGGCCCTGTGTCTGCATGTGTGTGGGGTTCGTCCAAGGCCAGGCTTAGCAGGCAGGTTACTAAACCGGGGAGGAGGCAGCGGAACAGGACTGGGGCCTCACCGTCTTCATTCCGGCGTTTGGACTCTACTGGAATGTTCTTGGAAGGTTTCCTTTTGATTCCCGGCCCTAATACTGAGGAAAGGGTGGTTCAGGGATAAAACCTGTCCCACCCGCCTGGCGATGCTGCAGAGTGAGACCTAGTGTCCGTGTCCAGCTGGTCGAGGGCGTCCTGTGAGCCCCAGGCCTCCACGTGCGCTGCCCCACCCCCACCCACAGGACCTTCTCGCGTTCAGGGCAGCCAGCTGCCCTCCTCGTTTGCCTTGACCATTCCTGCTCCTCACGGCCCGAAACGAGCTCCTTTGTTTCTCCATCGCTTCCTTCCCATCTGGTTCACTCTGGTGGATGTGAAAAGTCTGATCGGAGAGAATCCTTTCCGGCTGGCCACCTCCGTCTAGAAGGGGCCCAAGCGCAGATGACATGAACACCATCTGGGGGTCTTCCCTGGGGACACTAGTAATAAAGTGACTTCCTTGAGCATCATTATTGCACACGTGCCGGAGACAGATGGCCAGGCTGGATTCTGGGTTTTCTGGCGGTAGAATCCGGGACACGTGATGAGACACCTTTGAGCCTCGGTATTCCCATCTGTGACATGGGTCTGACGGCGGTGCCCCGTCGCTGGGCGGCTCTGAATACCAAATGCAAACCTGAGGCACAACCGAGCACCTGCCGCAGGGAGAGGGCTCAGCAAACACCGGCTGAGGACGAGCCTCAGCGGTGCCAGCTGCCCCGCTCCGACTCCCCGTGATGGGGAAACCTGTGCGTCACCCCGAGCGGGCTCCAGGCCCCAGAGAGCGGGTGACGCGTCACCTCTGAGCGTGTGTGGGAGGGCATTTCTGGAGCAGGCAAGCGCCGGGACCAGACACGGTGGGGGCCTCGCCCGGGCCTCTGAGGAGGAACAGAACAGAATGGTGCCAGGAAGGTGCATTTTCTGTCCACGAAGCTGGGACGCCCATCTTCTCCTGTCCTGGAGGGCTGACGCCCCTGGTTCCCAGGCTTTGGACTCAGGTGGTGACTCACCCTCAGCAACGCCCTCCGGCCTTCACACTTGACTGCATTACCCACCGGCCCTCCGGGCCCCCCGGCTGGCTGGCGGCGACCACAGGCCTCTCGGCCTCCGTCAACCTGGGAGCCAGTTCCGGTCACAAGTCTCCTCTTGTGCGTCTGTGTGTCCAAGAGCCTACTGGTTTTGCTTCTGGAGAACCGCTAACACACTGTCACTTGACACCTAACCGTGCCTGTCACGGACAATGTTGGAAGCGAACATGGCTCCACCATTATTGGTGAATGAATGCGTGACTAGCAGCCTGGGGAGCCTGTGTGTCCGCCATCGACTCTTCACATAAGGACACGGCTTCTGGAGGATGATCACTAGGCAGGCTGTCAGCCTGGACGTCTGCAGGGACAGGCGGGTGGCCCGAAGGAAAGAAACAGTCTTTTGTCCCAACCAAAGACACTGTGTTTAAAACATGGAGGCCCCAGATGGAAAGATCTCCAGGCCTCCCGGCACACTGGCAGTCCGCAAGCCCTGACTCACTGCACGGGGACACCTGTTCGCTGGCAGCAGGTCCCCGGTGCCTTCCGTTGACACCATTGGGGGCAGATGTGATGTGGCGCGTACACCCCACCACGGCGTGTCCCCCGTGGGTTGCGGCATTCAATTAAGTGGAGATGGGAAATAGCCATACGTCTGTTCACGAACGATTCTGTTGCCACTTGAGGGTTTTTTACATTTAGGTTTTCAGCTTTCTGGACGTTGGAGCTGCTGAAGGCCATCGCGGGTCTGCATCGCTAGGGGTTCCCGCGCCTCCCGCCTCCCTGGCCTGGTTCTCGGCCGCATCGCAGAGCCTGCGGCCCGTCCCCTCCAGCGTAAGGCATTTCCTCCTCTCTCTCTCCTGGATCGCTTTTCCATCAGGCTTCGGAGAGCGGTAGACGTGTCCCCTCGCTCGCTCGCTCTCCCCGTGTTGTGCAGCGCTCAGACGGAGTGCAAAGCCAAGCCAGCTGGCAGTTGGGAGCAGCCGCACCGGAGGAGCACGCGCTGTCACGTGAGCAGAGGCAGGTCCCAGGCCGGCCGAGCCGCTGCAGCCTGTGGGTCCTGCTTCAGGGCGCTTGTCTGTAGGACAGCAAATTTCCCGGGGTGTCAGGCCGGGGACCGTCCGGCATGGCTGGACCTGGCGAGGAGGCGGGGGGGCCCGGTCCACATCCGCCTAACCCCCCCCCCCCGCCTTTGGCAGTCCCTCCTCCTGAAAGTGAAAAATCCCTTTTGTCTGTGGGAAAAACCTCACAAAAAAAGGAAAGCCCAACCGAAAAGCACATTGGTTTCTATTTATAATTTGAGGGAAGGAATTTCACACAGATTCAGCTCCTATATGAAAACAGAGCCGGTCACTCAGAGGCGGATGTGTTCCCCATTTCCGATCAGCATTCATTGTTGAGGTCACCACGCAGCTGCCTGGAGAATGTCTCCTTTGGAAGATGGTTTACGGATCAGTGGGAGAATCCCAGTGAGAGACCTGCCCGGACGCCTCCACTCACCCGCCGACGGGCGGGGCGCACGCGGCACCTCTCAGAGAGCACGTAACCCCGGGTTGGGGGCCGTGGGTGACAGGGGTGCCTATCTTCCTTTCTGCCCCGTGGACAGGAGGGAGGGAGAGGAGGAGAGAGGAGACGGGGTCCAGTTTCAAGAGCAGCAGAGCAGGGACGGACGGAGCTCCAATTTCCAGCCGCGCTCTCGGCCTCGGCTCTCCGCTGCTGGCAACTTCTATGGAAAACGAAGACGCCTTTGAATGAATTTCATTCCGTGGTAAAAGAAAAAAAAACCCCAATCTCGAGGCTGGAGGAATTTGGGGAGAACCGAAACTTTTGGCCCCTTGACTGGGTCTGTCTGTCCGTGGCGGCCACGGGAGGCGGCTGGAGCTCCCGTCACAGGAGCGCCGCCTGGAACGGGGGACGGTGCGCCGCGTCGCTCCTGCCGGCGTGAGCCTGGCGCGGCTGCTCTCGCGGTGCGTGACGTGAGGTGACCCCGCGCGCGAGCAGCATCAGCGAGCGTGACTGAGAGGCAGGAAAGGGCTTTCTCCACAGATTTTCTCCGCCGGCTCCTGGTTGGGCTGCAGTGTGTCCCTCACCCCCTCACAGACGCCGGAGCCCTAACCCCCCGCACCTGCGAGCGCGACCTGGGAGACAGGGTCCTCGCAGACGGTCGAGCTAGGGTGACGGCATCAGGCTGGGCCCTGATCCGATACGACGAGACCCAGAGTCGGCCACGTGAGGTGGGAGGATGGGCGGAGACAGGCTGGGCAGCATCTACGAGCCAGGGAACACCAGAAGGCTCCGGAAGCCAGGAGACAGGCACAGAGCAGATTCTCCCGCACGGCCTTCGGAAGGAGCCACCCCTGCCGACACCCCCACTTCAGACGTGTGGTCCCCAAAGCTGTGAGGGAATACGGCTCTGTCGCATGGGCGCCCGGTTCGTGGCGACTTGTCACAGCGGCCCTGGGGACCCAGGACAGCCCCCGTTGTCTCAGGGGGCGCCGGGACTCATTTCCCCACAACCCTCGAGGTTCCGGGTGGTGATCCGGAAGCCCATTCCACGGAGAGCGGGGGAGTGGCTGACCGGGGACGCAGGTGCCGTGATGCCCACCACACCCAGCTTCGCTCTGGGCCATGCAGGCCAGGAGGGACCGGGCAGACCAGGGACGGGACTCCTGGGAGCTGAGGACACTTATCTCCAGAGCACCTGTTTGCCCCTCGTGAGTTGTTACAAGTATTACTTATTTATTTTTAAAGTTTATTTATTTATTTTGAGAGAGAGAGCGAGCGTGCATGCAGGGGAGGGGCAGAGAGAGAGAGGGAATCCCAAGCAGGCTCCACACTGTCAGCACAGAGGGCGATGCGGGGCTCGAACTCAGAAACCATAAGATCACGACCTGAGCTGAAACCAAGAGTCAGACGCTCCACCGACTGGGCCCCCCAGGCACCCCTGAGTCTTATTTTATAGTAAGACAATAATCATACTGATCTTCTCAGTTGGAATTGCGCTGAGCGGCGGGGAACAGAGGCCTTCCATGGAAGGGGCTCGCCCGGATTGAGGGTCTCTTCTCTCCTCGCCCAGGGCTGCCGTGGCGGCTCCGCGGTGTCATCAGCGCCCGCTTCCTGAGCAGGAGGGAGGCGCCCGAACCCGGGCACGCAGAGGTGCAGCAGGAGTGGAAGGCGTGCTCTGGGGCGTGGGGTCCCCAGGCAAGAGCGGGCCCTGCCTGGCTGGACAGAAGGGTCCACAGGCTCACACGGGACATTAGACCCAAGTGCTGGGTGGAGGGCCAGCCACTGACGGTGCCTGAGCAGGGCACGCCTGCTGCAGACCGAGGGTCAGGAGGAAGGAAAAGCGGACAGGCGTCCTTCACGGGTCCCCTTTCCTGGAGACGGCGACAGATATGCACGGAGGATGACGAGCGCTCGTGCCAATTCTGCCGCACAAACACCCAAGGAAGCGGGTGCAGCCTCTGGCTGGCCTTCTCCCCCGGAGGCTGACTCCCCAGACCAGCATTTCGGGCATGAACGGAAAGGAGAGGAAGGCTTCTTTCTGTTTTGGGAGAGAGGCAGGGGAGCGGCTGTGATGAGCGAGGGGATGGACGGGAGAGCAAAGGGGACATTCTGAAACAGACTGCTTTGACCCACTGACGCCCCTCACGTTGGCTGATAGGTGCGAGCTAGCACTGGGGTTAAAACTGAACATTGAAAATTTAATTTAGGGCGCCTGGGGGGCTCAGTCGGTTAAGCCTCCGACTTTGGCTCAGGTCATGATCTCACGGTTCATGGGTTCAAGCCCTGCGTCAGACTCTGTGCTGACAGCTCAGAGCCTGGATCCTGCTTCAGATTCTGTGTCTCTCTCTCTCTGCCCCTCCCCTGCTCATGCTCTGTCTCTCTCTCTCTCTCAAAAATAAATAAACGTTAAAAAAATTAAAAAATTAAATTTAAAATTTCCTCTGGTTGCCCAACTCGGCATCTCTAAATGACCACATTGCCCGCGAGACTGGACCATGGGGGTGTTGGCTTTATACACATGTGTTTGCGGGTCAACATGCAGAGTGGGGTCACTTCTAAATACTGTCAGTAAGACAGTAAGACAGTAAGACTCAAGGGCCACGTGGGGCCTAGAGTCATCGAACTTGCGCTCAAAAGGTAGGACTGGAAATCTCATCTCGGAAAGCTCGAAAATCTAAGAAGTCACATCTTTTGTTTGTGTATGAATTTTCTCTGGTCTGGTTAAAACAAGGGGAAAGGTGACTTCTTTTCAAACACGTGTAATCAGATTCTGGCCCGAGAAACGTGTGCATCGCATGCACTATGAAGCCACCGGACAGGAGGGTTGACGGGCAGAAGGGGGTGGCTGCCTCCGTCCCCGCCCTCCAGCCCTCCCTGCCCCCAGACCCCCGCCCCCAGGACCAGCACACTCTTCTCATCTCCCCGATCCAATGGGCCCGCTCTTGCTATTCATCTTTCCGCAGTGGGAACATCGAGGCGAGAAAGGAGGAAGAGCCAACAGTCAGGCACCTCAGAGCAGGCCCCTTGGAGAGGGCTGGGAACCCCCACGGCAGGACCCCTGCTCAGTGCAGGGGCGCAGTCCTGGCCACCAGGTGTGGGCGTGAACCTCACAAACGGCTCTTTGTCGCGCTGCCGGGGAGCTGGGACGTCCCGTGAGCCGCGGGACAGACACACACCCTCTGGATTAAGGGCCGTCAGACTGGTTCCCAAAGCAAACACTGAGCTAATGTTTCCAGCATATTCCTTTCATGTCTGGGCTGCTTCGGGCTGCGCCGGGTCACTGGGCTCTCTGTTGCTGGCTTTGCCAAAGCACCCGTCCCTCCCCTCGCTGCTCCTGGAGTCCTCCTCCTTCTAGGCCCAGGCCCTGACACACTGCTGCGTTTCACGGGAGGGGCGAGACGGGCTCCCGAAGAGATGCCTTTGACATCCGTGAGCCCGTGCGTATGAGCTCCCTGGAAACCTGGGGCCACATTTCTCTGGGCCCCAGCACGTGCTGGCCTGTGAGAGTCGGGTGTTCATTTCAGGAGATGCCCCAGCATCTGCTGTGCGTTTCTGGGTCTCATGCCTCCCCTAATGGGGACCTTCTGGTCATGGGGGTCCAAGACGCTCTCAAAGCCCAGCTGGGGCTGCCCGCGGCCCTCGGATCACAGCCGCCATCCTGCACGAGGCTCGCAGGCCCTGCCACGCTTCCCGGACAATCTGAACAAACCACGGGTCCCTGAGCTTTCCCCTTCTTCCTGCCACGACACAAGAGGAGACCCCTTTGCCACCTGCATCAGTCCAAACGGGAGACTTAAAAACACCCTGGACATTGAAAACGGAGAAATCAATGCAGGGCACTGGCCGCCCAACTGACGGGACGGCGAGGACGCCAGCCAGAGGACGGTGAGGCGGCCCCCAGGTGAGCGCCCAGCCCGGTACCCCATCCTGGCCTCGGGGGTCCAGGGCCCCGCTCAGCCGCTCCTTCTGCAGCCAGCACCCCAAGCACCCGCACACCCCAAGCACGCCCACACCCCAAGCACCCCCACACCCCAAGCACCCCCACACCCCAAGCACCCCCACACCCCAAGCACCCCCACACCCCAAGCACGCCCACACCCCAAGCACCCCCACACCCAAGATCTCCAAGTTCCTCCTCTAGAGTCTGACGTTGCCCGTCCCACCAGCGGGCACCTAGCTCTGTGACAGCCCAGGCTCATCGGAGGGTGTCTGGGGCCAGGGCGGTTTGCGGGGCAGGGGTGCACGAAAGCCAGGGCGCCGCCAGTCACTGCAGAGGAGAGCGGCGGGTTTCCCTGAGGACAACTTTCTGGAGAGAGAGCTAGAGAGGCTTTCAGATTTCCCGCCCAGGGTCACTTCACAGAAAGCGGGACCCGCACGCTGGACGGGAACGGCACCAGGGACGGCCTCTCCGGGCAGGCTGTCTACTCCCCGTCTTCCGGCTCGTTTTGCAGAGAAGGACCCCAGGGCTCTAGCAGGGACCCCGGCGCCAAAGGGTCACAGGAAAAGACCACAGCCCATGCTTTTCCAAGGAAGGCAATGCAAGGGGCTGGCTTCCTGCCCCCCCCCCCCCGGGGTGAGGCCCCCTCCCACCCTGTGGCCACACTTCCAGCTCCTGTGTGTCGGGGGGATTAACTATAATCTGATGCTCCAAAGGCTTCTAAACGTTTCTCCTTCTGTCTCCCTCCACCATCTAGCAACACCAGCCTGCTACGGTTTCCTGAATATTCTATGCCGTTTCAGGGTTAGGCACGGAAGGCTGTGGCATCAGCCTGGAATGAGCTTCGTGCCTTTGCCTGGGCCGTTCTGCTCAGATTCTGATTCTTTCTGGAAGGTTCTTCACGCCCTGTCCCAACTCCCACAAAAACAGTCCTTCCTGCTCCGTGCTTCTACGGCTCCTGCAAGCCCTTCAGCCACAGCGCCTACCTGGATATCTGCACACCTGGCACCTCCCGTGTGCTGTGAACTGCTTGGAGACCCGACAGGTGCCTCTTCGGTCCCCACCACCTCGCACACAGTGCTTGGAAGACGGTAGGCACTTGATGACGTGATAACTATCAACAACTATCCAGGACTGTCGAATGAAAGCATACAATGGACACTCAGAAATACCGACGGAAAAACTGATACTGGGTAGGTGTTGGCACTCAGTTCCGGCTGCGTCTCGGGAGGACAGTGTTTTTAAAAAAAATATGGATGCCGGGAACCTCCCCCCACCTCCCAGATTAGAACGTCACTGGAACTTTCTAAAAGCTCTCAAGCTGAATTTAATTAGCCAAGAATGAGCTCACTCGCCCTTGCTGGAGGATATGAACATGAGTAAGGCACGGTGGCCCTTCCTTTGAGGCACTGACATGACCCAGCTGATTTTTTTTTTCTTCAAGAGAGGAAAAGATTTTTTTTCAAAGCGGGGTCCCAGGTACAGCAGCAAAGCCTCACCTCAACTTGTTAGAAATGCAAGATTCTTAGGGGCACCAGGGGGCTCAGCCAGTTGGGCTACAACCTCGCCTCAGGTCACGATCTCACAGTTCGTGGGTTCGAGCCCCGCGTCAGGCTCTGTGCTGACAGCTCGGAGCCTGGAGCTGCTTCAGACTCTGTGTCTCCCTCTCTCTCTGTCCCTCCCCAACTCTGGCGCGCACGCACGCACACGATCTCTCTCAAATATAAATAAACATTTTTAAAAAAAGAAAAAAATGTTGATTTAGGGGTGCCTGACCAGCTCCGTTGGTGAAACATGTGACTCTGGATCTCGGGTTGTGGGTTCTAGCACCACAATGGGTGGAGAGATTGCTTAAAAACTAAAAAAGAAAAAAAAATTTTTTAAGTGCAGATTCTAGAACCCCATCTAAGAACCGCGGCGTCGGAGGCTGCGGGAGGGCTGGGCACCTGTGTTTTCACATGCCCTGCGGGGGCCCAGAGTGTGCTAGAGTTTGAGAACCACCACTCGACGGCTTGTTTTTCAACGTGTGACTCACCCAGAGCCGTATCAGAAATGCCAGAGAGGATGAACATGTAGATTCCTGAACCCCTGCTCGGTGCGCATGACTCAGAGCCTGGGGGCTGGGAGAAGAATGGCACATTTTAGCAGCCGCCGGGAGACGGAGCTGCGACTCACACATAGGTGGTCCTGGGCTCACGGAGGGGTGGTAACGAGCCCCGATGCGTGCCCCTCCCCCCCGCATCCCTCGCGGAGCAGACGGTGGTGAGTGGAGGACGGGCGGAAAGCTGGGTCTCGCTGCTCGCGCGCCTCTCCAGCTCCCCTCGGTGCCCGGTACTCAGGGACCCTGGAAGGCTGCCCAAGGCCCGTCTTCGAAGCCTCTTTGGTTTGGCCAATGCCCAGCCTCCCCCCTGGGACCTGGAAGTTCCAGGGAGCCCAGGAGCACCGCCCCACCGTCTCCATGCACATGTCTTTTCTGCGCCTCGTGCGTCGGGAAGGGCTCTCTTCCTCCAGGGGAGACGGGCCGTCACCACTAACCGACGACAGACACCTACGAAGGCGTCCGCGAGGCTCTGAGTTAACTTGCAGCTCCGCATCTGAGACCAGATAGCTGTCAGGTCTTCTGTCCAACACGCATTTAATAACCAGAAGACACCCTGCTGTGGGTGGGGGCAGGGCCAGGGCCAGAGCTGAGATTTCATCTCTGTGCACATTTAAGCAAACACATGAGCTTTTCGGCTGCTAACTCGGCAAGTGTAAATATATCCCACGTTCCATTTTTATTCCGTTGGTGAAGCAGTGCCAGGCCCAGAGGGAAGTGGGGGCGCCTGGCCCGCCAAGGGCGGCAGAGGCCCCGCTCCTTTTCCTGTCGCTGCCGTTGCCACGGAGACGGAGCCCAGCTGCCCCTGGGGATGCGCCAGTGGAAAGTTCGCCTCGGGCTCCAACCAGCCGCCCGAGGCGTACCTGCTGCACTCAGCGCAGCGCCCCTGGTGGTTCGTTAATCAGGGGGCTTTAGGTGCCAGCCTCGGTGGGTGGGCAAGCACGTGCCCGTGGGGAAGGCCAGCCACTTCCAGACTTAGAAGGAAAGGTTTCGCTGTCAAAGCACCTGGTGGTGCCCAATGGGTACAGCGCGCGCCGAGCTTTATCTGCCTCTTAGCATCTCGGGACTGAGGTGAGCAAAGCCCCGTGTGTAACCACGGCGTAGACCGGAAAGGCCCCGGAGAGAGTGGCTAGGCCAGTGGGCTTCAAAGAGGTTCCAAAGAGGCCCAAGACGCCTCAAGGAGCAGTGGGGAGAAGGGGTCAGGGTGTCTGCCAAATGCTGGTTGTTGGGTGGCTTTGGGCAAATGAATTCCTTCTCTACGCCTCACTTTCCCCAGCTGTAAAACGGAGGCGATGGTGGCTACTTAGCTTTGCAGAGGCGCCGGGAAAAGGAAACACCGCCGGGCGCATAGTGGCAGCCTCGTGCTCTCGTGTTACTCTACCTCGGGGGCTGACTTGGCAGAGAGGCCGCAGGGCATTTCGGGAGAAGGAACGGCCCGAGGCCAGGCCAGGTGGCAGGTGTGTGCACGCGTGTGTGGAGGGAGACGTGAGGCCCGAGTGCACGGAGGGTGCTCCCTAGCTCCTGCCCCCCACCCTCAGCCAATCCTCCTTTCCAGGGCAGCCTGACTTCTTTCCCTGGCGTCAGGGACGTCCCCTCCCCGGACCCACACTGATCCGCGCCAGGCAAACGAGCGCCTCTGTAGCATCTTCCTGGGTTTAGGGTGAGGACAAACTCGAGAAAAGCAGAGGAAAGGCCGCCAGACACACCAGGAAGTCCCGGGAAGGGCAGATGGAGCGGCTCCATGATTCCTAGTGATGATCACGGCAATGATAAAGCAGCAGCAGCACCCCCACCCCCCCCGACTTCTGCCCTTCCCGTCACCCCTATGTCACGTGCAACTATACCCCCACTGTGCAGACAGGGAAGAAACCAAAGCACAGAGAGAGGAACTTGTCCCGGGCACACTGGGATTTGAACCCAGGCTCCGCGGCTGTCACTTTTGGTCACAGACGCTTCTCTACCAGTTTTCTTGCCAACAGGTGGCTTCAGGGCTCCTTCGGCACCACCTACTGTCCCTCGGTCCTCCCCAAGACAAAGTTCACGAAGGCGGCGGCGGCGGCGGCTCTGGATCGCACGGTGGGGAGGGAGGCTGGGAGCGACAGCGCGTCAGGTGAGCACTTTGCCTCTTGGCACAAAATCTGTGTTCGTCCAGGGGGAAGGATGGTGAGACGGGTGGTACTCACACTCCTTTTGACATTCGACAGAATGATGCCGGTTTGCGCTAACATCATTGCGGCCCAGCCTTCCCCACTGAGGGCCTTTGTGAGCGAGGCCGTGGCCTCACATTCCCTTTGGGGACCACGATATTAAAAGGCGCATCTGGAGGGAAGGCCGGGGGCAAAGAGAAGGGGAGGGTGCCGTTTATGATCTGCCAGCTCGGTGCAGGGGTGGGGGTGTGCACAGGGCTGTTTTCACTCCTCAGACTTCCCTCGCTCGGGACCCAAGCTCCCTCTAAATCCCTCTCCGACCTGGGCCCTCTCGGGCATTGAGGGTCATGCCTGATGAGAAGGAAACTCTCCAGCGCGTGCTGTCCACCAAGAGAAGACCGAGCCGGTCCCTGCAGAGAAGTCTCCATGGGGCAGACGCACAGCTTTGGAATCGGTCAGACACACCGAGGGGACCCGCTCGTTCCCGGAGACGTCGGAAGGCAGGTCCGCCACGGTCGCCCGCGCCCACGCGTGTCTGTTCTTCTGTCTGGGAGCCGCAGACCCTCAGTCCCTGTCCTGTCGCCCGCCCCAAAGACACACACAGCTCCGCACCTCCCTTTCCAGGCGGCCACGGAGCAGGGCCTGAAGCCGCGTCAAGCCAGAGCCAGGAAAGGCCAAGAGGCCGAATTCGTGAGAGAGGCGCTCGAACCCTGCCCCGGCCTCGGCAAAGGAGAACCCGCCAGAAAGGCAAGTCAGGCCCGAGGCACACGCTCTGCCAGGTTCCCTCACGAAGCCCCTAGTATGTCCCCTCCATAGCGCCGGTTGCAAATGTGGCGGGAAATGCACACTGTAGTCACGGGGCGCCGCCCCGATTTCCACAGCTGCACCTCTGCCAGCAGGTGACTCGCCACAGAGGGGCTCCCGTGGTCACAAAACAAATGTAAAATTCATGCATTTCTTGCTGGAAATACAAGTTGGGGCTTCCTCTCCTTGCTGTTCTCTCCAAATTCAAGGAGAGAGCCAAGGGGACATCGTAGCTGGACATTCTCCCCAAGAGAATGTCACGATTCTACCCCGGAACTCAGAACTATGGGTGTCCCTCACTCACTCATTGATTCCATAAATACACTGAGCATCTTTGCACCAGGAACAGTTCGGGACAATGAGGCGCAGCAGGAAATGAGACAAATTAAGACCCTGCCCTCACGGAGCTTACATTCCAACAGCGAAGTGGTGTGTGGCACAGTGTGGAGGTAGGCAGCTCTCTGAAGGGGGTGTCTCTCCCAGTAGGGGGCTGGGAGCAGAGCGGACACATGGCCACCTTGACAACTGAAAGATAAGTGAACCGAGTGTATGATTGCAAACAGTTTTCATCAATGGATCTAGTGAGCTGAGTACAGAGTACTCACCACCAAAACGGTTCAGTCTTCCCATGTTCATGAGATAGGAATGCAATGCATTCTAATCAGCTCCATAATTTCACTACAGGGTCAGTGGAAGTCAAGGGATCGAGCTTTAAATGGAAAGACCTGGTATTATTTCTGGTACAGCACCTCTGGGAATGACAGATGAATTTCATTCCCCTGACTTCCAGCCGCTGGTCCTGAATCCCAGAGACCCTTGTCAAGAAGAAATGTGACTCTAGCTGCAGAGTGTGTGTAAGGAGGTTACTAAGGCTCCCCGGGCCCTGGAGAAGGGCAGCAAATAAGCAGATGGTGTCTTGGTCCAGACTGGCAGCGCCATCTACGATGCTGAACCCCCCGCAGATCTCAAATTATTAGAATTATTTTTAAGATCTATGTATAAAATTAAATATGTTTGTTACACAAGGTGCACATCACACAACCCTGTGGGAGGAGGAAGGGGTAGAACGGTGTCAGCTGCTAAAAATACCCTACAAACCCTCCTAACGTTTCACAACTTTCCAAAGGGTGGGCCCATGGAGCTGATTAGAGACAGGAAGGGGAACTGGGGTGGCAAGCTGTGTGTGTTCCATTTCTAGAATTCAGATGTCAGTTTCCTTGTTTGAGGGGGAAAATGTTTAAAAAAGATAAATCACAAGGAAAAAGGAAAGTGATTGTATTTACATTGTCAAGCTCACAACTCTCTCAGCATTAACATGGTAGCACTTTGATGTGGGGACGCTCCATGCGCTTTGTGTCACTAACTGTGGCCATCATCAACACTATTGTCATCATCTTCCTCGCCATCCTCACCATCATCATCGTCACCACCACCATTACCGTCACCACTAACAGCCATCATCACAATCACCATCACTGTCACCACCATCACCATTGTCATTACCATCTCCATCGTCATTACCATCTCCATCGTCATTACCATCTCTATCGTCATTACCATCTCTATCGTCATCATTGTCATCACCATTAGCATCACCGTCACCACCATCACCACCATCATCACCATCATCATCACTGTCACCACCACCACCACCACCACCACCACCACCACCACCACCGTTACCGTCACCACTAACAATCATCGTCACCACCATCACATCAGCAGCAGCAGCAGCACCGTCATCATCATCGTAATTATCACTATGGGTGTCATCGTCACGACCACTGTAATTAATATCAAGAAGTAGCCCAGGGGAATTGTGCAATTCCAAAGCTGCCTGGGACGTGTCAACAGGGGCAGGCACAGTGGGGAGACTCGTACTCTGGCACCTTTCTCTTTGGCTCCTCTTTGCACAGTTCTAGGTAACCAGGAGCCCAGCATTTCATGCGCCAGCTGGGGCGTCACCTCTGTCCCCGCGTTCTACCCGGAGCCTGACCTCACAAGTCAGTTACAGCGGTCTGCATTGTGCTCACCGGCTTCCAGCGTCCACCCCGGCCCGGCTTTCAACAAAGGGTGGATTCCCGTCAACGCTGTTCTTTATTACCAGCTGGTTCCGATTAGAGATGAACCAGTAAAGCGAGGAGTAATACGGTCGCAGTGTGTTCCTAAATGTAGCACTTTTCCATGTGTTTTGATTTACCGGTTGGCCAGTAAAACCCAGCCCTTCAACAAGGTGGATTCCATACCTCACATGTTTTGCTTCTTTTGGTAATGCAGCTTTTTGAAAAAAGAGGGGGATGACTTGGGTTTGATGATATCTCCTGGAGTGTGTGTGTGTGTGTGTGAGAGAGAGAGAGAGAAAGAGAGAGAGATGGTTTGTGCAGGTGTGTGATTGTGTTTGTGAGTGTGTGAATGCACGTGGGTGAAAATATGTGAGTGGTATGTGACTGTATCTGTGTGAGTGCTTATAAAAGTGTGTCAGTATATTGAATGTGGGGGGGTTGTGTGTGCACAGTGGGAGTACATGAATGAGTGCTTGCGAGGGCATGTAAGTATGTGTGTGAGTGCATGTGGGTGTGTGCAAGTGTGTGGATGTGCAGGCACACGTGAATGGCTGTGTGTGACCGTGTGGCTGTGTAAGTGTGCATGATGTCCTGGGTCGGGAAGTCAGACGCTGGGTCTCGGTGGCAGGGTACTGGGCGGAGATCCGGAGCACCAATGTCTGCACGCACACCACCTGTCTGTGCCCTTGTAAAGAGCCCACGAGAACAAGAAGAAGCATACAATACGGACGTCCCCCCGTCATTCCCTCGTGCGCCTCCTCCTAAACACCTACTTGCCACCTGCTTTTCAGTGCCCTCCTGAGGGCAGCTGTGGCCCAGCAGTTTTCCTGCCCTTGTGCTGGACGGAGCTGTTGACCATTCAGGCCGTGGGGCGCCAGCACCGAGAGGAAGGGCCTGGGAGAGCGGCCATGGGGCTCCAGACGGAACGGAGGACAGTGGCGCGAGGAAGTTTGCACAACTGAGACGCTTTGATCCCGTCAGACGACCCCTGTCTCAGTTGAGCACAGGAGACTGGGTGATGGGAGGGAAGAGCCCTCACCCACAGGGAACCCCCCTCAAAGTGCTATGCTTGCATTCAGCTGGTGCCCCGTGCACGTTTGCGTGCTGATTGCACTACAGGGGAGTGCGCGGGGAGAGTTTCCACAGGGGGTGATCTGAGTCAGTGGTGTGGATTCTGCTGGGGAGAGAAAGGGCAGTTTTAAAGCAAGACGGGGCTTGGATGGTGTTGGAATCCCAAACTGGAAGGAAACTTGGAGACCACCCAGCCCGGCCCCCTGCAAAGCAACAAACACCGTGCCTTTGAGAAGCCGCATTTCAAGCTGTAATCTGTCCACCATTCATTCATTCATTCATTCATTCATTCATTCCTTCATTCATCCATTAGGAAATGAATCCACAGTGATGGCTACCTCACAGAGCTTTCCTTACAGGGGAAAACAGAGACTCAGCAAATCAGCAACTCAACCAGCAGGAGACACCGTTAAAAGTTGTGGCAGGCATGGGAAGAAACAGAGCACTGGGGGTGCGAAGGGGAGGTGCGCGGAAAGTCCCAACCGAGCCAAACCTTAGGGGGAGCGCTGGGGAGACGCGGCAGCAAGTGCACTGGGGGCCCCCGGGTGCAGCCAGCTAGAAAACCACCGCATGAGAGCTGACTGGTCCAAAATCGGCGACCGGGAACGGCTCAGGCTTCTAGGTGTGTGGGTGGTTACCGCCCCCAGGCAGACGCGGGGCTGGGGAAGTCATCAGGCACTTTGGTTTGCTTGAACATGACTGCCCATTAAAATGCAATAATGCAGACTTTTTCCCCATTTCTCTTAAACTTTGCAAGTTTTTGCTGGCATACATGGAAGGAAAATCAATCCAGTACAAATATTCCTTACTTGTAATTCTGCAGAAAGACAATGCGCAGAGGAAATGCCCGGTTGCTTCCTTTTCCAAAGGGTCACGGCAGCGGTGTGAACCCGTCCCTCATCCGATCACAGCGTCCCCCCGGCCGAGGAGGGGCCGTTGGCCTGCATTGTCACTTTCAGCAGGAGAATGGAAACAAGGTCAATCTTCCCACCGGGCCAACCTGTCAAAAGAGAGCACTTTATTGTTTTAAGGTAGTTCAAAGGCGGGTGGAAAAAGTCCCTATAAAGGCAGGCAGGAGTTTGTTAAAGCCCCACAGGATAAAGGTGCAGACGCAGCAGTTGGTGTTGGGCGTGGTTCCTGGGCTAATTTTTTCCCGCTCCCGCATGGAGAGCTTCCACTGGATGGAAGCACCAAGCAGAGCCAAAGTTCTTGCGTGGCGTGAGCAGGCCTTGCCTTACACCCCCAGCAATGGGACGGCATCCCGGGGGAAGGCTGTGCGTTAGGTCTACATTAGGGCTATTTTCACTTCTCACCATTGCTAGCAGGACAGCCAGTTATCAATGCCACCAGCCGTGTGTCAGACAGGGAACAAAGCGGGGGACTCAGCATCCATGGGTCCTCGAGCATCCCGCCTCGAGTGATTCCGGCTAGGGGAGCAGGGAACTTTCTCTGGGGAAGGGGCATCTGGGCTGGGGCTCTGTCACTTGGGTTGCACACTCAATTATAAAAATTTCCTGTTGAAAGCTTAGAAAATAAAAATGAGCAGAAAGAACATAGAAATCACTCAAAATTATGATGCTTATATAATTTATCATCCAAACAGAGATGTTTTTGCAATGGGGGGGGGGGGACTATGGATAACGACGGCAGGAGATGTTATAGGCATAAACCAAGGCTGACTGGGCCTGGCTGAGACACGCGGTGTTTTTAATACTGCTCTCGGGGTGGCCGCTGTGGACATTCTGGCATTTGCTCTCCTTCAACCCTGGTATCAGACAGTCAACTCTGATATTGCTTGAGTTCCTGGGAAGTATCCAGCCACACTCCACACATTTATGTCATGGTCCTTACAGCAAAGAGAATCAGTATAGGGAATTTTCAAGAAAGAAGTCAAGTGCATGGGTGCATGGGGTGTACGGACTTCCGTGGCTGTGCCTCAGTGGGGTGAAAGCCAGGTAATCAGCAATAGACTGAAATTTTAGGCCTGTGCTCAGCAGTCAAGCTTAGCTCCCCCTGAATGGCCACTAACACTAACCAGAGGATGGGTCCCTGATACCTACTTTCAGCGCCTCCATCAGGTGACCTTTGTACCTATTGATGGTGATGCTGCTGCTGCTGCTGTTGCTGGTGATGGTGGTGATGATGGTGATGGTGATGATGATGGTGATGATGGTGATGGTGATGATGGTGGTGATGGTGGCCATGATGGTGATGGTGGTGATGGTGATGATGGTGGTGATGGTGGCCATGATGGTGATGGTGGTGATGATGGTGATGGTGATGGTGATGATGGTGGTGATGGTGGTGACGATGGTGATGGTGGTGATGATGGTGATGGTGGTGATGATGGTGATGGTGATGATGGTGATGGTGGTGATGGTGGTGACGATGGTGATGGTGGTGATGATGGTGATGGTGGTGATGATGGTGATGGTGGTGATGGTGGCGATGATGGCGATGGTGGTGATGGTGATGGTGGTGATGGTGTTGATGATGGTGATGGTGGTGATGATGCTGGTGATGGTGATGGTGGTGATGATGCTAGTGATGGTGGTGATGGTGATGATGATGGTGGTGATGGTGGTGATGGTGGTGATGATGGTGATGGTGATGGTGGTGATGGTGGCAATGATGGTGATGGCGATGATGGTGATGATGGTGATGATGATGGTGATGGTGGTGACGATGGTGATGGTGAGGATGAGAATCATGGTGGTGATGGTAGTGACAATGAACACTGCATGGAACCCAGAGGTGCCAGGCTCCAGTCTAAGACCTTTGCATTAACCCCTTAGTCCTCACAATCACCCTGTGAGTGAGGCCCGACAGTTACCTCTGTTTTACAGATGGGGAAACAGGCCTAGGGAGTGAGGTCCCCAGTTCAATCTCAAGGGAGATGCTTTAGAAAAATTCATCTGAGAGCAGCACCACAGAGGAATTAAAATAAAACTCTTTTTAGTTCAGAAAAGAGAACTATAAAACTTGTTTGCAGCTCATTTGCAGATGAGGGTCGTCAGGATCCCCTCGACTTTTCTTTTCTTTCTTCCCTTTCTATGGATTTATTTTTAAGTATTCGAGCCTCCGTGTCACTGACTGTGTGTGAAAAATACTTGTCCATTTCGAGGTGCTTGTTCACCCTGGAAAGCTGGCTGTCGCCCAAATGCTGTGTAGCCACAGCCATCAGTGTAAACCGAGGACTCACATTCCTCAAACAGAACACAGGTATTGTTCATTTTTGGAAAATCCTTTAAACCTCACACTGTTTACTTCATTGCTTTTTCCTTGTTTATTGGGAAGAAAAAAAGAAAGAAAGGAACAACAGCACAAAGCACAATGAGAAACAGACGAGGTAGACGCAGTGCCCTGAGGACTTCCCACCAGCCTCAGCCCCTTCTGACGTCCTGGGAGGGGGTGGGCGGCGCAGCGGCTCGTGGCGCACAGCACACGTGCGTCGGGTGTCAGAGACAGCAGGGCCCCAGGCTGGGCGGGCCGTGGGGACTCTCCAACCCTCAGGGCCCTGCAGGACGGCACTGTGCCAGGTGCCAAGGGGAAAACTGCAGAAAATCTGAAGTCTGGGGACCTGAGGACTCCACACAGGGAGGGGAATGAGCAGAAAATAAACGGGCAGTTACAAGCCGTGTAGAACGTTCTATGATGGGGTACGACAGACACCGTTCTGTTTTATTTTCCTCTTCCTGGGCGCACCAGAGGAATTCATACGTTTTTCACTTCCCTCCCAGTTAGGTTGGTGGCAGGTGATTGGCTCTGGCCAATGGGCTGTGGGCAGTGACCTGTGGCACTTTGGGTTGGGGGCGGTTCAGGGGCGAGGACTGAGTTCTAGACACGCTCTGTCCCTACCTGTGCCCAGAAGGGGAGCCTCCATCAGCCTGAGTCCCTAGCTGATGATGGGGAAAGGGGGCCCCCACTGAACTTTTCTGAACATGTGAACCCAAGTGAGGACTAGACCTTGACTGTGCGAAATCACTGAGGCTTCGGGGTTCATTTGTTTCTTGCCCATCCTGGCTGATATGAAGGCGCAACCAATCACATGCCCTTTGGGGCACAGGGAAGGGGTGGCGCGAGGAGAAGGTGGCCGGCAAAGGCGTCTCGTGGATGTGAGATGGACACCGCATCCGGGTGACAGTGAAGGAAGAGCATTCCAGGCAGAGGAACAGTATGGGGAAAAGCTGCCGAGAAGAGAACATAGCGCATCTAAGAACGTGCAGACGGGTCCAGCATGAAGGGACTGGAGGTGCAGGTACAGCTTCCGGGTGGGGGAGCTGGGACCCTGGATGTCATCCTCAGGGGTCTGGACTTCATCACGTGTCTTATGTCAGCTCAGGCTGCCCTGGCGACATGCCACAGAGGGGGCGCCTTCAACAGACTCGTACTTCCTGCAGTTCTGGAGCCCGAAGTATGAGGTCCAGGTGCTGCCAATCTGGTGGCCGGTCTGGTCCCTCTTCCTGGTTTGTAGACTCTCTCCTCTGATAGGGAAGTGATCCCATCATGGTGAGGCCCCGCCCTCCTGACCCCCTCTAATTGCCTCTCAAGGGCCCCTCCCCAAACATCATCACGCTGGGGCCAGGGCTTCGAGCCTGGAACCAGGTGGACGCACGATTCTACAGCCTCACACAACCTGGGGCGGGTCACGAAGATGGTCCAAGGAGCCGGGGACAAAGATCACAATGCACGTGAAAGGACCACGTTAGGGGCGCCTGGGTGGCTTAGTCGGTTAAGCGTCCGACTTTCGCTTAGGTCATGATCTCGCGGTTCGTGGGTTCGAGCCCCGCGTCGGGCTCTGTGCTGACTGCCAGCTCAGAGCCTGGAGCCTGTTTCAGTCTGTGACTCCCTCTCTCTCCGACCCTCCCCTGCTCACGCTGTCTCTCTCTCTCTCCTAGAAATAAATAAAACATTTAAAGAAATAAATAAAGGACCACGTTAGCCCACTGAGGTTTGGAGATAGAAAAAAACAAGGCCAGAGGGAGAAAGTCTGTCTCCTCCTTCTACCCATCCGCGCATGTATTCAATATTATTTACTGAGGACCTACTACGTGCCCAGCACCGTTGTAGGCACTGAGGAGACAGTGGCGAGCAAATCAGACCCCTGTTGTCACAGAAGCCACGCAGACACGTGTGGGGGGGGGCTAACCTGTGTTCTTTTCCGTGCGCATGTCGTATGTGGGTACCACGTTCGACACACTTCGGCAATCCACATCGCAAATGAAAGAGTGACAAGATGCAGGCATAGTCCCTGGAGGAGGTGGATAGGATCACCCCACCTCAGAGCCCGAGGGTCATAGACATGGCGGCGTCCGCGCAGGGCGCCAGCTCACGGAACGGCATGTGCTCCGCTGGGGTCCACAAAGCACTTACCACGCTGCGCGGGAGACATGTTTGATACGTGTTCATTCTGTACTTGATGTGTTTAATTTTTTTAATGTTTTATTTATTTCTGAGAGAGAGGAGAGAGAGAGACAGTGTGAGCGGGGGAGGGGCAGAGAGAGAGGGAGACACAGAATCCGAAGCAGCTCCAGGCTCCGAGCTGTCAGCACAGAGCCCGACGCGGGGCTCGAACCCACAAACCGCGAGATTGTGACCTGAGCCAAAGTCGGACGCTTAACCGACTGAGCCCCCCAGGCGCCCCTGAAGTCATGTGTTTTAAGAAAGAAAAAAAGCACTTACGTAACCAATATGAATAATTACATTGTCTGGGATGAGTTGAGTTAGAAGATAAAGGGGAAGGTTCAAAGCCGATTCTGAGAAAATGTTAATCATAAGCGTAACCGCAGATGTCGCAGGAGAGGCAGTTAGGGCAGAATTAGGAAGACAGCGCCTCAGCAGCTGGACAGGGGCTGCTGTGCAGAACAAGCCAGCTTCCCTGCGCTGGGGTCAGCACCCTCCTGTCGTGACTTCAGGACGAAAATTCTGTGCTCGCTCTGTGACCACAGCCGTCGGTATTGCTGTAGCTTTTTTGGTGCCCAGACTGAAGTCAGTTTCCAAATTCCTCCTGTAGAGCCTCTGAGAGGGACTCCCCACCCACGGACAACAGGACAAAAAACCAGAGAGAAAAACCCGGATCGGAACATGCAGGCTGCCCGTGAGTGGCAGTTCTCAGGCAAGCGGACAAAAGGGAGTGCGGGCGTTCTCGGAGAGCTGGGGCGTCGTAGGCGAGGGCTCTGCCCTGGGCGGGGACGGCCGCAGGGCCCGGGGAGGGCAGTGTCTGCGGCAGGAGCCCACAGGAGTACCGTGTGCAGCACGGCTGTGCGCCCTTCCTTCCCCGGCTCTCGCCCCGGCCGTGCCCACGGCCGGCACATTCGTCACCACCGCTCGGTGTTTATTTACGGCTTTTTCTCACTGCAGGCGGACACACGCGTCCTATCCACTATCAGGCCAGACATGTTCTGCTTTTCAAAACTTATCTGGTTTGTGACACCACCATTGAAATGGGATCTAAGGGGAGGGCTCGTATCCGCGTTGACACACAAGTGCCAATTGTGTCCCTTTGATGACAAGATAAAAACCGTTTTTCAAAACAGGGCAGAAAGCGCAGGCAGAGCAGAGCCTCCCCCAGGGGCTCCCGGGGAGCTGGCTGCTGAGCCCACGCCTGCAGGGACGAAGGGACGTCATGCCCCCCTGGCGAGGCCTGGAACGTCCCCCCTTCTCTCCGCGACCCTCCTGTTGACAATGCAAACCTCACGCCTGCGCTCCCCAGGACCACCCGCCGCTGGCTTCTCTCCCCGAGTGTCTGCGCTCTCTACTCACCCGTGCCCGGCCGAGAGAGCTGGGCCGGGTCTGCCTCTGGGCCCCCCCACTGCGGGCTCCGACGCAGGCCCTTCCTGCCTGGTGACTGCACAGCACGGTGCGTGGCCGTGGGGCAGTCGTCGTCTTGCTGTCTTAGGCTCCATTCGGCAAGTAGGCCGTGCGGTTACAGACGTCCGGCAAAGGACGTGCCGACCCCAGGGGCTGGGATTTAGGTCCTTTAACAAAGGCCTGCCCAGCGCGGGTGACGTGAAAGCCCCCACCTGCTCCGTGCAGGTGCCGCTCCGCCTCAGCCAGCGCTTTCAGAGGACACCCACCGCCCAAGATAAAGACGCAGCAAATGCAAGGGGAGCCACCCGCCAGCCTGGGGACGTGTCAAGGGTACAGCCCGGGTGATGCGCTCTGCCCTCCAGCGTCTGCGGCGCGTTGTGTCCCGATGCGAATGGCACCCGGAGGCCTGGTGGCCCACATCCTCTGCCCTTCATGTCAAAGGGGAGGGGGAGGGGGACAGGTGGGGTCACGGAGAAGCCGTTCTGGGCCCCGGTTTGGGGGGGAGCCACGGCCCCTTCCCAGAAGGATGAGCTTCTGCCCAAAGCCTCCCCAGGGGAGAGCCCGTCCCCTGAGGTCACGCCCAGACCCACCCATCAGCCTCTGCCACATCACTGGTTTGGTTTTATTTTCACTTTTGAGCCAAAATTCCTAAGAATGGAGGTTTCTCCCACAATTTCACACTTCCGGCTTCTCTTACATTTGGCCACCCCAGTCCCGCATTTCACGGCGGCCACCGCAGCGGAGCCGAGAAGCAGCTTTCTGCTGGTACAGGCGTGATGTTCCTAACACGAAACTACTTTATGCGCATGGAGTGTGTGCGTGAGCCGCGTGCACATTCAGTTCTAGGTGCTGACGGGGCAGCAGAAGCGGAGACGGAGAAAGAGGGATTGGAAAAGACGGGGCCGTTTTGCCGGCTGCACCCTCAGAGACCGGAGCCCGCGGCCCCTCCAGGCAGGCGGGTGGCCGCCCCACCCCTGCGCGGAGCCCCACCACCTACACCTGAGTTCGCTGCTGTTTCAAGGTTTCAGGGATCGTTTGCTTCTACCCCGTCCTGACCCGGGGCCCTGCCTGCCAACGCGAGAAGTTAACTCCCGCGGAAGTGACAGCTCCGTCCAGTGATGTGAAACGTGTGTTTTAGCGGAGCTTCTGTATGCACCCCTACCCGCCCCAGCCCTTCCGTTCACACCTCTGCAATCTGCCCACAGCAGCGCCAGGCCCCAGGGGACGGGGACGCGACGTCCCCCATGTCGTCTGAGGGAACTCTGGGAAAATGCGGAGTAAAGGGATCACAGGCCACGTGTGCCTCCGTCAGCCCCGCTTTGGGCAGAGACGGGGACATTCAGGGTCAGCTGGTGTCCTGAGGTTGAGGGACGCTTGGGTGAGGCCCAGCTCTGTCACCGCTATGTGTGTGGCCTGGAGTCTGTCACCCTCCCTGGGCCTCGGGTTAGTGGGCATCAAATAACAGGTTTGGGCAAACTTGGGTGTGAAACCATTTGGCCGTGGAGCCTGACGGAGCACCGTCCTCGCGTGTTGGTGCGCATCCCTGCGGGTCCTCGGGGTGGGGGCGGGGCCGATGTGACAGGCCACACCGGGCCACGTAAGTCTGGCACTAGCTCTCTTCAAAAGCACCTAGACAGTCCTCATCAAACACTCACACACACACCACACTCACATCCACAGTGACACATGCTCACACACACAGTGACACTCACACACTTTCACTCTCCCATTCACACTTACCCACACTCACACAGTGATATATGCTTGCACACTCACACCCACACACTCCCATGGTGATACATGCTCATGCACTTGTGTGCTCACACATGTGCTTATACACGCACACACTAACATTCTCCCAGTGACACATTCACACCCACATACTCGCGCTCACATGCCACACCCCCATACACACTCACACATAGACAACAAAGACCGCAGTCTCTCCCTGCAGGGGGCGCCCCTAATTCCCTAGAACTGTCCCATCTACTTCCTGTCCTTGGGAAAGGGCGCTTCTGGATCCTTCTGGGGTTTCCCACGAAGATGCCGACAAATGGGAGAAGCAGAAGGCCTCGAAGCCCACCACATCGCCAAATATGGGATAAACATGTGCCCTTCCCCTCCCCAGCCCCGGCGGCCAGAGCGCCACCTACGCCCAGAGGGCCGTTCCTCAGGCCCGGCTCCCCGGCTCCCACCGGCGTGGCCACACAGACTTCCCCGTGAAACCCAAGACGCGGACCGATGGCCTTTGAAAACAATGCAGGGCTTTCTTCAGCGCCGGCCTGGCCCTGGCTCAGAGGCCGCCTTAGCCCTGATTGACAGGGCCCTGGGGGCCGGGGCGAGGCCTCCACAGGGCTCTGGCCTTTTCTGGGGTTCACAGGGCCCCCGACAGATTATCAGGATGGTCCCGTGGGGACCAATCTTTCAGGTTTTCCTGTCAAGGAGTCCTACCTCCTCCTTGGGACGCAGCGGAGGGGCCGCGGGCAGGGGGCCCGTCTACCCGTGTGGCCACCGTGAAGTCATCTCGGGAGCCGGCTCCGTCTTTCCACCAAGCACACACCCCGCCGCCGGGAACATCCCTCATTTGTCATCCCTGGGGCTCTCTGACAGTGGGAGATGAGGCTGTGAGCCACGGGTGGGGGTGTGGCCTCACTTCCCCGACCCCAGGCCGTGGCTGCCACCGCGGATCTGTGGGAAACGAGCCCTGTGATCCGTGCTGTCAGTGGGTACACAGCTGGGGCCTGGGCCTTCCCCGCAGCCACCGGCCTCCCTGGACGGGCCCCCTCCGCCTGGCACCCGAGCACGGCACACGGTGGTGGGGAAGGCCCAGGTCACACGGCCCAGCTCCCCGGCCAGCTGGGAGGAGCGCTCAGTGCCATCCTGCAGATGGGGAAACTGAGGCCCGGGGCGTGCTGCCAGCAGTGAGCCGCTGGCCTGGGACGCGGACTCCGAACTGCAAGCCCTGCCCCTGTCCAGAGTCCCCTGAGATCCCCGCGGCTCCCAGGAGCTGGCTCACAGCGCGTGTGGGAGATGCCGGTGGAAAGGCCTAGACTCCAGTGCTCACGGCCTGCAAGACCGGAGCCTGCATCTGCCCCTCCATCCCCCGCCGGCCCCGTGGGCCTTCTCATCTTCAGCACACAAACCTGGCTGCCACCTGCCCCAGGGCTGCCCCCTCCTTCCATCCAGGTCCCTGCCCACGTGCCCCCGAGGGGCCTTCCCCCCCACCCCCGACCTGGGCCGGAATCATGGCGCCCACCGCCATCACCGTCTGTGTCCTCGGCTCGCTGAAACCCTTCAGAGCTCATGCATCTCGCCAGCGTTTGGGAAGGATCTGCCCCTCCCTAACGAGGCCTTTCCTCTACCGGGCGACAGGCCGACCGACGGTAAGGATTTCCCTTATTTGTCCACGGACGTATCTCCAGGCCCCAGAATGGTGCCGGGCAGGCGACGGGGGATCACTAAGCATCTCACGAGTGAGTGGACGGGTGAGGAAGGAACGAGGGGCCCGCAGGGTGCGTCCCCCTGCGTTGCCTGTGGGGACGGCTCTGTAACGGCCTCCCTGCTCACGGCGGCTCTCCTTCCCGCCCGTCGCCCCCTGTGCCAATTCCCGCCTCTGAAGCCGTTGTACATGGCGCGCCCGCCCCCCACGCCCCCAGCCGCAGCACCCGGGCTCCAGGGAGCCCCTGACTCGAACGGGGCCGAGCAGAAGTCAGGATCCCCGCCCCGGCATCTGGAACTGGGTCCCCCAGGGTCCGTCTCGCTTTACGCTGCTGGGAACGTACTGTTGTGGAGCAGACGGAACACTGAAGACAAACACAAGACAGGGAGCAAAGAGGCCAAAGGGGGCGTGGGGGGGACGACAGGGGTGAGGGGAGGAGGGAGGGAGACGGAGAGCCCCTGCATCTCCCCGGGGCCCGGCCCGGCCCATGTGCGCGTCCAGCTCCCCCACCGCGCTCGCAGATGCCCCAGGTTTCTCTGGAGGCTCTGCCTCTGCTCGCTGCCAGCAAGAACCTGGCTCAGGCCGCAGGCCCCTCTTCCGCCTCAGTTCGTCCCCTGCCCTGCCCCCCGCAGACCACCCGGCGCTCGGGGAAGCCTGACTTGCACACTTGCCTCATCAGGATGCCGTCCGCTAACGCGATACGCTCTTTGAGCACCTCCATGTGCCGGGCACTCAGCTCGTGCTGGGGACACAGTGGCGAGCAAACAGGCAAACTCCTAGCTCTCGTGGGGTCAGTGCTCTGTTGGGAGATGAGCAACTTCGTAAACCCCCAAAGTGAAAATGAGGTATTATTCTTGCTCGACACGTCTCCAAAGGCAAGGGAAACAAAAACAAAAATGAACTACTGGGACCTCATCAAGGTAAAAAGCTTCTGCACAGCAAAGGACACTGTCAACAAAACTAAAAGGCAACCGACGAAATGGGAAAAGATAGTTGCAAATGACGTATCAGATAAAGGGTTAATATCCAAAATCTATAAGGAACTCACCAAACTCCACACCCGAAAAACAAACAACCCAGTGAAGAAATGGGCAGAAGACATGAACAGGCACTTCTCCAAAGAGGACACCCAGATGGCCAACAGCCACATGAAACGATGCTCAGCATCCCTCCTCATCAGGGAAATACAAATCAAAACCACACTGAGATACCACCTCACACCAGTCAGAGTGGCTAAAATGAGCAAATCAGAGAACTCTAGATGCTGGCGAGGATGTGGAGAAACGGGCACCCTCCTGCACTGTTGGTGGGAATGTAAGCTGGTGCAGCCCCTCTGGAAAACAGTGTGGAGGTTCCTCAAACATGAACAACAGAACTCCCCTAGGACCCAGCACTAGCACTGCTAGGGATTTACCCGAGGGACACAGGAGTGCTGATGCGCAGGGGCACATGCACCCCAATGTTCACAGCAGCACTCGCAACAAGAGCCAAAGCATGGAAAGAGCCAAAGTGTCCATCAACGGACGAATGGATCAAGAAGATGTGGTTCATCTACACGATGGAATACTCCACGGCAATGAGAAAAATTGACATCTGGCCACAAGTAGCAACGTGGATGGACCTTGAGGGTGTTATGCTGAGCGAAATAAGTCAGGCAGAGAAGGACAGATACTGTATGTTTGCACTCATATGTGGAATTTGAGAAACTTAACAGAAGACCATGGGGGAGGGGAAAAAGTAGTTTCAAACGGAGAGGGAGGCAAAGCGAAAGAGACTCTAAGAACAAACTAGGGGTTGATAGTGGGGGGTGGGGGAGAGGGGAAAATGGGTGATGGGCACTGAGGAGGGCATTTGTTGGGATGAGCACTGGGTGTTGTATGTAAGCGATAAATCACGAGAACCTACTCCCAAAACCGAGAGAGCACTGTACACACTGTATGTTAGCCAATTTGACAATAAATTATATTAATAAGTAAATAAATAACACATAAAAAATGAGGCCTTTTTCTGTAAGTGTGATGGAGGGAGCCCAGGGGCAGGAGGGGCACTGCCCTTATAAAGAGGGCCCTCTGCATTGGTGTCACTGAAAAGGTGGCATTTCAACATAAGTTCTAAGAATTGAGGGAAGAATTCAGGTTTCAGGTGAGAAGAGCAAGTGCAAAGGCCCTGGGGTAGATTATGCCTGCTGAGAAACAGTGGGCCAGCCTGCCAGTGTAGGGTGTAGTGAGCAAGGGGGAGAGTTCTAGAAAGAAAACAAGAGACAAGAGACTGTAGGGGACACAGCATAGAGGCCATTTGCCAGACATGTGCATGATCGACTTGAGCCTCACGGAGGTAGGGGAGGTAAGTGGTGAGAAGCAAAGACTCACGGAGGAAAGGCCACACGACCACTTCATGGAGCATCTGGGGCTCCTTCCATATGAACAAACCCACTGGTTTAAATTCAGTGTTGTTCAAAGGCAGCGACTGTACTCCATGGCCCTGGCCCTATTCCATGCTACTGCCTACAGTCTCCCGTGGGGAGTGACTGCTGATGGGGATGGGGCTTCCTTTCAGGGCGATGGAAACATTCTGGAATCAGATGGAGGTGGTGGGTGCACAACATCGTGAATGTACCGCATGCCATGGAAATGCCTGCTTTAACGTGGTTAACATGGTGGCCTTCGCACTAGGGGCATCTCACCACAATCAGAATGAAGGCGATGGCCTGGCTCAGGCCCCCAGGAGCCCTGCCTGGTGACAGCTGCGTCGTCACCTGGCTCTTTGTTCTGTCTGCTGGCAGGGTTACGAACAGGCTTGGACCCTGGTCGAGGTCCGCAGGAAGGCGCCCCGAGGGGAACGTCTAAGAAAGGCCGGCTGTGGCTCCTCCAGGGGTCCTTTCGGACGTCAGGGCCGAGGGGGAGAGGCTGCTGCCAGCTGGCCTCCCTCTGACACCCAGAACCCGAGGCATCGGGGAGGCACCTCCGAGGTCACCCCAGAGTGTCCGGCACCTGACTAGATCAATGTCCTGCCCTGCACGGAAGCTCCAAGAACATGAACTAATAACAATAAATAGCTATTTGGTTACCTTTTATGCACACATTTGGACTGCATTTCAGGCAATTTTATGGGCAAATGCTATTTTGAGCGTTCCCAAATTCCCAATTGCACGTGAACATCTGGAGTTTTATGCTCGCGGCTCCTCGTGTGTGCTCGGACATAAATCTGAACCTGTCCCGAGCCCCCGGCATGCTTTGCGGACGGGTTAGACAGGCCCACCCTGCGTCCGCGGGACCAGGGCACCTGTGGAAGGTGAGGGGCGCTGTGGGGGCACTGGGGCCGGGGGTCCCACCAGCTCTGGGGTAGCCCTGGTCATCCTTGCGGGCTCAGCCCTCCCTGTCCCTAACATTAGGGCTGGCCTGTCCCAGCGGGGCCCCCGAGGACCTAGGCTGTCACCTTGCCTGCTAGTTTGCAGCCCCAGCCGGCCGGGCTCAAAGCGGGGAGAAGGTTCTCACCCCAGCTTTTCAGGGGCCGCCCACTGCTGGAGGGTGAAGAGCTGCCTCATCCTCGACATACCTGAACCGAACTTGCCCAGGGCAGGACCCTTTGTTTTTGTCTTTGTTTTTAGGTTTGTATATCTATTTTGAGAGAGAGAGCACAAGCAGGGTAGGGGCAGAGAGAGAACCCCAAGGAGGCTCCTAGCTGTCAGCACAGAGCTCCACGCAGGGCTCAAATCCCTGAGCCATGAGATCATGACCTGAGCTGAAGTCAGTAGCTCAGTCCACTGAACCACCCACATGCCCCAAGCATATTCCTTATTATAGAACCGGGGGTCAGCAAACTGTGCCTGGAGGCCAAATCCTACCTGCTGCCTGATTTTGTGAATAAAGTTTTATTGGAACACAGTCAACGTTGATTCGCTTTCACGCAGCCCACAGCTGCTTCTGCACTGACATGGCGGAGCCGAGCAGTTGTGACCGCGACCACAGTATGTGACCCACAGACCCAGCATGTGATCTATGACCCGGTCCTTTAAGAAAGTTCACTGAGTTCTCTTCTAGGACATTTAGATCTTTTCCAAGAGGTTAGACAATCTAGCCGTGAATATCTTTGTACAGCTGACTTTTAACTTTCAGTGTCACCTCTCCCTGGTATAAAATCTTAAAACTTGAGTGAGTCGGCTACAGAGAATGAGCATTTCTTGTACTGCTTTGTTATTTCCCTGTATCAACATTCATGTTGCATACAATTTACGAGTCTATTGAAATTCCGTGACAGCTCTGGTTTTTGCTACGATACAACAAGCACTGAGTGTTAATGTTTAGCATGTCACAGGTTAATATGGGAAGTACAGAAATGATACTTGAGGGCTTCTTTAATTTCATTACTTTGAATATCTGGTGACCAGATTTATATTTTGGTGGTGTTTCTGCTTTCCTGAAAGTCTAATAACAAAATTACGGGGAACCCTTTTTTTAGAAGAGGTCCCCAAACACCTCGACTTGTTGTGAAAAGCCTTTTCTAGGGAAGAGGGGCCCCCGGGAGAAGGAGAGAAAGAGCTCACTTCTCTAGGGGAAGTCCGTTTCTGCGGGGACAGCAATTTCAGCGGGAAGCAGCTCTTCAGTGTTAATTGAGTGTGTTGATTAATAAGGGGGAAGACTAACAAGATTAGTCTAGGAACCCACTGCTTTAAAGATACGGGACTTCCCCCAGCCCACTGATTGTTACTTCCAAGGGAAACTCATAAAGAGCTTTTTGCGGTTCTAACTGGACCCCACCAGCCCTCAGGTTGGAGTCAGGGCTCCAGGGAGGATTGCTGGTCGACCAGATGGCTGACAAGGGGGGCCGCTGCTCTGGGCTGCTGGCTCTGGTGTGCGAGGGCTCCAGGCTGGGGCTGTGTGTGTCTCTGGTGTCCCCGTGGCCTTTCTAGAGCAGATAGACACTTTCTAAGAGGCTGACAGTTCCATGGCAGCCAACCAAGAGCCCCTAGGCAGAGGCGAAGCAAAACTTCATGGCTTGTTTATGCTGTTTCTCCGGTTGACCGGGAAGATGTTGTCAGATGTCACTCAGCCCCACAGCCCTTCATCCTGCACTTCTCTCTGTGGGGTACCCTGCTGCTTTCAGCCTTGGGGAAGAACGAAGGAAATTCCCTGGCAGTAAAGTTGTAAAAGAGAATATATCAAAATAGACTAAATTAGGAATCCTTATACTGACGGCCAACATGGCCTTTCATGATCCCCCCCAGGGGATTTCAACCCCACCGGCACAGCAAAGTCTGCCATGGGAAACTTCCCGACATTTATGGGAGTGTCCTAGCTCCATATATTATGATTGAGTTGATCTGGGTGGACTCTGTCACCTATATTTCTTAAAGACTCCCACAGAGATCCAATGCACAGCCAGAGTCTACAGCCCATTGTTATGTGAGTCAGATAAGATAGTGAGCATGAGCGTCGATTAACCACGGCCCACACTTGAGAGGCTGACACCTGGTTCAGATCCTGACTCCGGCCCCCAATGGCTTTGTGATCAGAGTCATGTGAACTTCTGCACCTTTGCAGCCTGCTTTCTCATCTGCAGGGTAGAAATGGCAGCTAATGGGCCCGGTTGATGTGAAGACTGGGCCATGAGGAAGTCAAGATGGCGCCAACGAGAACCATACATCCTTAGGAAGTGGTAGTTTTGTTTCTTTTTTTTTTTTTTTTTTTTTTAAATATACCACTGTTACCACTAAGGCACTGGCCCTTTAGAGGGAAGCTAGCCCCTGGCTTTGACGGTGCTTTGGGAAAGGGTCTTTGAAAACCGCCCGCTCTTGTCACTTCAGAGATATTTGTGTGTGGCCCCTATTTTTGATCATCTTTAGGGACAGCAAACTTTTCTCTTTAGAAGTTGGTTTGAATGTTAGAACAGCCAGAATATCTCAGAGCCCGTTCTGGTGACTCGCTGATCCAACAAGCATGGCTTATGTTCCAAGTGAAGAAATGAAACCAATTTCACAACTGGATTTTATAATCCCTGGGTGGATCTCAAAGTCTCAAATGTCAAGGACCAGTCTAATGTTGATGGTGTCTTTGTGGGTTGGGGATGTGTACCTAGTGATTTTGTTCATTTGGCTACTCAAACTTTGCAGAAGACTACAGATTGACAAGCTAAATCAAAGATATATAACTGAAAACTACTTGATCTTATTAGGGGCCATCAGAATAATTAAAGAGCATCAGTTGAGCGGTGAGAAGACTAATTGACGAGTAGCCTTATGAAGCAACGTGTGTTAGGAGCCACTGTTGTTTAGGACAGAGCCCTCAGTAAAATATGCAAAGCTTCAAGCTGAGGCTGGAGGTGGTAACTGAACCCTAGTCTTCTCCCTGGTAAATTAAGCAGTTAGTTCTTGGTGGACTGATAGGCACGGGCACAAATACGCAGACTTGGTCATCCCAGGGCCAACGTTAATCACCAGCATCTAACAATCACTGTTCATAAAATATTTTCTTGACTTTGTGTCTTGAGCCGTTGGTTTCCGTCAAAGCTAAATGGAGCTAGTGGAGGAAGGCAGGGTGAGGAAGCAGCTAAGAGCACAAGCTTCGGGTCAAATGGGCCCTGCAGTCAGCGTGGCCCGTCATCGTCTGGCTGTGTGGTCTGAGCCAAGGCCCTTGAGCCTCGTGCTGGGACCAGGGGGAGAAGCCCTGGCTTCAGTCCCAGAACTCCATCCAGAGCTCTTTCTTTCATACAATAGCTGCCCCTTAGCTTCTGCCTGGAATGAGGTCTCTGACTGCACCATTTCAAACACATCGGTCATAAAGGCCGCGCAAATGGCTCAGCCATCAGGCTGGTCCACCTGGCCTAACGCAGACAGCATGGTAGCCAACTTCACGTGTAGCTGGGTGCACTGGTTTTGGGGACCGTCCAACAGAGCGAAGCCCGTGCCACTCCCCCCAGATTGGGGCGGGAGAGACATAGCTTTGTGGACAGCGTTGGCCAGAACGTCAAAGTGGGGAGATCCACTTGAGCCCAGCTGTGCAAACTGGAGTGAGCCACACACACTCCCTGAACATCACTTCTCCTTGCGTTGTAGGGGTGTGCAACATCCGCTGCAACACTGGCTGCGACGATCATCACCCCCCCTTGTTCAGAGAAACAAACTGAGGCACAGAGAGAGCAAGCGGCTTGCTTGACACTAACGCCGACGGGGGGCGAAGCGGCAGGACTCGTACCCAGGACTCGAATCCGGCTCCAGAGCCCGTGTTCCGAACCGCCTCTCTTAGTGGGGCTGAAGCCTATTTGCGATGAGTTGAACACATGCCACGGGAGGAACTTAGGCATAAAATCTTTATTTATGTGCCTGAATACAATTAGAAGATTTCACAGTTAATTTAGCACATTGGACCATTATGCTGGATAATTCAAATCAGCTATTCTATTTGATCTTGTCTGAAATTGGCTGGTGCTGCTATTACTATGGCCGAACATGAAGAGAGAACCTTTCCTGTGTTGCCTCCTGGCCACATCAGCTGACCGTAGTCTAATACCTATAATTATTAACTGGAAAATTTGTCCCGATCCTTGTGAAAGAAAATTTCCAGGGAAGATCTTTATCGAGAAATGCACTGCGGATGTGGAGATCAATGGCCCAGTGCCCTAAACGCCTTGTTTGCTGTTTAAGAACGTGCATGGTTTCATTTACAGTTGGGGGTTTTGGTGGCTTTGCTCTCTTGGCTTTCTGTCCACGGGTCAGAATCTCCTCTGCGTGGGAGAGGAAGGGGGACACAGAGCCGGGGCGGCGTCTGGGGCTCTGAGGGGACCCACTGGAGCAGATCCTACAAGAAGAATGGCTCCTTTAGACCCTGAGACCAGCCTCCTGGTGGAGACTCCAGATAGTGCCCCATGGGAGGTTCTGTGTCCTAAATCTTGAGATCAGGAGGCTCTGGGGAGAGGGGCCCTGTGCGTCCCCAGACAGGGCACCCAGAGCATGAATGGCCAGGACGGGCAATCACAACCTTCGGAGATGTAGAAAAGAAAACAGAATTCCCCTTCAGGGTATTACATAATGTACGGGGTGGGGGGGTGGGGGGGGGCGCGCCTTTTCAACATAACCTGGAAATACATAACTTGGAACATACTTTTGGTCACTGGAGATTTTTAGATGGGATCGTGATTATTTTTTTAAACATTTACTTATTTTTGAGAGAGAGACAGAGTATGAGCAGGGGAGGGGCAGAGAGAGAGGGAGGCACAGAATCCGAAACAGGCTCCAGGCTCTGAGCTGTCAGCACAGAGCCCGACGCGGGGCTCAAACTCACAGACCGCGAGATCATGACCTGAGCCAAAGTCAGACGCTCAACCGACTGAGCCCCCCAGGCGCCCCTGGGATTGTGATTATTAACCAGAACTTATTCTCCATAGACGTTTGGTTGGGGGGTGGGGGGGGGAGTACAAATCACCGTGTAAAATGGGATGTGTTTCGCAGAAGGGGATGTCATTTAACGTGGTTGAGAAGTACTTGCTTGAAGGATGAGCCGGAGAATTAGTTGAGAAGAGCAAAGCCAGCCGCTTCGCATTTATTCAATAATGGATGCGTTTACACAAGACATGGGGACGTCACGGCTGCTGGGCGGTCAGCACTGGGTGTGAACCTGTCTGACTGAGGGGTTAAGTAAGGTCCTAGGGAGGCACGGCTGGGGTGGTGGCTTGTCCTGGCCGAGGCCCACGGCGGCCCACGCGGGCATGACTTTCCCTGTCTTGACGCTGACATTCTCCCTGCAGAGAGCTGTCAGCAGCAGAGTTCCTGAGAACGATCTCCGCGGCGATAAGCCCTGGGCGCGGGAGTTCGGGGCCACTTCTTGGCAGCAGCCCTCATCGCCCGTCCCGTCTGCTGTTGCACAAACGACTGCTCCCCTTTGGGGGTGTCTCCCTTCGCGGTGCCCGCGCCCCTCCCTCAAAACCTTTCACGGACTCGGAGGGAAGAGATGGCGTCTTCTGGGCCCTGCTGCTTGCGAGGCGCCTTCTGGTCAAATGCTTTCTCTGTCACTGTTCTGAGACCACAGCGGTGAGGGGCGTGTCCAGGGTCACCCAGGGACTCAGGAGCGGCTCGCTGACACCGTGACTGTGAGGGCCGTATGCTCATCACCCCTGAGACTGGAGGCTGGGGCTCGGCGGGGGAGGGGAGACACTGTCCAAAACATGCCACGTGGAATGTTGGCCCAATGTTGCTACGTTTATTAATATTTTTTAATGCGAGGACTTTTTTTTATAATGGAAAAGTCCCTCATTTCTAAAAGCCCTGTGTTTCCCAGGGTGCGTAGCTCGGTCAGGTCCTGCCAGACAATCCTGCACAGAGACAAGGGCCAGACGCCAGGGAGACGGAGGCAAAGACAGGCTGTGGAACTTTCCAGGTTCAAAGAAACCGGTGGAGCGTGACACCGAGGGTGACGCTGAGGCCAGGGCGAGGCCTGGATGGGAGGCTGAGGGTGGCCGGAAGGCACCATGTTGGGGCACACGGTGACACGGCACCTGAGCAGCTGCAAACACACCGTGACGCCGTGCTTGTGCAGGACAATGTCTTTCTTCCCAGGGGGTGATGGGGGCATCTTCAGGGGACACGGGACACACCCCACAGGTCACTTCCGATGAGCTCGGCAAAAATAAAGACACAAGCAATGACCACGAAGTGACCGTGAGGGAGATGCCAAAGTGCAGCTACAGCTGCTGTGACAGAGATGACTTGGGGGGGGGGGCAGTTCATTGTGACGTCTGGGCGTTTTCTGCGGGCGGGTCCCAGTTCTCTTCAGAAGAAAAACTTCAACAGGAACAAGGACAGGAAAACATAAGGCCAAGCTCTGCTCTTCCCTCGGCGCCCGGGCGGAGGCCCCGACAAGATGGCCTCCGACCCCGGACGGGCTCAGTGGTCTGCCGTCCGCAGGGCCAGGCGCCCCGAGGGGAGGGAAGCAGGCAGCTCCTGTCCTCCTGGGCTTCACATTCCAGACGCTTTCAGACACTGAGCGCAAGCTAACGCCGTGACGGGAAAGGACACACTGTGCGAGCGGCACAGAGAGGGCCGGTGGGGCCCACGCGGCCGCGGGGTGGTCGGCAGCTGAGAGGTAGCCCGGCCGTCACCGAGCTCGAGAACACCCTTCCAGGCACTGGGGTCGGGGACGGGCACAGAGGAAGTCCCCAGGCAGCAGCCAGTGTGCCGTGGGGAGGAAGAGAGGCCCCTGCGGCCAGCACGGAGGGCGGGGTGAGGTCTGGGCACGACCGGAGACCACTCAAGTGTGTAACGTGCATCTGACCCTGACCCTGTTTCTTTCCGCGTCCTTTCTGGAGCCTGTGGCTGAGGATAATAGTGAGAGCGGGACCCTTGGGTGTCTCGCCCCCTGTGCGCCATGCTCCGCACACGCCGTATCTCTCTACCAACTTTGCACGTCAACCCAGTGACGAAGGCAGGACTGTTACCCATTTTACAGATGAGAAAACAGAGACGTTAAAGCAAAATGGGCCCTTGCAGAGGATAGAACTGTGTCCCCTGGAATGGCGTTTAAGCCCTCAGCCCCGGACCCGTGGATGTGGCCTCATTAGAAAATAGGGGCTTTGCAACGTCATCGAGTTACAACGTGGGCATGCTGGACTGGGCTGGGCCCTAATCCAATGCCTGGTGTCCTAACCAAGGGGGACATCTGGGCACAGACACACACAGAGGCAGACACCGGAGGGATGTGGCCACAGGCCGAGGGCTGGCGGCCTCACCACAAGGAGGGAGACAGAGGAAGGAGCCCCCGAGTCAGCTGGAGGGAGCACAGCCCTGCCTTTGCCCCGACCTCAGACCTCCGGCCTCCAGGACTGGGACACTAAGTCCTGTGGTTTGAAGCCCCTCGGTTCGTGGTACTTGGTGTCAGTGGCCACAGAAACCTCACGGCAGCTCACGGAGAAGTCGTTCTGGGAAGAGCGGTGCTGTTCGTTAGGCCCTCCGACAACTCGCCATCCTGGGTCCCCAGAACTGTGACAGGCAAAGGTCCTCGGGACCCTGCTGCCCACAGGAGAAGTCAGGTCAGACGGCCCCCGGGCCCCCTCCCTGCTGCCCCTCCAAGGCACAATTAAACAGAGTATAAGGTGGGGCCGCGTCGGAGCTCCCGCAGCCGCGGAGGAGCCCCTGGACCTGCTTGGACGGACAGCTGGCCACGGAGGGGTGGGCGCCCGCAGGAGGGCGGGGGGAGCTCACATACCTGTCAACTCAGCGTGTGCAGCTGTCCAAACCGTGGTCCTGAAACCCGATGACCGGGCTTCCAGAGGTCAGGGACGACGCACAGGAGAAGCCCCTTTCTAATGAAAACATCTGCAGGAGAAACAAAGGAGACTTTCTCTGGGAACCCGCCCTGCCTCTGGGGGAAGGAGGGAGAGGAATATGGAAACAGAGAGGTTCTGGCTGTGGGATGGGCCGCAGGGGACCCTCCAACCCCACGGGGAGGTCCTGCCCCGCGCCCGGAAGGCCCGGCCCCCCTGCCCGCAGTGCCAGGGTGTCTGAGCCTCACGGGGAGGACGTGTCCGTAAACAAGCCCGTAGGCTCTGCCCCGAGCTGCACAGGAGGCGTCTTCCTCCCCGTGAGGCGGCCAGTCCCGCGGGACTCTGGACTTTGCGAGTTTTCACTGGGGAATAAACAAAGCCCTTTGATTTCTCTCACGAGGGGAGCAGGGAATGGATGCTCTGGTCCGACGTCCACGTTGGGAGACGTCTGCTTTCTGTACAACAGTAGTGACTGTTTAGACAAAGGGGGGCTGGTTCACCTTTCAAGTCTTAGCTAGAAATTACACGTAAACATACTGTTGTGACGGCACCAATGAGTCCCAGATGCGGCAGGTATGGCCGTCCCAGGTCGGGGGACGGCGGGTGTGGCAAGCCATGCCACCGTGCAAACAGTGGGCGCTCCATAAATACGTGCCTGGGCGGTGGAACTGGGAGTCGGGGGATCTGAACTCAGGCCAGGGCCGGCCCCTCTGTGCGCACGCCACGCCCTCGGAAGGCAACCTGTGGCCGGAGCAGATTTCCGTGGGCGGCCTGGGGGCGGAGGGGCAGGGAGGTGTCGCCCGGGTTTCGGGGCAGAGGTGGCACCAGCGGACGAGCTAACACCCCGGACTGGCTGTGCAGCTGTCACCGATGTGAGGGACGCTTCCCCCGACTGCGACGTGGAAGGTAGGCGGGGTTACAGACAGAGGACAAGGTGTCACCGTTCTAGAGGAAGCACTTGACACAGCTCTTCCCCAAGACCGGCTTCGGGGCACAGTGTGGCTGCACCAACGCCTGCCGTCGTCATCATGCCCCAGTGGCAGGGGTGGGCTGAGCGACTCCCGTCTATCATCCCAACCCCTCCTCCGCATCCCCCCAGGGGCCCTATTACTGTTCCCAGCTGCTCGTGTGTTCCAGACCCGCCGACCCCGCGCCCACCGCCGCTGCTCCAGGGCTCCCCGCGGGACGGCCAGTCCCTACCATCCAGTCCCCGGACCCTCAGGAACACCTCCATGAGGAGGAAACTGAGGCTCGGAGAGGTCAGACTCTGCCCCAGGACCCACACTCTGTGTCTGAGACCCACCTCCTGTCCGACACGCTGCAGCCCTCGTGAAGGGAAGAACCGTTTCTTTTCATCCACCTGCCGCAGACCCAATGCAACTTCTTGCATAGATTAGATGCTCAACAAAACATTCTGTCGAATGAGTGCCTGCATTTTATAGTTGTCTGTTCTTCTGAGCTTTGTTCCCTACGCGTACCCACTCTCCCTCCGGCTCCATTCCCCTTCTCCTGCATGCGCAGGACAGAGAAACAGTTAGAGGTGTGCACGCCCAGGGCCACGCACGTGCACCCAGCTGTCTTCCAGCTCGAGCACAAGCTGCCTTGTTCCCCTCTTCCTGGCCTCCTCCCTCTGCCCTACGTGACGTGAGGGCGTTCAGACACCAGGCTCCGGAGCGCCTTCTCGCTGCCTGAGTCCCCCCACCCTCAGGACGTAGGAGCACTGGATTGCTTGTGTGCCCAACCTCTTGGCCCCGCAAAAGGTCCGGCCCCGGGCCAGCCCCAGGCCAGGTGGCCCGTCTGCAAGCCTCCGGCCGCAGGAAGCCGTCCAAACTCAAATCCCATTAGCGGCAGCTTGCAAGTCCCTCCTGAATGAGAGGCACGGAAAGGTGTGCCCGGCCATCAAAGGCTCCGGGCTCTGCCTTGCGCCCAAGCCTCAGCCCGGCCCCCCAGCAAGCTGAGGAGGGACTCACCCAAGGTGCTCTGCGGGCCTGGAAGAGTCTCCGGGCGCGGGCGGACCACGCTTTCAGGCTGAGCTGGCTCGCAGTCCAGCGTGTCAGAGGTTTCTCTGAAGCCTTTCCAAACCTCTCGCCTTGGAAAAATCGCACTTGAGGGCCGCCGTCCACCAGTCTGCAGTGAGGCCCCTGGCCCCTGTGCCCTCCAGCCCGGCCGGAGCCACCCCTGCGCTCGCACACCCCTCCCCTGCACTCTCAGCCGTGCACAGAGCCCCACCGGCCTCAAAGGGAAGGACAGAGAGGGAGACGGGCCGGCCATCAGCGCTGGCTGCGTGTGCAGCCCTGACCCCGAGAGCGGGGCCACGCGTCCACGTGGTGTCGTGGTGTCGACGTGGGAAGGAGGGGCCCTCGGAGACCCGGGTCAGGCCCGGCCACACTCGCATGGAAGTGCAGTTGCAAAGGTGCCCAGAGGTCCCGAGTGGGGGCCCTGCTTTCGTCGGAAATCGTCTTCCAGAGGTGAGGCCCTGCGACGCGTGAGAGCCCGCCCTGCCCGAGGCCGCCGGGAAGCCCCGCCTGCGTCGGAGTCAGAGGCAAGTGGCAGGAGCGTGCCGCACATCACACCCCGCGAGCGCCGGTCTGTGGCGGCCACAGACCGAGGGGGGCGAGTGCAGGCGGGGCTCGCGGCCTGGGGGGAGCGGCTCGGGGGCCCGGGGGAGCGTGGGGCCGGGGCTGTGGGCTGCTGTCCCCAAACGCCCGAACCAAGACTAGAAGGACCGTCTTCTCTTTTTTTTCTAAGTTTATCTATTTGTTGAGAGAGAGCAAGAGCGCATGTACAGCAGGGGAGGGGCAGGGACGGGGGAGAGGGAGAAGGGGGGGAGGGGCAGAGAGGGAGGGAGAGAGAGGGGGGAGGGGCAGGGACCGGGGGAGAGGGGGGAGGGGCAGAGAGAGGGAGAGAGGGGGGAGGGGCAGAGAGAGGGAGAGAGAGGGGGGAGGGGCAGAGAGAGGGAGAGAGAGAGAACAGGGGAGAGGGAGGGACAGAGAGGGAGAGAGAGAGGGGGGAGGGGCAGAGAGACGGGGAGAGAGAGTCCCAAGCAAGCCCGGCACCACCAGCACAGAGCCTGATGCAGGGCTCGAGTTCACAAACCACGACCTCATGGTTTGGCCGGAGCGAGATCACGAGTCGCCCTCTAACCGACGGAGCCCCAGCTGCCCCGGGAAGGCCTTCCCTTCTCGCCTTCCGACCTGCGACTCCCCAGCACGAGAGCTGGCTGGGGACGGGGTCCGCCGCTCACTCACTCACATACTCAATACACGTGAGCAAAGGCCTCGTCGGGGCTGGGCCCTCAGCCAGGCCTGCGAGAGGAGACAAGACCGGACTTACCGCCGGGGACGCAGGCCAGCAGGCAGGACGGGAGGGCGGCAGTGACTCCGGGTCCCGGCTGTGCGCTCGAGGCACGCGCCCCGGGCGGGTTAGTTTCACAAGTTCCCCAGGTGATCCTAACGTGCAGCCAGCTGTGAGGCCAGAGGGTCCTCCAGCATCTCGTCCGCACCGTGTCCGTGCCCTTGACTCGAAGCGAGTTGTTCCCTGCACTGGAATCGCGGTCCCCTCCCCCCGGGATCGCCACACAACATCCCCTCACTTTTGATGTGTCCTTATTAAAACACGTTCGCAGAGCCCAAATCCAGCCTTTGTTCCTGGCATTCAAGGCCACTGAAGCAGCAAATACAGTTCCAGCCACTTGCCATGCTGAATCAGGGCGTGATGATGGTGACGTCCCCAAGCGGGTCTCCTAGAGGGACTCGGTAATTCAGTCACTACACCACCCACAAATACTTACTAGGCACCTGCTCCAAATTTCGGGGTGACTTTACCCCAAACAAGAGGGTTCACGTCTTTCAACACAGACCCAGGTCAACTGGGGTGTCCAAAGGAAGCTGGGTGAGACCCTCGAGCCAGCTGTCGCCCCAGGTCTCGGGCACCTGCCTCCGCCTTCGCTCAGCCCTAACTGACTGCTCCCACCAGTCTGCTTAGCGCCAACCCCGTCCCTCCTCTTCCATCACAGAACCTTCCAGCATCCATTACGACATGTCTGCCTTGCCCCGCGTTTCCAAGCCGACGCCTCCTTCAAACGCTCTC
Source organism: Hyaena hyaena (assembly GCF_003009895.1). Classification (NCBI taxonomy): domain Eukaryota; kingdom Metazoa; phylum Chordata; class Mammalia; order Carnivora; family Hyaenidae; genus Hyaena; species Hyaena hyaena. The sequence goes on from NW_024080633.1 coordinate 8,954,462, forward strand.
AGTCCCTGGGCAGCCACCTTTTCAACTCCTAGGACACAAGTACTTTACGCCAGTCCTTGAGCACCCTCTCTCTCGGCCGGCCACCTTATCGCCTCCGTCAGGGAGAGGAGGGCTCGCGAAATCCCTCTTCCCTCGCACACCCACTTCCTTCCTTCCCTCCTCGTTTCCTCTCTCCCCCACGGCTCTGACAAGAGCTCCTTTTCTGAACACTGGGACCATGCAGACCCTTCCGACCGCTCAGTGCTGGGCCCGTGCTGGGTCCGCAGGGAATTCCTGCAGAGTAGAGGCGACTGGGCGGAGCGGGGCCTGAGGCTGGCTTTGCGTGGGCAATGGGTCCTCCCCATCAACCGCAAGTAACTCGTAGGCTCCATGCGGGTTTTCCCATCTGGCTGCTACACACACGTCCCTGGGACAGAATTAGGATCTTGCGTCCTTGGGACTCCTGGTGACAAAAGTCACTCACCAGGCGACAAGTCCTTTTCATCTGTGATCATATTTCACCAAGAACTCTTTCCCCAAGAGCTCTTCCAGCCCCATCTGACAGATAAAGGGACTGGATACCAGAGAGGTGAACAGCTGGCCTGAGGTTGCCCAGCAGGGAGGGGAGGTGAGGGGGCCGCAGCGGGAATCCCAGGGGGCTCATGCAGCCCCCATCCCCCCACCACACTGAACGCTTTGTCTCTTCCCGAGGACGTGGGGGCACCCCAGACCTCGTGGTCTCTGAACACTGGCCGTGTCGGCGGCTGAGGGGAGGGCACCCCCAAGGGCTCCCGATTCACGTGGACAGACTGTCCCTACCCCCTCGCTTTGTAAACTGAGGCCCAGAAAGGCTTGGTGGCTTGTTCTGAGTCCTACGCGGGTGCCCCCAGATCCAGAACCCCTCGAGTTAGCTTTTCTTCACCGTTTCCCATTGGTGTGAATCTCCATACCCTGGGGGGAGGCGAGGATCAGAAAACTCCAAACTTGATGGCAGAGAAAGCGGAGCTGAGCATCGCAAGGACTCTTGAGGTGGGTCCCGCCTTGAACTCACACGGGCGAGGAGGCCAGGCGTCGGGCGGGTGGCCATGCCTGCTCCATGCCCACAGTGGAGCCCAGACACAGAGCCAGACAGGTGACTTGCAGCCGCGAGTTCTTTCTTCACCTCCTGTACCGTCCACCGTCCTATCCATCTCTGCTCTCCCCCGAGACCCTGAACCCGGCTCCAGATTCCAACATCCACAGCAGCCAGGCGGGGACTGAAGACACAGAGAGCCGGGTCAGGACAACAGGGCTCGCGGGGACGGGGGCGTGTGGGAAAGCACAGCCCCAACCTGGACGGCCCTGCACCCCCCCCCCCAGCACATGGAATGCCCAGCTGTGTCGTGGGAGGTCTGCCAATTAATCAAGAAAAGCAGGAGACTGGGTGCCTGGGGGGCTCCGGCGGCCAAGCGTCCGACTGTGGCTCAGGTCACAGTCTCGCGGTTCGCGGGTTCGAGCCCCGCGTCGGGCTCTGTGCTGACGGCTCGGAGCCTGGAGCTGCTTCAGATCCCGTGTCTCCCTCTCTCTGCCCCTCCCCTGCTTGCACTCTCTCTCTCCCTCTTTCTCTCTCTCAAAAATGAATAAACATTTTAAAAATTAAAAAAAGAAAAGCAGGAGATCTAGGTTTTTAAAGAAAAATATCCCATTTTTAAGTGTTTGAACAATTTGTAAAAATTTAAACCATCAACGGACGGGTCGAGCTCTCCAGCCACCACTCACACGCGCCCCCCGCCCCGCCTCAGTACCTAAGCCCCCTCGGGCAGGGCTGTCACTGCGACCCACGGGCCTGCTCTGCAGGAACAGCAAGAGCAGAAGCGACAACTGGCATCAACGGTCTGAAACGAGGGACGTCTGCCACCCGTTTTTATGTGCGTGGTCGGCGGCGCGATTAGCAGCGGGACTTCAAAGCGCGGCGAGGACAGCGGGCGGAGGTCTGCACAGCATCACGGCTTTCATCCTGTCATTAGTGAGGGTTGGTTTACAAGAGCATCACGTGCTGATAAGGGTGCCGGAGGGCCGTCAGCGTAACTGCTGCACCGAGTAGACAATTTATTGGACAGCCAAGTCCAGCCCATTAGTCATGAACTATTACAAGACTTTTCAGATGTTGTTTTCAAGCTGTCTTTTGAACTCCAGTACACTTGAACTTCACGCAGGTAGTAAGTAGCAGGGCGGATGGGAACTGAGGGCTGTCTGGTAGCCAGAGCGACGATTTCCATCCAGACGTGTGCATGGGACTGCTCAGGCGCAGTGCGTGGGGGTCGGGAGACCCGGGGGGCATGTTAAATCCAGCCTCAGACCGGCTGCGGAAATGCCACGGCCCCCGCATCTTCAGACTCCGGTAATTTCCTCTGAAGAGGTCGCACGCCTAGAGCAGCCAACACGGGGTTTGCTGGAGACTTCCTGGGCCCATCGCCGAAGGCCCACATCCTGCAAAATCTCGGTCCCAGGGCAGCTGGGTCACTGCCTGCCAGGCCTGAGTCCTACCCTCTCCTTGCCCAGGATCAGCCGGGAACACAAAGGTGGTGTGGAAGTGTCCAGGGACGGTCACACCACCCAGGACCCTCACAGGGCACTATTCGCTGTCGGAAACCTTCTTGAACGCCTCGAGTGTCCAGGACACCGAAGGCGAGCTGGAAAGACATCTTGAGCCTAAGTTCTCTGGGGGTTCGTGTATGCGCTCTCAGGCTGGCTTTGCCGGGATCAGGATGCTCCCTGGCCTCGAGGTTGGCCCGGCCAGGGCAGACAGGCCACAGCGCCCATCGGCTTGAACCACGGTCTCCATTTCCCCCCATTGCTTTTTTGTGGGAGGTGGGAGGAGACCAGTGCAGGTGACTAAGGTCTCAGGGGACACAGCCCAAGCTCTTCAAGTACCCGGTGCGCATGTGAGCCTCACCCCCCGGGTGGGTTACGATCCGTGAGCCCGGGACCCTGCGGGGCCTGGTGACTGACCCCCAAGCGCAGACTGAATCTGAGTGGCTCCTCCTTTACCGCAGTGAGAGGCACAGCCCTGGAAGCAGTGAGGCTGATCCGGGAGCGGACGGAGCCGCGCGCCTCACAGGGGCTCCGTCTGCCAGTGACTCTCCGTCTGACGTTACTGTCGCCCGGATTTGCGTGCGGCCCCAGCCGTTCCCTGTGCTGCTCAGTCTATGTTCCTGGGAACAGTCATGACGTCGCTGGCCAATCAGTGGAGGTGTCCCAGTTATGATGATCATGACCCCACCCTACGCCTTCTCTGTCGGGAAGTCGGCTCACTTCTTACACCGCCCGGAGATCCCAATTCCCCTTGCCCCCCCCCCCTCCACACTCCGTCCTGGGGCTTGGGGGGACACGGCCCCAGGGACTCACTTCGAGGATAAGCCTGGCATGGCCGTGACCCCGCTCCCCACCCAGCTCAGGTACACGTGTGTACACACGCATGCACACACACACACATATGCTGCCAGGCCGTGGAAGGGCCTTGGCCACCCTCTGTGTCTCTACCCGGCCACCCCCCACTGGGGGAATAGGTGGGGGAAGGAGTGGCTGGTGAGGAAGTCGCTTCTCCGTGAACCTGGGTGCTCCCGGCTCCCAGCATCCACCCACTGTGGCATAGGGGCCCGCTCGGGCTTCCATGGCGCAGTGTTCACGGACACGGAGGGCCAGGGCCGGGTGAGCCTGAGGTGGGAGCCACTACCCTTGAGTTTCAGTCTATTAAATCCTCTGCTGGGTGCCCCTCCCCGCCCCACAACATTATACCTGCCTTTATTCCAAAGGAACAAACCAAACCGAAGGGCAGGCTTAGCCCCGGTCTGGGCTTGCACACACCGTGTGAGATTTTCTAGATGACAGCACCTGTTAATTGTCTGCTTAGGTATGACCTATTAAACATTTACCGCCCATTTCCTGTACACGTCTGGCGAGGCCGGCAGGAAATTCAGAACAAATTAAGCAGCAGCTGCAGTCCCTCATGCTTTAACGGCCACGCCACGAGTCCGCACGGCACCGTGTACGAGGGCAGACCCAGGGACAGGCGGGGTCCGTCAAGACAGCCTCCGCCTCCCCACCCTCCTGCCACCAGGGCCCGGAAAGCTGACTCGGCCGGCACGCCTGCCTCCCTCCCCGCCTCCCCCCACACCGTCCATCTGAGGGGAGGCTTTCTCATGTCCACACCCCACTCCCCCTCCCCGCCGTTCCCACACGATTGCACATGTGGTCCGAGAGGGGCACTTCCTGCCGTTATAAAAAGCAAAACCAAGACCCCAGCAGAACACCCAAGTTGACAGTGTGAGAGAGGCTAATCCACTCCATATGACAAACAGCAGTGGCCCAGAGGCAGGCCCGAGCCCGGGGAGAGCTGGCCGCGGCCCGTCCCCCACCCCCGCTCCCTGCTCAAGTGGACCCTTCGAGACGCTGGAGGAAAACATTCTTAGGAGCACGCCCCTGACTGTAAACTGATTATGTTTGGGTTTAATAGCCTACTATGCATTGTTCCTTCTTCACTTTGAAAATAAACTCGAGGAAGCATTAATGCAAATACAATATAAACATGCTCGTTCCTACATCTTGGCATCTTCCGGGTGTGTTTCGGCCCCCTCCTGACACTGGGGCTTCGCCTGATGTGAGAACCAGACGGGTCTGAACTGGGAAGCTGTGCAATGCTCACCGTGCAGGTGGAGAGCTGTCCCGGTGACCTGAGGGAGGAGGCGCCCCTCAACGCTGCCTCCCTGCTGCTTCCCCCTCCGCAGAGCAGAGAACCCGCAGGGGCTGCTCTGCAGAAAAATGTCAAATACCAGCTCCGTTATCCAGGGAGCTGTGATTCGAGATTCAGATGTAAAAAGCACACGTTCTGTGGCAGCCACTCCTTAGTTGACTGTTTTGTATTTCTGTAGCCGATGTCAGATGCCGGATCACTGACGCACCAGCCTCATTTGCTCGGTCCTCACCGCTAGCCAGCAAAGGGGATGACCCCCTTCCACAGCTGCTCCCCAAGGAAACCGAGCCTTAACATGCTTATCAGTTGTCACATCCAAAATAGAACCCCTCTACTTCCTGTTTCCTACTTCCTGCTTCCTGCTCCCCAGTTCCATAAACCATTCTCCCTGAGAGGTGCTAAAAATGGAAAGGACAAGATGAAAGAATTGGCCGGGAGATTTATACCAGCCCATAAAAGTCTCCTCAGTGCTCCTAGACTAAATTGTCAGCCCTACTTTAATTGAACCTTTTACTGAGTGGTTAATCTGAATTTTGTCTGTAATTCCATGAAAACCTACGAGGCTGACTGCGCTTTGGTTGTTCTCGATGACTTGACAAATTAGTATAGTAAATTTTGGGTGTCTTAAGTACTAAATTAGGTCATTTGTTTAATGAGCCAATCCATTGCCCAGAGTTTGACCCCAACCCACTAGGGTGAGTTCACATGGAGTTCCAAGGCACAGCCCTCATCTGTCTTATGCTTCCAGAGAAACTGCTCTAAAGTTAGGGCTGTACATGGAATTCCAACCATAACGCTGATTTGTTAGTGACGATTAGCAAAGTAAATTCCTTTCTTTCTTTTCCTGCTTAGTCTCTTCCTCCACTGTTGTCACTGCGGATGTTGCCACAATCACCACCATTGTTACCATCACCACCGTCACCATCACCACCACCATCGCCACCATCACCACCATCGTCACCATCACCACCACCATCACCACCACCACCACCACCATCACCATCACCATCACCATGACCACCATGACCACCACGACCACCACCACCATCACCACCATCATCACCACCATCCCCATCACCACCACCACCATCACCATGACCACCATGACCACCATGACTACCACCATGACCACCACCACCACCACCATCACCACCATGACCACCATCATCACCGCCATCATCATCACCGCCATCATCACCATCACCACCACCACCATCAACATCACCATCACCCCCCCCATCACCACCCAACCCCAAAGGAACACTTACTGTGTCAGCACACACCATTTACCACTCTATTTGACCGCCCCACCCAACCCTCACAATGAAACAGTGTCAGCATTAGCCTTGTCTTCCAAATCACAAAATAAATGTTAAAAATGCTCATTTTTCCAAGAGCACATTGGAGTCATTCACACTACTCACCCATTCATTCATTAACTCCTTCAACAAGTACTTATCAAGCATCTATTGGGTACCAGGCACTGGGGATCCAGACCCTGATTAAACCATAGTTCTCACTTCCAAGGGCTTGACCATTCGGTTGAACAGAGTCATGAATATTAACAAATGTAATGTAATTCTGTAATGTACTTATCATAATTCAGTAGGTACACCTGGGGCACAAAGCAATAAGTAACCAACTCTGTCTCTAAAACAATCCCTGTTATGTATATGAATTCCAGCCTTTTCAATGATATCTGTTCATTAACATAACATCCATCCAGAAGTTCGTGTGCGTGAACTTGTTACCTCCTGACAATCAGAAACTCCCTTAGCTGGCTCTTGTGTGTGCACATAGTGCAGAGGGATTAACATCCATAGTCATGACTCAGAAGAACAACCACATTCCCAACCGCACTGTGAATGAGCCACCACCCCTTTTGGAGATAGAAAGCCGTGAGTTCCAGGGGGGCATGGACTTGCGGTACTAAACACAGGACATGGGACACAGCAGGCTCTCTAGCCGTTGGTTGCTTTGATTAGCTTTGGTTCGTCTGAGTGTTTTAAAAATCAGTGATCTGTATAGGTTCTACACGGTGACTCCATCAACCAGAGTGGAGCGACTTTTTCCAGCCCAAACGGGATGATGTGAGCTTGGTGTGGGATTCTCCAGTAACAACCATCTTTGTTCAAGAACCAGTCTTAGGTTTAGATGGGCTCAGAACCTTAATGCAGCAAGAGAGGGAACAGAGGGAATCTTCTTTTTTTATTCCCTTAGTGAACATCTCCCACGCTTGCGAGTTACATGCCTTGTCTGACTTGCTCTGCACGTTGAAGGACCATCCCAGGCTGGCAAGTGATCAACCCACAACGCGCCCTGCTCAGCAGCGGTGTTTGGTTTTGTTATTTTACGCAGGCCTCCTGAGATATCCAGCTGGAAGGAGTGACTTCTGGGGGACAGTACCTCAGTCCCCTTCCGTCGGCTCCTGCTGCACACTTGTGTGACGACTGCGGTGCAGATGTCCGAGTGACCACACCCTGCACTAACTCCCAACATGCCAGGTGGAAGTTCACGTCTCTGCCCTTTGTCTAAATATGCAGCGAGCGAGGGTTAAGTGCTTAGGAAAGACCAGAACCACTGGACATCTGCCTCACGTACTCAGACCATGCGTGGTAATGACACCAGTGAAACAACGTTGTCCATCTGAGCTTGTCGTATCTGGTGTGGGCACACAAAACCTCAAGTCAGACACACACGCATGTCGGGAGGGCGTCACTTACACTGACGTAGATGCTGGGGGCAACATGTGAAGCCCTTGTGGACGGAGGTCTCAAGGAGACTCTATAGCTGTTGAACCTACGATGTCATGTCACCCTCCTGCCGCACCCCAACCTCTAATGAAGTAGCCCTTCTCTGAACTTCCCAGAGGACGCCAGTCACCCCACTGGGTGATACGCCAGCTAGGGGCAATGCCTGTGCCTTTCTCTCTACTTTGACATTATGCACACACGGTAAAGGACACAACCATTCAGGGTGCAGCCTAGTGAATCTTTACTTCAGGACACTCTGGTGTAGCCACCACCCGGCTCAAGATACAGAATATTCCGGTCCCTCCAGAAGGCTCTCTCTCTTCCTGGCAACATCTCCCATGGGTACCCACTGCCCTGAGCCCTCACCACAGGCTGGTGCTGCCCGCTCTCGAGCCCCGTGTGTCGGGGATCCCACAGGGCGTGTGTGCTCGGCTCTCGGGATTCTGCTCCCTTCACTCGTCATCAGCTCGTGAGGCTCCTTCACGCCGTGTGTAGCAGAGTTCCGTTCTTGTTCATCGCTGTGAAATACAGTCCGTTGTATGAGTGCACGTCCCTCATCTACCCATTGCACCTCTGGCATTTCCTCGTTGGGCGTCACTGGGACGCTGCCACGGCCATTGCTGTCCTATCGTTGGCGGATGCACAGATTCATTTTTCTTGGGTGTACATGGCAGGTCACGGGACAGGTGGACAGTTAGCCTCAGAAGACAGAGCCACCCCGCTTCCCAGCGTATAAATCATCAGGCTATTTACACAGTTTAAGGCCAGCGTCCACTTTCTTTTTAACGGCCCTCAGTGCCTATCTGTCAACATTTGCCGAGCATCCCAGGTGACTTCTCTGCAAAACCCTCCTCGCCTGCTGCCCCTGAAATGAGCAGAGCCTGGTGACTCAGGTCAGTGGTCCAGTCATGCAGCTTCCTTCATGGCTGCGTGATATTTCTTTATCAGGTGCTTCACTTCCCCCAGCGCTGCCTCCATTAAATGGTGGCAGCAATCACGGCTTCTACCGTATCCAGCCACCGGCGCTGTGTTGAGGCTAAAGTGAGGTCCGCTCCACCGTGAACGCTGGATACAAGTTAGCTAGGACTGCCGGCGGGGGAGGAAGACAGCGGGAGGGAAGGCGTTGGACGATTTAGTTGCTCTTCCGCCCGTGGGTGTGGGTGTGGGCGCCCCGTAGAGGTCTACTCTCCTCCACAACTGCTGGTGGGGGCTTTGCTGAGATACTTACTGTGGCTAAGAGTTTATTTTATCCAGCTGTGTGGCCCTGGAGGAGCATCTGTGAGGACGTCACTTCTGAGCGCTGGTGTCCTTGCAGAGCGACAGAACAGGACCATGAGGAGAGGCCCTGCCTCTGGCTTGCCCCTTCTCCGCCCCCCAAGGCCCGGCCTGCACACTGCACAGCGGACACCCTCCTTCTGGCCCTTCCTTTGCTTTTCGGTTTCAGCAGGGGAAGCCCCCCTCTCCTCTGCCTCTTCCCACCCACCTGAGCTAAAACACCGCTCTCCATGCTGAACTCTGCCCTGATGCAGGGGGGAGCCTCCTTGGCCACACAGCTGGTCAGGTTTCCATTAGGCCGGGAAACACCACAGGAAATGAGTCAAGGCAAGGAAGGCTGTGATTTTTTTTTTTTTAATTTCAAATACCAGAATTATTATTTTTTTTAAATGGCAGTGTCCCAGCAGTGCCAGGTCAAGGAGGAATGCAAAAAATGTGCAACTCGAAACGTCTAAGAAGCAGCTGGATCCTCCAATTGTTTCTAATAAAAACCCACTGGAAGCTCTCGGTTGTCCCCCCAGGAAGACGAGGGGCATCTGCTCCAGGAGGCAGATGTCGGGATCCCGTCCAAGGTCAGGGCAGGAGGTGTTCAGGTTCAGCCCTTCCTCGGGCTCCTCCAACCCCCATCTGCCGGGCCGGCTGTGCGGAACGGGACCCTTCCCTGACCTTGATGATGCCCAGACTCCAGAGGGATGGCATGACTATGTCGTGGGCTAACGTCTGCGAGTCTCAGTTTCCTCCTGTGCAGAAAGCGCGGTTAGAACTGAACATATAGGTCATCTAAACTCTTCCAGCCTCAAACGCCGTCAGAAGTGGAGGCGGTGTGAACACAGCCGATACACGGCTGTGCAGCGGGGTCCCACCGGAGAAACACAATCACAGGGGAGACGGTAAGAGAGGTGTTTGGGGGGCTGGGCTTCATGACAGCGGGGCCAGCCAGGGGAGGCCAGGCTCCGCAGGTGCCCGGCTGGACCTTTCGGGTGCGTGCCTACGCGGGACGCCTCTGCCAGGGAGTCTCCCACCTGCTCCTGGACTGTAGTTATGGCTGCAGGACACGCTCCCTGTGGCACGGACAGGTGTTTGGTGGCAGAGGTGGGCTCAGCAGCCTCATCCAGCTGACACATCGTGGCAGCCCAGGTGGCGTTCGAGCCTGGCAGTCTGCCCAGAGTCCATGCTCTGGTACTGCTTTATTATCATCTTATTATTATTATTATTAAATTAATAGACTTAATTTTTTTAGAACAGCTATAGGTTTACAGAAAATTTGAGCAGGGAAGTTCAGAGTCCCACCTGTCCTTCTCTGTCCCTTATGCACAGAGTCCCTATTATTAACATCTTCTGCTACAGTTAATTACAGTCAATGAACCCACATGGATACATTTCTGTCACTCAAGGTCATGGTTGACCTCAGGGCTCACTGTTGGCGGTAGACATTTTACGGGTTTGACAAATGTACGATGACACGTCTCTACCATTTTAGTGTTGGGTCCAGTAGGTTCACTACTCTAAACACGCTCCGGGCTCTGCCTGGTCACCCCTTCCACACGTGTGTGCACACACATGCACACACCTGCACCCACCCATCTTCTGTCTCTGTGGTTTTCCCTTCTCCACAACGTCATCGAGTCGGAATCATGTCATGTGCAGCTTTTTCAGACTGACCTCTGTCATGTACTGACATGCATTTAAAATTCCTCCATGTCTTTTCCTGAGGAAAATGAGCTTGAGAGCTCACGTCCTTCCAGCACAGAATAATGCCACGCTGTCTGGTGGGCCACGGTGTGTTCACCCACCACCTACCGAAAGACACGCTGGTTGCTTCCGAGTTCTGGCAATGTTAAATAAAGCTGCTGTAAACAGCTGTGTGCAAATCGCTGCGTGGACATAAGTTTTCAACTCCTCTGGGTAAATTCCAAGGAGCATGATGGCTGGGTCACACGGTGAGAGCATGTTTCGCTTTGAAAGAAACCACCAAACTGTCCCCAAAGTGGCTGCACCATCTTGCCTTCCCCCCCGTTATGCTATAAATACTGCCTCCCCGATGAAATGCATGGAGTAGGGATAGGTATACAGGCGGAGCTCAGTGCGGGTGTTTCCCTGCACACGGTTCCTGTCCTGGGTGAGCCAGCTCCCACCCCCTCACCCCTGGTCCTCCTGGGGTGGTACTGCTTGGTGAGGAGCTCGCCACAGAGATGAGTCCAGTGCGCCTCCGGCAGCCGCACCACCGCACCCTCTCGCTTTTAGCTCTGCTCGTGGCCATTCAGCTACTTGAGCGTCTGCAGGAATCCATGGTCTCCCGGCAGGGAGGCTGGAGGGGGCGCTGGGGATGCAGTCGTGCTGGGCTGGCCTGGGCCAATGTTTCTTAGCTCTCGTTTGTAAATAAAACCAGCCGGCCCATCCGAGACCAGCACACACGGCCGCCTCCCCAGCCAGCTGTGCGCTGCAGCCATGGCACAGGCGGCCCCGGCGGGGCCTGGGGCTCAGGAGCACCCGCAGTTCCTGGGGCGGAGGGCAGCCCTGTGCAGGGAGGCCTCACCTGCCCCTGGGCCTCACTTAGCACTTTAGGACGCGGGAGTCACTTTCCCATGGTTACGGCTGAGGAGGGGTGGGATGCGATGGAGGGCCGCAGGGACGGGCGCACACCGTACGCCTCAAGGAGCCTGTCGCTGGCGCCTCATGACCCTCCAGACTACCCATGACCCCGGCCGCTGTGAGCATCTCCACACTTCACGGACACGAACCCCGGCGCTTGAAGCAGGTCCGGGACCTGCCCGAGGCTCCGAGCTGCTGGGTGCACAAAGTAGGCTCACGACAAGCCGCATGAGCAACTACAGAGTGCCTACTGCATGCTGCGTGAATTTACATATCCACCCCATTTGAGACTACAACTCGCTGAGGCAGGGGTGGCCGCCCCGGGGTGTCACGCTGTGCGAGCCAGGGCAGTCGAGCACAGGCCCCTGAGTAGTGAGCCCCACTCTCCCCCCTCAGGAACGTGAGTGTGGCGTCCCTTGTGTTGCCACCACGGCCCTTCCTGGACTGTCTCCATTACTCTGGCAAGTTGGTGGCCCGACTGTGTTACCAGCAAGCCTGAAATCATAAAGTGCCTTCTCCCCAGGTTTCCGGAAACGCCCAGCCCAGAGCCCAGTCAGAGGGCGGCTAGAACACGAGTCACCATTATTTTCACTCCATCTCCCCACACTGGTCGCAGTGGGCAGAGCCAGGCATCACCCTCCAGCCAGGACCCTTCTCCAGGGGGAGGAGGGGAGCCGCCCTCTGCACACACCCATGAGAAACCCCTTCGCCCCCTTTTCTGAACAGCAGACATGTGGTGGATTCCCAACCCCCCAGCCAGGCCCTGCTGAGCATGGGGAGCTCATCGGGCAGATGGAGAGCAAGGGCCATCACGGAGTCCTGTGAAAGCTCCCCCAAACCCCTCTGTCCAGAACAGATGGCAGTGGGGTGCACTGGACGGGGCAGGACCCAGGGCACAGCAGGGGCTGTCCGTCTGGCTTCCCGACAGGTTCCATTTAGCGCAGATATGCTTTCACTTTTTAACTAGACCATTAAGAGACTTGGCCCAGGGTCCCCGCCCGCCCGAACGGCAGCTCCCCGGCTGCTTCCAGGAGTCACTGACCTCCTTTTTTAAGAGGTTCCAAATGGTCCCCAATCGTGTCTTTCTTCCATGAGACACAGGCAATTTGGGTGTCACGGGGGCCTTTGTAGAGATGTCAATGGATTATTTCACGAGAAGGAAGCCCCCCTCTTTACACCCCGACGTGGCTTCGGCTATGGAGATGAAAGAGCATGGAAGGCAGGCCTGGGAACAGATAATTCATGGGACTGTCGGAGCGCGATCTGAATTTCATTCACACCAGGCAGAGGTGGGGGGGGGGGCTGTGGAGCCCGGGGGGTCTCGCTCCGGGGGCAGGGGGGGCAGCGGGGCTCTCAAGCACTGACGTGATAATCCAGCCCACGGGGCCCGGACAAAGCTGGGCATTTTGTCCTTACTGTCGGAGCGCCACAGCTCTGGAGCAGATGGAGCGGTGCTGGCAGTCGTAAAACGGCCCCCCCCAAGGGACGGGCAGGTTAACAGAAGGGATTGGCGCCGCGCATGTCATAAAAGCCCTGCAGGCCTGTCATGTTCCGATAAATCTTGATTTTGTAACGGAACAGCGCTGCGGTTCCCAGCCTTGGGTTTCACAGGTGAGCCGGGGACTGATGGATGGTTTGGGAGCGGGGAGGGGGGCAGCGGGGGAGGACAGACGAAACCTCACAAGCCCCCCCTGCCCCCTCCCCGGCCCTGCAGCGCCAGGCAGGAAATCCAGCCTGCCAGAGGATATATGGGGCGTTGTTACCCCTGTCGGCTCCGCGCAGGAATGCCGCGAGGCACCAGGTCCCGCCCCAGCCCTCGGCCCCCGCAGACCGCGACTCGAGCTGAGGGGCTCCGTAAATGCCGCCGGCTGTCTGGTTTTGGTGAGGCTCCTGGGCCCCGCCGCCGGTCACACACGGGGCCGCGGAGGACGGGGCCCTGCACTGCCCACACGGGCTCCACTCACCCCGCCTGCACCCAGCAAGGGCTCCCCCGCAGAAAGGGCTCCCTTTTAGACCCCGTCAGCCCAGAGGATGCACCCTTGGGCCATGAGCCACCGGAAGAGCTGCTGTCTTGTGTGTCACATGATGATGCCGTCAAGAAGCTTGTTAAACGATAAACACTTTAAAATGAAGAATAAGACAAAAGGCGTGGGGGGTCCTGGAGGCGGCATGGGCGTGAGACAGCAGGAGACGCATGTGACCCACGGCCTCTGGTCGAGGGGACGGGAGCATCATGGGCTGTTGCTGCTCAGAGCTCAGGCTCCCATGGCTGTGAGGATGGACTCAGGGCTGCGTGTGGTCAGACCTTCCGACGTTAGAAGGAAGACAAGGATCTGGGCTTTCAGGTGGGTTCTGATGAGTCAACATGGAGAAGTCACTAGAATGTAAGAGATGGTGCTGGCCAGCGTGAGGCCGGGAGAGGAGGCAGGCAGCTCCCCCCTCCCCGGGCCAGTGGCATCACAGAAGCCCCCGTCCCCTTCCCTGTCCGGACCCCGGGCGAGGGGCCTCGGCCGGTGTAGGGATGGTTTGTGTGACTTCCACACGGGGACCCATGCCTCCTTTGTCTCCCACTCAGGCAGACACTTTGGAATGTGAGGGAGTGGAAGGGGCCTCTACAGAACGAGCCTGTGCACCTCTGAGTTGGGGGTAGAAGCCAGTGCCCTCTGAGCTCCTGAGCTTCTCGGGGTGAGCGGCGGAGGCATGGAGGCCCCAGGGCCCAGCACGTGGACGGTGGAGCCAACTGACCGGGTCTGGGCCCACGGGGACACCCCTCGCTCTAGGGGCGCCCTGTCCTGCATCAGCACCAACAGATACATCCCATCTCTGGGGGCCGTTCTGCCTGTTGGCCCTTCGGTGCTCTCTACCTTTCAAAACAGGAAGTGAAAACCGGGCCGCCAGCGCTGTGTCCGCGGTCCCACCCCCGCCTGGGGTTTGACAAGGCCTCGCAGCACAGCAGGCCAGGAGGAAGCGCAGTGCGGCCAGCCACGATCGGGGCTCCCTGTCCCTGCTCAGACAAGATGCTGGAGAGGCTGGGTCCCAGGGCAACTGCGCACAGGGGCTGTCATAATGCTGTGCAGCAGGCCCCCTGGGTCACCTGCATGGGGAGCTGGAACGCAGAAGAACGGAGGCGTGTTTGACTTCAAGGGGCCTGGGCACTGCCGGGGGGGGCACCCCACAAGCCCCTCCGTGCTGAGCTCCAGCACCCTGTTTCCAGCACCTGCTCTAGGCCGGCCTGTCCTGGCTGCACCCGACTGCTGCTTGTGGGCTTTGCACTGAGTTCCTTAAAGTTCCTGAGGGGCCCGTTCTCCTACCTCCTCATCTTTGCAGACTCAGTTTCCCCTCCCGAAGCCCCTCACACTCCACCTCCCCTCACCGGGATGCCAACTCCTATTCACACCTCTTGTTTTAACTCAACGCGTGTCGTGTGCCTCAACACGGGCCGTGGCTCGCTTTCCTCGCCGCCCACCCATGGCCCCACTGGGATCCCCGCCAGGATTCCCCCAGGTCGCTGCTCCCCCCACCGTCTCCTCCCACTGTGCCCTAAGTCCCCTGAGGCCTCCGGCCCCCGTGGTGACTCCAGGGTCCAAAGTGGCATCCCACCCGGCCACACCAGCAGTTCCAATCCCTGGCACCGAGGGCGGCCCCCAGGGCTGAGAGCACACCCCAGCTCGGTTTGCTGGCTCGCCAGGCAAGGAGCACCCTGGGGTAACTGGGAGGCGGTGGGACTCTGCAGGGGAGCAGAGCAGCCACGAGGAGCGGGCAGCTGGCATCACTCAGCAGCTCTCTGGTGACTACATGTGTGCCCCAGAGACAGAGAGGGGAGGCGAGCACTCAGGGCGTTGGGAATGGGGGCTTTAAGGGTGGAGGGGGTCTTTCTGGGGTGACAAAGTGTTCCGGGATTTATTGGGGTGAAATCTCTAAAAACCACTGGATTGTACATTTTAAATGGGCAAACCGTGTGGCAATGCTAATAATCCTTTGACACGGCTGTTACAAAAGGAATGAACGAAGGGGCGCCTGGGGGGCTCTGTCGGTTAAGCGTCCGACTTCGGCTCAGATCATGATCTCCCGGTTTGTAAGTTCAAGCCCCGCATCAGGCTTTGTGCTGACAGCTCAGAGCCCGGAGCTGCTTCAGATTCTGTATCTCTGTCAATCTCTCTCTCTCTCTCTCTCTGCCCCTCCCCTGCTCACACTCTGTCTCTCTGAACTCAAAAATACATAAAGATTAAAAACAATTTTTTTTTAAAGGAATGAATGAAGGAATCCCACACTCTGTCCCAGGTGGCCACGGGCGTGCACCAGAGCCGGGCTGGCCCTGAGCGTGCTGCTTGCCGATGTGGGGCCTCGTCCTCCGGCCTCCTGGACCACCAGTTACTCGTATAGAAAGGGGTGATGAGCTGTACGTCCCTCAAAGGACACGGAGACACATAAATATAAGGTCATGAGAGTACAACGCTTAGCACAGCACCCGGCTCACTGTGAATCCTCAAGAAACAAGAAGAAAGCCAACAAGAAGCAAGTGCGTATTGCTGTACCCTGCATGAGTGCGGTCGGAGCAAACGTCCCAGAGAATTCAGCGAATACTTCTCCGCTGTGCCGAGTGGTTCCATCAGCACCTGGCTTCTGGGGAGGGGAGTGGGCTTCCTTCCCGGGGGGGGGGGGGCAGCCCACTGCCCTTTCCTCAAGGCAGCGCGGAGGCCTCTCCCAAGATAAGCGCCCGCCGGCTCGCCCGCGCCCTAATCTGCGGCGGGATTTCTGGCTCGCAGGCTGCAGCTCCCGGCTGTCAGGAGGAGCCAGCGCCGCCACAAGATTAATGGAGGAGAAGGAAATGTAATCGCGCACGGCCGGCCCGCCAGGCTGCATAAATCTCTCCGGAGACCACGCAGGGGACGGACCCCTCCCTCCCTGGGTCTTGAGAAAGGGCATCCTCAGGGGTAAATGGAGTCTGGGCAACAGCGCGGATGTTACATCACAGCTCACCTGCACAGGCAGGAGCTAGTGGCCGGTAACCAGAGGAAAGCCACCTGGCCGCAGACCGGCCGATGGGTGAAGACCCTGGCGCGGGCTTGGGTTCAGGTCCTGGCCTGCCTCTCACTAGCTCTGGCATGCTGGGCCCATTTCTCAGTTTCTCTCGGTTTCAGCGTCTTGTAAAATGGGGATAGAGAGGGAACCCCCCCATGGCGTTCTCACGGGGAATGGACGTGTCGCCATGGATACAGGCTCCTTGGAAGGGCTGCTGTTACTGCCATGCGTTTGCTCTGCATCGTGTGCCTTAGTCACCCACTCTCAAGAGAGAGGAATGATCAGTCCCAGTTTACAGGTGTGTAAACCGAGGCCCAGAACGTGGCCTCGCTCCTCCAAAGTCCCACCGCAGGGAGCGCCCAGGCCTCGCCCACCGCCTTCTGGCAGCCTGAACTACTAATTCCAAATCCCGCGGCCCCTCTCTGTGACTTTTTACGTTCTGACCCCAGGGCCTCCCACAAGGCCTGCGTGCTGCCATTTGTCACGATCGCCTCCAGACCGTCCGCGGCAAGAACAAACGCCCCCCTCCGGCCCTCCCGTTGTCCCCACAGCATGCCACGTGCAAGTGGCCTCAGATCTGGTCCAACGGGGGACCGTCCTCCTTTGTTCCCCTTGTCCGGCCCTCCCGCCACTGCCCGTCTTTACCGGACCCGTGAGCCGCCCTCTCGGCCCTGCCCGGGATCTGTGCAGCGTATGAGCAGCTCAGAGGTCGGTAACCTGAGCCCGACACCCACTGTCGCTGAGAAAGGGGGGGACCCCTTAATGGTTCTAGCAGATGCCGCGGGCAGGGAGGGGCCACAGGCGGCCCCCAACTGCCCACCCGGAGATAACCCCTGACCCCGGCCTCTCTCAATGGGTGAGTCAAAAAGTCCGAGCGCTGGGGAGGCCAATAAATCCTTGGGTGTCAGCCTCCCAGGATTCCGGCCTCCTGCCTGGGCGAAGGTGTTTAACCTTCTTAAAAGAACTCTTTTGCTGAGCCCACGGGAAGCCGCTCAGGGCTGCTGGGACTGAGGCGGGTTCGAGGCCGGGGCCGTGCATCTGGGCACCGTGGCTGAGCAGCGCCAGAGGTGGAGGCCCCTGGCACAACGGGCGTCGTTTATTACTCAAGAGAGCACCGAAGGAGACAGCAGAACGGAGCTTTCGTTTTTCTTTTTAAAGCCACATATTCACATGGTTAAAAATTCCAGGCACATTACAGCCCCTCGTTCTTGACGCTCCCCACGGCCACCTTCGGGGGGGGGGGGGTGCCGAGAGCTGCAGAGCTTCCAGGCACGTGAGCATGGAATCCTACGCGCGTGCTCCCGTGAGTGCTCGTGCTAACCACGCAAGCGCACACATGCAAGATCACAGAGAGCGGGCCCTTTCTCCGCAGGGGAAGCACACTACACACCGCTTGCACCTTGTTTTTCGTTAATCATCCGTGCTGTTATGAGGAGCACTTGCTTCTTTTTCACGACCGTGTACTACTTCCTCCATTGGCCCCCTACTGACAGGGCCTTAATGACAAACGTCACTTTCCGTGGATTCTCTAATTAGGCAGCATCCCCACCGTGGCCGTCTGGGCCTCCCAGTCACGCTCAGGCCCGTCCCTCCTTCCTCCTTCCCACAGGCCGGCGCTGCCCTCTTCTGCGCTGCAGCTCTGGGCTGAGGCTTGTCTGTGGCTGGGTGACCCTCCGGGGCCCCTGAGAGCGGTCCTCTTGCTGACCTGACCCGTCACACACACGGCATGGCTTCTCTCCTATCTCTGACGGAACACGGCAGGTGCTCGGTGACAGGGGCGTGGGGAAAGTCAGTCCGCCGGGGACACGAGGGCGCATTTAGATGGGCCCGAGGGCACGGCACACGGAGGAACGGGAGGGGCTCCAGGGAGGACTGGGGGCCTCAAGTCGTGGGTGGGCAGCCTGACCGTCTGTTTATTGGCTGTGTGACCTGGACCGCCTCCCAGCGGCGTGGAGCACACACCACGAGGGGCAGAGCCCCCACCACCCACTCCTCTGCTGGGAAGTCAGCACCACCCAGGGCCACCTCCAAGCCCCACTTCCTAGAGCCAGGTGCCCCTGGGCAGAGCCCTTTCCTCTCAGCCCCACTTTGGGGGTAACTGTAGTAACAGTACCCACCCCAGAGCCCGTGGGCTTCTCTGGGCTAGTAAATGAGATGAAGTGGCATCTGCCAAGCCACCCAACATAAAGTAGGGTGTATCGAGTGCTCAAGACATTTTCAGTCACTGCGGTCACTGATGCTGTGCTGTGTCCCCCAAGCACCGCAGCGCCTGCACAGACGTCCCCCCACCAACACACACACACACACACACTGCAGTGCCTGCGCAGACGTCCCCCCACCGACACACACACACACACACACGCACAGATACACACACACTGCAGCGCCTGCGCAGACGGCCCCCCGCCCACTGCAGAGGCTGCACAGATGTCCCTATGCACTAAAATTAGTCTGCACAGATGCCTCCCCATAATGCACTGCGGCGCCTGCGCAGATGTCCCCATGTGCCACAGCACCACTGTTCGCGGCCGCAGGCCATGCCGGCGGCCGGGCCGGGACAGCTGCCCGGGATCACCACCTCCTCCTTCCCTCTGGGTGCTCCCGGCCTGTTCCTTCCCCGTCCTCACCTGTGTCCTTGCACAGCGGAACACACACGAGGACTTTCCTGGGGGAGGCCTGCCTGGAGGCGGGGGAGTGAACACAATAACCTCGTGACCTCCCTCCCACCCCTAGCTCCAGGATTCGGGATCAGCCAGCGAGCACATGGGCCCGTGAAATCAGCTCCTCTTTCCGGAAGGACGAGGTTATTCGGTGTCGTTCAGCTCCCCAGGGCTGCCTCAGATAAGGCCTGCCTAGGCTCCCCCCCCGACACCCCCACCCCCGGCTTCTGGAAATCTCTGGGTTTGACATCAGCTTGTGTTCTTCCAGGTCCCACCAGTGACCTTCTGCCGACCTTTGGAGACTGGGGAGAGAAAACGTCATCTTCCCCTCACCCGCTGACCTCTCAGAAACGACGAAGTGACAGAGGCCAGCGTCGCCGTGGCCAAGACACCGCACCCGCGCCCCGGCGCGCGGCCAGGAGCCCCGGGCCGCCCCTCGCCCTGGCGCTGGAGTGGGCCCTTCCTGAGGGGCTTTCTCGTGCGAGGCCCGGAAGAGCGAGCAGGAAGGCAGGGGGCCGGCCGATAGGACAGCGAGAGGAAGAGGAGGAAATGGCCGGCAGAGTCTAGACGCGTTATCTTGCCCCCCGTGCGGGCACCAGCCCCACACTCATCCATCGTCCCTGGGAGCGACTTCCTGCCTCAGGATTTACGCCAATGACTTCACCCTCTTGCTATCTCGACTGTCCCGCTGCTGCCCGCTCGGGGCTCTCAGGAATTAGGGGCCAGATAACAAGTCTAGACAGCGCAGAAGTTTTAAATGGATTGTTCCCCAGGGGGAGGAGGATGGCTAGCGACGGCTCTCGGCCGAATGTGAAACCCGGGGAGTGCGTTCGGATCCCAGGTTCCTGCGGCGAGCGAGGCCTCTGCCCTCCCCGAGTTCCCCCCACCCCGAGGCCGGAAACGGGCCCTGGTGGCACAAGGTGGGGAGCCTGCGCCCGCCTCCTCTCCACGGGGCTCAGGTGAGACGCCCTGGCTGCCTTGGCCACGCGGGTAAGGCCCAAAGAGCTGCAGAGTGGCCCTCGGTGTGTTCAAATCCGAAAGCGGCAGTGAGCGACACAACACATGGAAGGAAGTCGGCGCAGGTCAAGACGCCTTCCGCGCACTCACTACCCTGACGCCTTAGTGCAAATCGCAGGTGTCTCACGTGGAAGTTTCCCCGGTGCCTCTGCCCTGCGGGCGGCCTAGAGCACACCTCCTCCCGCGCATTGGGCTGTGACTCGTGAGCCCCATCACTTCTCGGGGCACCTGGCAGCCTCCTTGCTGCCTCCTTGCACCCTGTCCCGGCTGAACTGTGGGTGCCCTAACTCCCAGGGCCTCAGAATGTGACCTTATTTGGAAATAGGATCCTTGAAGTTGTGATTAGCCAAGATGAAGTCATACTGGCATGGGCCTCCTATCTAACGGGAGTGTGTCCTTATAAAATGGGGAAGGGTGCGTATAAACACGCACGCGGTTAGAACACCATGCGGAGGTGAAGGCAGGCATGGGGCGAGGCATCCACCAGCCAAGGAGTGCAGAAGATGCCGGCAAACCACCGAGAGCCGGGGGGTGGCACCTGGGTCTCCGACTTCTGCCCTCCAGACTAGGGGGTGGTAGATCCCAGCTGAGGCCGCTGCCCTGGGGCACAGCAGTGTATACGCAGGCCACATTCCTGAAGGTGGGGGCCATGAGCATGACTGCCTGAGACTCTCGGATAAGAGGCCTCCCCCAAATTCTAATGGGGCCCCCTGCCCCGCCAGGTGCCCTTCAGTGGAGCCTCAAATGTCGGCAGCCCAGGGCTTCTCTGGAATCTTCCAATTGCCAAAGCTATGGGGCCAGCAGCTCCCGCTGGGAGGTATGCAGTGGCTCCATGGGGACATGGGGACTTTTTTCCCAGCTCAAACCATGGCTGGAGCATCACTCTCGGCGTCCTGCCCGCACTGGGCACGGCAGGCATTGCTGGAACACGTAGAGCTCTATCCACTGTGGGCGGGGCTTGGCCGGCTCACATGTGCCAGAGGCCGCCGTCCTTAGGAGTGGCCTTGACCAGGGACATGAGAGCTGGTGGGTGACGTTCTAGCTCCCTTGCTGCCCTGGTGAAAGCCTGAGGCTGATCAGCACAGCCCCCCAGAGTCCCCAAGGGAGGAGCCCTCTTGCCCACAGTGGTCCCTGAACTGGCCCCTCTCTTTCCTGTGTACTTCACCACCTCCCCCCGGTGCCTCCCGAGGTCGCCCGCCCATGCCCCCGGCACTCACACTCGACACCAGTGCGCGTGGAGTCCAGCCTGAGACACTGGGAGGGCACAGCTTGCGGTGCAGATACGGCTGCCTGGATGACTCCACGGGTGCCGGGTTCTCTCAGCTTCTCAACAGACACTCTGTGCCCAAACTAAACCCAGCGTCCTAGGTGTCGCAGCCGGAAAGTGATGCTTGTCTTCAATACCCACCCTCCTTCTTAGGTGATGGTATTGATTAACCAGGGATGTGATGGTTTTCCCCAAGGACTTGCCATCTCACACTCCGCCCGTACTAACAACACAAGGTCCCAAGTGCCAGTGACTCTGTGCCTCTCTTCTGGCCATTAGGGTGGGGGTGACTGTGACGTCAGCTCCAGAGTGTGCTGCCCTCCCTCCCTCCCTCCATCCTGCCGTCAGGATGCAGGTGTGATGAAGGGAGCACCTTTGGATTCCCCCTTTCCCCCTCTTCTGCCTCCTCTTCCTCCTCCTCCCCTCCTCCTCCTCCTCCCCTTCCTCTCCATCAAAGACGACTGACGCTTGTGACCCTAGCAGCCCTTTCATCCATTTTAGACAGCCAAAGACAGCCTTCATTTGCATTAATCCAAAAATAATAAAGTGAGAGCAATTGTTTTAAAAATTTGGGAAAGAACGAGGCCGAATCCCGGAACTGACAGGTCCCGGAAAGACTACGACGCGAGAAGCGGGTTGTGCTGATAAAGTCTGGAAAGTACAGCCCCCAACAGGTGAGGGGTGACCTGACACCTGGCGCGGGGGTCACTGGGAGGCCCGTTTGGAGGGATTTCCTAAAATGACAAAGAGCAGGAACAATGGGTGAGTCAGGTCTTTAACTGCCAGAAATGATCTGCACTTTCACAGCCATGGTGAAGTGTTTAGAAAGTCTGCGTCACATAAAGATAAACTCCCGTGCGGGCCAGCGGCTGAGGGGCGGCCAAGACCGCCTAGGGATTTACGCTGCGCAGCGTCTCCCACGGCGGGCTAGCGCGTGTTTGTGAGGCTTCAAACAGGACCGCTTCATATCTAAGACCCCGCCCCTGGCCCGCTGGCTGGCCGTGCGCCGGCCGGGTCAGCAGCTGTGTCTCATCCGCGGGCCCGTGTGTGTCCCTGGGGTTGGAGGCAGGAGACTGGCGTGTCCCCCCTGCTGGGGACAAAAGCATGCACGTAGGGTCTGACCTGGCCGAGTTCTCCCTGATGCTTGCTAGCTGCGTGCACTTAGGCCAGACGTTTGGCCTCTCTGGGCTGCACTTGACGCACCTCTTCAGTGAACTCAGTACTGGGTCCTGTGGAGACTGAATCAAGTCACGGACGTGTGGGCGAGTGTCGTCTGCTTGCGCGGCCATGACAAAAGTGCCGCAGGCCAGGGCTTATGCCACGGAGGTTTACCCCTTACGCTTCTGGAGGCTGGGGTCTGAGATCAGGGTGCTGGCAGGACGGGGTGAGGGTACCCTTCCAGCGTCCGACTTTTTGCTGGGTCCTCACGTGAAGGAAGGGGCAAAGGAGTCTGCTGGGCTCTCCGTTGTAGGGCACAAGCCCCACCCACGGGCACCGTGCGTGTGACCTCGTCACCTCCCAAAGATCCTGCTTCCCCACCATCACCGGGAGCAGCAGGGTTTCAACAGGGGAATCTCCGCTGGAAGCCCACAGGGCGCGGTATGATTGTGGTAGGAGGGGTGGTGTGAGTGTGGTGTGAGGTATGTATGAGCACAGTGAGAATATGGAGTGTCGCGTGAGGGGTATTATGGGTGTGGTGTGACATGAGAGATGGTATGAACGTGTGAGGGGATAGTGTGAGTGTGGTGAATGGGGTGCGAGTGTGGTGTAAGATGTGGTGTGACTGGTGTGAAGTGTGGCACGAGGAATAGTGTGGTGTGAGAGGATAGTGTAAGTGATGAGTGTAGTGAGGGGTGGTGTGAGTGTGGTGTGAGGGTGAAGTGAAGTGTGTGAGGGAGTGTACGTGTGGTGTGAAGTGTGGTGTGAGGTGTGGTGTGAAGAGTGGTGTGAGGGATAGTGCAAGTGTGGTGTAAGTGTGGTGTGAGGGATAGTGTGAGTGTGCTGTGAGGGACAGTGTAAGTGTGATGTAAGTGTGGTATAAGTGTGGTGTGAGGGATAGCGTGAGTGTGCTCTGAGGGATAGTGTAACTGTGGTGTGAGGGATAGTGTGAGTGTGGTGTGGAGTGTGGTGTGAGGGATAGTGTGAGTGTGGTGTGGAGTGTGGTGTGAGGGATAGCGTGAGTGTGCTCTGAGGGATAGTGTAAGTGTGGTGTGAGGGATAGTGTGAGTGTGGTGTGGAGTGTGGTGTGAGGGATAGTGTGAGTGTGGTGTGGAGTGTGGTGTGAGGGATAGCGTGAGTGTGCTCTGAGGGATAGTGTAAGTGTGGTGTGAGGGATAGTGTGAGTGTGGTGTGGAGTGTGGTGTGAGGGATAGTGTGAGTGTGGTGTGGAGTGTGGTGTGAGGGTTAGTGTGAGTGTGGTGTGGAGTGTGGTGTGAGGGATAGCGTGAGTGTGCTCTGAGGGATAGTGTAAGTGTGGTGTGAGGGATAGTGTGAGTGTGGTGTGGAGTGTGGTGTGAGGGATAGTGTGAGTGTGGTGTGGAGTGTGGTGTGAGGGTGGTGTGAGTGTGGTGTGAAGTGTGAAGAGTGGTGTGAGTGATAGTGTAGAGATAGTGAGTGTGGTGTGAGTGTGGTGTGAAGTGTGGTGTAGGGATAGTGTGAGTGTGGTGTGAAGAGTTTTGTGAGTGTGGTGTGAAGAGTGGTGTGAGTGTGGTGTCAGGTGATATGTGTGTGGTGTGAAGTTGAAGTGTGCTGTGAATGTGGTGTGAATGTGGTGTGAAGTTTGAAGAGTGGTGTGAGGGTGGTGGGAGGTGGTGGGAGTATGGTGTGAAGTGTGGTGTGAGGGATAGTGTGAGTGTAGTGTGAAGTGTGGTGTGAAGTGTGGTGGGAGGTGGTGTGAGTATGGTGTGAAGCGTGGTGGGAGGGATAGTGTGAATGTGGTGTAAGCGACAGTGTGATATGAAGTGTGGTGTAAGGGATAGTGTGAAGTGTGGTGTGAGTAGGTGTGAAGTGGTGTGAGTGTGGTGTGAGGTGGTGGGAACTTCCCTGGACAGGAAGCCAGGGCACCTTCTGGAAGGAAGGCAAAGTTGCGACGGTCACAGCTGCAGCTGTAATGGTAAGTCACACACGACTAACAGGCACATGTAGCTGCTAGGAATCACACTGGTGTAATGTAATTGTCACACATATGTGGGGCACACACACTGTTAGGAGCCGTCCCGCGTGTGCAGTAAAGTAGGAAAGTGTTCACAGAAGGCGGCCGCCCCACTCGTGTTTGAGGTCTCACCTCTGGGAGGCAAGACGGGAAGGAGACCGAGGGGAGTCAGCCCGCAGTGTGTCAGGGAGGCAGAGGCGACACGCGGTCACCGCGAGGCGCGGCAGGCGCGTGAGGCACAAGCGGACGTTTGCCAGCACCGGTCGCGGAGGAGCCCGCCAGAGCATCTGCAGCTCGGCCCGGGGTCACCAGCATGCACGGTGTTACAGGGACACCCCAGGGCTCTCACAATGGCCCAGGCGGGTGCCATGGGCACCGCCCCAGAGAGTGGGCAGCGGCATGTCGTAAAGCACGGCACGTGCGCAGCAGCAATTCCAGTCTGGGTAGACGCCACTGAAAACGGGCACCTGTGTCAGCAGAGGACCCCTCCGAGGGCCTCGACGGCAGCGCCACTCACGACGAAACCCCGAGGCAGCCCAGACCCCTCAACGGCAGCCGTACAATGAAGTGTGGCCTGTCCGTGGCAGCATGTGATGGTGCACCGAGACCCCAGGGCGTGGCTCCCCACAGCGGCGGGCCGTGCCCGGCAGCACCTGGAAGGATCTGGGCACAGACAGAAAACTACATCTTTTGACTCCATTTCTGCACATTCTCTAATGTTTTGAAGTCTACAAAGTTCCAGTGCAGGCACCACGAATCTTCATGTCAGAGATGGGGTGTGGCTCTGGGGCAGGAGGGGCCCTGGGACCGTGTTCTGTCCCTCTACCCGGGTGCCGGGGGCTGGTGACACGGTGGCTTCACTGTATGACTCTGCAGCCGGCACCCTCAGGACGAACGCGTTCTCAGACTGCATCTCACACTTCAGTCAAACATTTTCTTTTAAAAAATGTTTAAAACTCTTGAGGGCAAGAGTTATGCAGTTGTCGGTCATTTTCTGGAAACCTGGTACGTTACATGATCTGAGAAACTGGATGCACGACGCTTATCACTAGGAGAGGTGAGCACTGGAGCCACTTGCTGGAAACGCCTTAGGGCCCAGTCGTCGTGACCACGCCAGCCCTTTCACGCACACCCCGGCCACTGAGGGGAGGGTGCTGCCCCGGCCACAGGCTGCTGCGCGGAGTCACGGGCAGGCGAGCCGGTCTAGCCCACTGGCCTTGTTCTGCGCTCCAGGTCAGAACACGAAGTCAGGGTTGGGGGCGGGGTGGCTCACGGCAGCGTCGCGTGAGTCCTCGAGGGCAGGGGAGACAAGAAGGTGGCTGCTTCTGGCTCCTGGGCCCCCCTTCACAGGAGAGCAGAGCACGGCCCGCTCTTGGGGCGACAGGGAAGTCTCAGTTACGAGTTCGGGACTTAGCAGAGTTCCGACGCTCGTTGCGGACCGATTTGTTCTGGGTCACAGGTTATCAGAGACTGCGCTTCAAGTAAGGGGAATAAGGAAGTGGGCGGCCTATGTGGGCTCTGTGAGAGCAAAGACAGGAAACGGCACAGTTTCTCAGAGCGGCCGAAACCCAGGGAGGGGGCTGCAGGCTCCGCGCCGGCCCCGCGAGCCGGCCCCAGATGCCCCGGGCACCCGGCCACCAGCCTGGCAAGCCAGGAGCTGTGTGACTCCACACACACCATGGGGCCTTTGAGGACAAAGGCTCTGGGAGGAGAAGCGGTCAGCCGGGCCGCCTCCCCGGACCCCCTGAAGTGCGCGTCTCCGTCTGCAGGCCCTGGTGGGGGTCCTGCACCACACGCTCGCACACACAGGGGCACAGACTCACGAGCTGGGGACCTTTAACAGCCTCACTGAGCGGTCACGAACACGCCGAATGGTTCACCCTGTAAAGCCGTGAGTCAGTGGGGTTTAGCGCACCGTACCAAGAGACCGTGCGGCCATCACCTCGGCCCATCTCAGGACATCTTCGTCGGCCCCAAAGAAACCCAGCACCGCTAG
Source organism: Hyaena hyaena (assembly GCF_003009895.1). NCBI lineage: Eukaryota > Metazoa > Chordata > Mammalia > Carnivora > Hyaenidae > Hyaena > Hyaena hyaena. The sequence continues at coordinate 8,980,906 of NW_024080633.1, forward strand.
GACGTCACCCTCCAGCCCCCTGAGACATCACCCCCCAGTCGGCCGCCTCCTGCAGCGCCATCAACCGCAAACCACCTCTCATCCAGGACGCAGATGCTACGTGGCTTCCTTCACGCAGTGCGGTGCCCTCAGGGTCCACCCACACCGTGGCCTGTGGCAGCGCCTCGTTCCCTTTTGTGGTTGGATCGTATTCCACTGTGGGGATGGACGTCTGTGGGGATGGACCGCGTTTTATTGATCTTTAGCAGATTCCACTTTGAAACCTGTGCTGCTCATTCCTAAGTCTCCTGAGCCACACTGGAGGTGAGGGTACTGTCCTGAGCTTCAGATACCCTTGGGTGTCGGGAAGGCACCCGAGAAAAGGGTTGGGGAGACAGGTGTGCTGCCCAAGAACATTCTGGAAGTTGTTTTTTCTGGGAATTAGTGAAAGAGTTCGCATATGTTGACACTGGTGGTATTTTCTACATGTAGGCCCTCTGCTGCCAGTAAGCTGATAAAGTGGGCAGAGGTGCTGTCCCATCCCTCCCCGTATGGGTGACGAGGCAGCGAGGGCCTCTTGCCTGATGAGTGAGGGGCACCCTCCGCTTCCAGGGACCCTCCGACGGTTCCCCGGTAATTATGTTCAGGGGGGCTGTCCTGCCCCTGGGTCACGGGTGTCTGGCCATCCTCTCACTAGTAACTTCCCAGACGCAGAGGGTGACTCTGGTTCACCAGGGCCTCGCCTGAGTGCGTTTCCAGGTCGCGGCAGCCCTCTCCTGGTGCTGACCTTTGACCCTTCCCGTAGCACCCAAGGGCATCACGGACTCCAGAGAGGCCCCCGCACCCCAGCTGCATCCGGATCGGTGCCGGGTGGATGAGGAAGGCTCTGATTTCAGTAAATTCCCGACACGGGCCCGTGTTCCAGGAGAAGCCTGGCCGTGCCGGGATGGGCGGGCAAGATCCTGGCCCCTTGTTGGACACGTTTGGTCGCTTATCGCCGGTGCCTTCAAAGCAAACATGTTTGGGAGCCCGATATTTTTCATAAATAATGGGGGTCAAAAGCTGATAAAAATCAATGCATCTGAAACAACGGGCCATTCCCGGCACAGAGCCGCAGCGGATATCTTGTGCCCGGCGGGTCCCTTTGAAATGTTCACAACAACAGAAAGGCTTGTTTTTCCATCCGAAGTGAATGGAAGCACTCACGGGAGGCAAAAACAAATACCGTCTGGGGGCTGGAGTGTGTCCGTCCGGCGGCCCAAGTGAATCGCGGGAGCCAGGGGACTCGCAGCCCCGCCGTGGCCGGCTGTGGGAAGAGGGGCGGGAGGCGGTCTGGGGGACGAACGGTCTGTGAGCAAGAACTCAGAGTACGAAGAGTGTCCTGTGGGGCCAGGGGGACCTGGGTTCGATTCCTGCTGCTAGCACTTGTCTGCGTCCTTCCCTCTGGGAGCCTCAGTTTACCCGTCAGCCAAAGGGGATAATAACAGCTACCTTTATAGCGGTGCTGGGAGGAGACACTTGGTTAACACACATGATCAGCTCCTACGTTAGGGCCAGTTCACATTATCAGAAACCAGCGAACTGTAAGCCCTTCTTCTGTCCCCTAGGACCCAGCATCCTTCGGTCTCCTCTCTGTTCCCGTAAGTGAACTCCGGGTCGCTTCCGTGGCTTCGACCGTGTGGTTCGTCTCTTCTCTCTGACCAGATTATAAGGCCTCCAGGGACAGTGGCGTCCCTGGCACGTCTGTGCCCATGCTGGATTTTCACGGTGGATTTTCATAAAATAAAGCTAATGGTCATTGCGTCTTGATGAGCACCCACAGGTGCCAGGACCTGCCACATAACCGGTCACTTAATCCCCACAACTCCATGCTGGGCAAGCAGTGAGGAGCAGGGGTGAGGCGGCCAGCGCAGGGAGGGCCACCAGAGTCCCGGGCTGGGTGCTCTCTGGAGCAGGCATGTCTGGGTGAAGCCAGGCGGGAAACAGAAACCAAAGTGGGGACGCAGTACGGGGCTGCCCACGGGAAGCAGCCCGGTGGCTCCAACCTGAAACACACGACCGGCACAGGACCCCGCAACCCACCCCTACGTCTCTCCCCCAGAGCCCAGAGCAGGTATGCCCACAGCCGCTCTCTTCACAGGAGCCCGGAGGTGACCAACCCGGCTGTGCAGCCGCGGAGAAACACAGATGTGGGCCAGCCACGCCGCGGAACAGTCCCCGGCCACAGACGGGGGTGAAGTTGTGACACGCGCTACAATGTGGATGTGCCTTGGCCATGCCGTGCCGAGTGAAAGAAGCCAGACACCAAAGGTCGCGTCCTTCACGACTCCCTCCATGGGGACCGTCCAGAACAGGTAAATCATCCGAGACGGAAAGCAGATGGGTGGTTTCCAGGGGCTGGGGGAGGGGCGGACAGGGGTCTAGAACTCACGGATGGAGACAGAGGCGGCCGTACACCGTACTCGCCATGCGAAATGCCACCGAATAGTTCAGTTCAAAATGGTTGATTTTATATCATGCGAACTTCACGTCAAGCAAACAGAAACAAGGAAGGGGACGAGAGTGACAAATACAGAGGCGCGGTGTGGACATCTGTCGACTGGAGGAGAGAGAACAGGCCTCGAGGGCGTGAACAGGCCAAGTTCACTCTGAGCGGGGAGCACAGAGCAACAGCCAGGAGGAAGGTCTGCTCAGCTCCAGAGCTTTTTGCTGTTGGCAAAAAGCAAAGAAGAGGGTCCAAGCTGGTTTTCAGTAGATGGGGGCCGCCTGGCTCACGGGTGTGGACCGTGCAGCTCTGCCCAAAAACAGGGTGATAGGCAAGCAGCTGAAAGGCAGTGTCGTGAGGGCTTTGCCAATCATGAGATTCAGTCACTCTCTCATTCGTGCCACAGGTTTAAAGTGAGCACCTATTATGTGCTGCGGGGAAAACTCAGTGGGCAAAGAGGATCCGATTCCTGCCCCTGTAGAAGTTACATTCTTGAAAGACACACAGAAGATCAACAATTGTGGTAAGTGACTGAGGAAAAAGCAGGTGCTGTGATGAATGTCAGGAACCCCTGACCTGGCCAGTGAATCAGGGAAGGCTTCCTGGAGGAAGTGCCATTAACCGGGGAAAGAGAAGAAAGAAGAGCACCCGGCAAAGAGAGGGTGGTGTGGTGTGAGCTTGCAGAGGGTGGGGCCAAGCGGTGGTGACGTGGGCTGTGCGCAGGACACGGAGCTCAGCGCCCCCCACGAGGGCCACCATGCCGTCCTCACGGCCACCTGTGAGGGGGACTCTGCAGTTGTTCCCACTTTCCGGGGAGGGTGCTCAAGCACAGAGAGAATGATGAACTTCCCAACGCCCCTTGGCTAGGGGGCCGGGGCGAGCTTGCACCCAGGCGATGGGCGTCCATGTCGGGGCTGCGAGCGGCCCGCCTTGAAACAGGGGGAGTGGAGGGGGGCTGGCGGGGCCCACACCAGACCCGGAAGCCACGGTGGGGTCAGCCCACGCCGTCCGAGGAGCGTGGTGGCGGCAGGCTCTGCTCGGCGCTGTGACGGGGACACTCCCTGGGACGTGGCTGGAAGGGAGGGGAGACGGAGCAGGAAGACGGACGGGGCGACTCGTTCACTGAAATCCAGGAAAACCTCCGTTTCCGTGAAACGTATGTTCACACAAAATCCTGTGTGAATGTTCACAGCGGCTGATTTATTGCGTGAAAGCTGGAAACGACGCAGACGTCTTTCTGCAGGGGAGCGGCCGAAAGAGTCAGGGACCATGGCGGCGGGGGTCCGCGGTAGGGGTGCGGGGGCCGCGGGACAAGCAAGCCCATCTGCTGAGGCCCCGCCCAGAGGGTCCCACTCGGCGTTCCTGACACGGCAAAGCGGCAGCGTCGGAGGGCAGATTCGTGGCTGGCGGGGGGGGGGGGGCGGGCCACAGGAAGGGGTCAGCGGGGCGGGTCTGGTCCCACGGAGGTGCCCGCGTGATACAGACGTGTCGGACAAAATACACAGACACACGCGTGTGTGTAAACTGACAATGTCTGCAGGGGTGACGGGCGGCCCCGCTGTCCGTTCCTGTCTGTGCTGTGGTGCTGGTGACACGCGTGCCCACGGGCCACACTGGGTCACAGGGGTGGGGACGGCCCCGTGCTATTTCTTACAGCTGCACACACACCTCCTGTTCTTTCAAAGCAAGAAGTTTTTCAAGAAAAGTGAATTGAATGTCACAGAAATGAATTATTAATCAAATTCAAGGCAGCTGAGTCACCGGGGTGGAAGGGGTGGAGCCCCGGTGTGGGTGGCTGCGGAAGGGACGGGGACCCACGGTGGTCCCCAGAAAGCAATGAACAGGGCAAAGTATTCTGCTGCCCCCCCCCCCCCCAGCTGCCGTGAGGACCCAGTCCTCCGTCCGGGGCGGGGAAGGGGGAGGCAGGGCCCCTCCGCCGCAGCCGCTGTCAGGACCCCTGGCGCGAGTAGGCGATACCGGCCTTGCGTGGGCTCAGCTGTGGCATTTTTGAAGAGCCTCGCAGACGGTGTCACGGGGGCGGCCGGGGGCAGAAGCCGCGTTTCCAGCCAGGTCTCGTTCTTGCAGGGCTGGAAAGGGGACTGTTCTCTCAGACCGAAGGAATTTGAGGGCCCGGGAAAGCATCCGTGCCTGCAGAGATGTGGCCGAGAGCTTGGCGTGGGCCCTTCTGCAAATTCTTTGTGTTTTGCCCGTTCCCCCATCATTTTCTCGAGGCAAAAATAAATACCGACATCGCCGCGTGTGTCAAAGTGACGGGTGTGCACTCCGTCAGCGTGAAAAGTTATGCCCTGAAGCCGAGCTAGACAACCAAACAAAACCTCCCTGTCAGTGAGTGGATGTGTCCAATATTTCAAGCAAAACGGTTTAAAGCTATTTTTGTAATGTGACTCTAAGTGGATAATGTAAGACTACAGCAAAGCCCAGCGAATGAATACATTTTTGTTTGCAGTTTGAAAATCAATAGCAGACGTGCAAATCCTTCGTGCACAAGACAAGCTGTGTCGCGGAAGCGAGGCCCGGCGGACAGAGCTCGGGCCCGCGCAGCCTTGGGAACGGAGGCCGCCCTCACCACCGCCTGGTGGCCCCTCGCGTGCGTCGCGTGATGTCGTCCCTGAGTCCTAACGCTTTTCCCGAATCTAAGTCCGGGGTGCTGGGTTCGGCGCCAGGGGAAGGTTAAGTCACCTCCAGGGACGGTCTGCCCTCTGGCCTCCACAGGCACCAGGGCGTTTTCATAAGAAATAACCTTCTCACACACGTGCTCCGTTGGTGGGGAGAGGGTTTCCCTCCTGGGCACCGGGGCAGCCAAGCACTCAGTGCTGAAGCCCCCAGATCCCTTGCCTGAATTGCTAGAAGACTCTTCCTAAGTGAGTGGCCCTTAGCCTGGGTCCACCTCTGGCGTTTAGTGGCTCTGTGGGCCACCTGATGTGGGTGCAGAAGCCCATAGGGGGCCCGTTTCCCTGGGACCAAAGTCAGTCAGCGTCACTGCCTCTCACAGGAACCCGCACCCCAGAGCCTGAGGCTTGCTGTCCCGAGCTGGCCCAACCCCCACCCCATCCCACCCTGCCAGGGGGCACACAGCTCCCAGTCACCCCCTCTTTGGGCTTCAAATTATATTTTTTCTGTATTACCAAAGAGACGCGTTCTCCTTGAACAATGGGAAACCCAGATAACACTGTGATGTCCAGATTCCAGACCCTGATGCCTAAACTCAAGGCTGATGGTATCTGCCGCCTCCCCCCACCCAGACACCTGGCGTCCCCCAGCACCGAGGCAAATCGCAGACGTCCGCACCGCCCGTGGGTCTCTGCATGCACCAGTTCTCATGTGGCGCCGGACGCCTCACAGCCGCTCTATTACGTCCGCATAATAAATACACGGGTGTTTCCAAATTGGCCACCTGGCATGGCACAGATAAGGCCTCTTATCTGCTGGGAGAGAAACGGGAGCCGGGGGCAATGTGCACCGCTAATGTGCTCTCATTCTGCACCCATCCCGTCTGAATAACAGCTAATGTTTAGTGTGTGTCTCCCCTGCGCCCCCCCCCTCCGCCGGAGCCACACATGGGGACACGGGACACAAAACCCAGAGGCAGGGAGCTAGTTCGGAGGTGAGTTCAGGAAGTGCGGGGTAGGGGCCAGGCGGAGGAGGCTGGGGACAGAGGAGGCTGGGGACAGAGGAGGCTGGCCCGGGGGGCTTGCACGGAGAGGTCGCCGGGTGGACCCTGTTGGGAGCCTCAGGGAGCCACGGACAGACACGTGGGGGTTGCCTCCCGTGAAGACAGGGGACAGGAGCTGGGTGTGTGCTGCCTGCTCCGTTCCTCCCTGCTGAGGGGCCGCTCTGGGGGCACCGACGCCCTGCATGGCCCCGGCTTTGAGCCAAGAACCCGCCCGGGGGAGGGTCGCCGGTACTTAAGGACGGGAGCCGGGAGGGTGCGGGGGAGTCACCCACCCGAGGGCTAGGCGACCTCTGGAGGGACAGCGGGGGCAATATAATGGCTGTGCAAGGCGCATCTGCTCGGTGCCCGTTCTCTGCCGGGGACCGTGGGTGCGCTTCACCTTGGCCACGCCCACGCGACCTCACTGCCATCTGCACCTCGGTACAAGACATAGACACGTGGGCAGAGGGCTTCGCCCGCGGTCTCCCGTGCAGGGGTGGGCAGCGCACCCGGCCTGCTTTTGTCTGATTCCAAGTCCCACGACCTCCTCCGGCAGGCAGGGCACCTCCCGGGGGAAAGGCCCAGGCGGCACCTCGCTGGGCGGGGAGGGAAGGTGCCAGCAGCAGGGAAACGCTGAGTCACGGCACCTGAGTTCTGCTGACCTGCTCCGTCCCAACACTTTCAGGAAAAACAATACACCCTCTTTGATCGATGTCCAGGTCCATGGCGGGCTCAGGTTCAAAACCAACACGTTCCCAGCGCGTGGAAGCCCTTGGGTTCTGGGAAAGCGGGGAGAGGAGGGGTTTCTTCCTGGAGTTTATTTCAGATTTCCCCTCCCGTGATGCAGAAGTGTCCTTGAGGGAGGCCACACGGCAGGCGCCCAGCCCACCCACGCAGGACACAACACTCCGCAGAAGCCCCGAGGAGACGCAGCGTCTGCAGGAAGCCCTCAGTTTCCCCGTCTGCAGACCGGGCTGGGCACGCCGTCGTGCAGAAGTCGTCACCAACACCAGCTGTGGTCATGTACCAGTGACCCGAGGCAGGGTCCGCCTCCCGCCGTGCCACCGCCACGCGGACAAGAGCTCACCTGACCCACTAAGCACGTGCCTCTGAGTGTGGACAGAAGGGCTCGGCCACGGACAAGCAGGAAGGAGAGGCACCGACGACGGGCAGGTGTGCCTGGGGTCGCACCAGGGACCTGTAGCCACCTCAATGCCCGGCGATCACGGTCAAACCCTCAGGCCCACAGCCTCCCTTGGGGCCCCTGCCATAGAATCTTAGGGCCCAGACAGGACATTGGGGGTCCCCCGTGCCACCTGCAGATGGGCAAACTGAGGCACAGAGCCGTTAGGTGGCATTCCTGAATCCACAGGGTGATCCAAAAGCCCCTCAAACCAGGTGGACCCAGGTCTCTCCCCCTGGGAAAATGAGTCAGAAAGGAAAATTCACGCAGGGAAGTGACCCTGATTTTTTGCCTTAGTTTTGATGAAGGATTTCATGTGGAAGTCGGGAGGCGACGTACGCACGGTGACACGCACGCACTCTCTCCGGGAGGCAAGCCGGCTCTAATGATAATACGTTTCCTGAGAACTTTCCACTTGCTCCGAAGCACTTCTAATTATGTCTGGAGTCCTTCCTTCCTACCCCTCAGGATGAGCCGCAGAACGCAGTTCACGAGTCTTATCTCGCGCGCGGCAGCCTGGACCCGTGCCCGGGGCTCAGGGCTCAGAGCAGGAGGGGGACCCCGGCCCCCGCGGGCGGCCTGGCCAGCGGTCCTCCGGAGGTCCACATCAGGGGCCCCGGAAGGGCTGGGCGACGTGGTGAGTGAGGACCCCCCCCCCCCAGCCCGCGGTCCCCAAGCCCAGTCCCTCCCGCCATGGTCCTGGAGAGGGCAGGCAAACAGGCAGCTCTCCCTCCCCCATCACTTTCTTGATTGTTACGATGCGATGAGCATCTTCTAAGCAGCCCTTGGAAAGGAGCCCTTGGAAAGATCTGTCTCTTTCTCTTTCTCAAAGCCAAGCGCTTCCTCAAGAACACATGCGCACTTCAGCCTGCGTGTCCCCAACCCTCTCACCCGGCTTCGTGCGGCTCCCGGGCTGAAACAGAAATCCACTCGCTTTACGTAAGTGGTATTGTAAGTCTCCCGTGTAGGACACAGAGGTGGCGCTGCTATCAGGGACAGAAGTGTCTGAACACAAGAACTCAGGGACAGGAAAGCCACTCAGCCTTGTCCCTGAGCCTGGAGCCGGGCCTGCGAGGTCTGGAGTCGTCAGCCCAGCCCTGAAGCCTGGACCTGGCCTCTCCAAGCTCTCCTGACCCGGCACACAGGAGCGAGGCCCTCATCCTGAGGTGACCCGTGGCCCCAGAAGCTCCAACGAGCCGGCCTGGGTGGCTCCTGAAGAGACAGCGTGTACGATATGCACACTGGTTTGTTCACACCTTCAATAACCCTACAAGGGCTACTCAGTCAGTCCCTGGGGGCAAGTGAGGAAACCAAGGCTGGGAGAGGCAAAGTCTCTCGACCAAAGTCTTGGGACTAAGGACAGAAGGTTCTAGAATCCTGCGTCTTAAAGGTCCTGGAAGCACGTCTGTGTGGGCCCTCCAATGAGCCAGGGCTCTGTGTCTTTGCCCCTTTCAGTCGTGCAAACGCACGCCCCCAACTCACATCCATGCTGGTGTGTTTCTTCCTCCCCGGTCCCTGCCAGCCCAGCCTCAGCTGATTACCTGGCCACCCCCTGACAACGCGTGGGGCGATCTGTCCCCACCTTTCCAGGCACAGCCCTGGCCCTCTCACATTCTCCTAAGACGGGGGTCGGTGCTCTCTGCTGGTGGGTGGGGTGGGTCCTCAGCAAAAGGCAGCCCTGGCGGCTTTCCCTGGGCCCTCCTGTTCCAAGCCTCATGTCTTCACACCTCAGTGATCACAGCAACCCCGGGGTCAACTACGGAGCCTGGCATGAGCTCAGGCATGCTGGTATAGGGGCATGTGGGCTTTGGCAGCAGACAGACCCACAGTGACTACCTGGCCACCTATTGGTGGTGTTGCCCAGGCAGGTTACGTCATTCCTCCAAGCCTGTTTCCTCATCTGTAAAGTGGGAAATATCGTCATGCTTGCCGGGGAATTAAACAGAATGTTTAGGGCACTCAGCCTGGGTGATAGCAAACACTCAAGGAGGGGTAATGATCATCATCGCCATCATCACCATCATCGCCATCATCACCACCACCACCACTGTTACCGCCATCACTACCATGGTCATCGCCATCCTCACCATCACCATCAATATCGTCATCACCACCATCACCATCATTGTTTCCTCTGCAGATGCCTGGCTGAGAGGAAGACTTACTCTCGTGGCAGCCGCTGCAGCCTCAGGTTAGAGCTGGTGTGAAGCACTCCAAAGCACACCTGGAATGTGGCTTCCCCGACGTCACCAGCCTGTTCAGTCCAGTCAACCCCCGTTGACCACAGCATGCCGGAGGCAGGAGAGCCCGAGGACGGCCGGCACCCTGAGTGCTCTGACTCCTCGGGGCCCCGCCATGCCGTCGGGGAGGGTAGGTGGATGGCGGCAACAGCCCCCTTGCCCGTCCCTACAGCGAAGATCCCCAGCTGAGTCAGGGTGTGGCCAGAGTGACTCACGCCACGGCCTCCTTTAAGACCTGCGCCAGGAAGCGAAGAAGTCGCTGCGGCTGAGGCTTCCTCACCCCCGAGGAGGGTCTGTGGCAGAGCAGATGCCCTCGGCCTGTCTCCTTCCCTCCCAGGGCCGCCCTCCGCGCGGGGCTTAGGTCATGCTTGGCAGACGGTGCAGTCAGTTTTTATGAGTGACGCCTGCCCGAGAAAGCGGCTGTTCGACCTGCCTCTGTGAGAAGGCACCGGAGCCCGGGTGTGCTGAGCGCCATGCGGGGAGTTGGACGGCGTTGGCGGGAGCGCTCAGGCCTTCCTCTGGTCTCTGCTGGGATCCAGCTTCCCGAACTCTGTGATGGCTGACATTCGCTGGGGGTGTGCTCTGGGCCGAGCCTTCGGCTAACGGCTTCATAGGCACGGCCAGGTTTGCCCTCTGTGACAACCCGGCAAGTTAAAATTTCCAGTGTGTGGACGAGGAAAGCAAGCCCAAGGGAAGTTCTGTAATTCACCCAAAGCCCCTCAGCTCATAAGTAGCGAGGAAGACGCAGGGCCAGGGAACCTCTCCCCAGAACCCCCACCGCTGGTCACCATAATCTTCGGTCTAGGCTGGTCTGGGGCTGTCCGCACCCACTTGTCACTGGCACGTCAGGGACTACATGCCCCAGCTCCCTGCCGTCGGGACAGGCTGGCCGACCGCGGAGTCCGCAGACGGAGCCGGCGGGCAAGTGCAGGCTGGGAGGAGGGAAGACGGGGAGCACTGCCCCGTCCCTCTCCCACGCGCCTCCTCCGTGGCTCTAGCTCCTGTGGGGATGCTCCACCCTCCACGGTGCCTGCTCCCCCGTGGAGGACCACCAAGGTGCCGGCCTCCTCGGGCTCCGGCCCCCCGAGCGCTGCTGATTCTCTGCTCCTGCTAATCCCCGTGGGTCCCCACGACCCCCACTCGGTGTTTGCACACGCCCTTCACCTGTAAAACCACATCTCTGCACTAGATCCGTCTATGTGAAACACCCCCAGCGGCTCCTGTCTGCAGAAGGGACACGGCGCGCAGGGGAAGGGTGGGTGGCAGGGGTGTGGAACTCGGTGAGCGCAGGCCGCCTCCTCGGCCGCCTCGCGGACATTCGCCGGCTCAGCGCGCCCGGCAGCAGAACCTCGCGAGCAGGCGCTCTCCTTGGCCGTGCTTTGTGGACGGGGAAAGTCAGCTTGGTAAGTCTAAGCCACCTGCCCAACTGAGAGGGAACAGAGACCCGATCCTCGCTCTTCTTGGTGACACATTTGCAGCCCTTGGCGCTGTGCCCGCTGCTACCGCAGTCCCCAGCCCACCCCGCCCGTCTGCCGCCTCCCAGGATGCCGTGACTACGTGTGCTCACGCACCTCACAAAAGCCAGCCCCGACCGCTCCTCTCTGCCACCGTCTGTCGCCCGGGATTCTGAGCACTTTTGCCCTCCTGGGCCGCTCAGGGCCGCACGGTGAGGCCTGCTCTGGCGGGCCCAGATTTACGGCTTTGTTATTCCTGTGTTTTGGAGTGTTTACAGCCCCGCGCTCCCCGGAGAATCCCAGCGCTTTCTCTAGGTCGTACCAGTCAGACGGCGGAGGAAATATCCAAAATGCTGGGAACATCCTGTGTCACAGCGTCCCCCCCGCCCCCCCGGCCCCCAGGTACCGGCGGCCTTTTGTTTGCAGCCAGAGGGAGGAGGAAACTGATAAAGGGCAGGGGCTGGGGGGGGGCCGGCAGCCGGCACCTCTGGTGCCCTGGTTTGTCCTTCCCCGTGACAATGTCCCCAGCTTCCTGACCAAAACAGTCATCACCGTGGGCCCTCTGATGTGCGGCCAGAGCCCGGGCTGGAGCGAGCCCCTCTTAATTAGCCCTCGCTCGCTCGCTCGCTCGCTCGGGGCAGACTGCCGACTTTGCGAGGAGCCGGCGCTCTCACCAGCAGGGCGGCAAGTGCTATGCGAACGAAACAAGGCCCCGTTGTCCTGCAGCTGACCCTCCCCCACCGCCCCCCTCTCTCCCAGAATCCCCCTGGCCATGGCTCACTTGGAGAACTTAGGCCTAAATTCCACGGGGGACGTGTGGGAGGGAGAAGCAGGCTGGGGGAGCTGGGCAGGGCGGGGAAGAGGAGAGGGCTGCCGCGGGTTGCCGCTCGAGCCCGTCTTTAAAAAAAAATACACGCACACCTAAAAATAACAGAATCAATAATGAAATAATGAGATATGGAAAGGTCTGGAACAATATATCTGAACTGTCGAAGGGCAGTTTTCTCTGATCAGAAGGATCAATTCATTTTTTTCCCCTTTAGACTGTTCTATGTTATCAAAACAAGAATTTCTGGACAAGTATCTATCACTTGTTTATAGAAAAAAATAGTTGCTTTGATTTAAGAAGTGTAACACTGATTGTTTCTTCTAAGTGTCCGTGACTCGAGCCCAACGCCAGGAGGAAAAGGTGTGGGGAGGAGCGTGCGTGTGTGTGGGCCGGGTTCCTGGTCCGAGCTGGTGCATCGCCCCAGCCGCTGCCTGGTGCCACCCAGAGGGAGGCCAGCCCCAGGGCCCATGTCCCTCCACAGCCCGGCTCCAGGGAGCCTCGAGGCCAGGGGCGCCAGGGGAGGCCAGCCAGGTCAGCCCCGCACGCAGCAGGGGGCAAGGTGCTCCCGGGGCCCCTCGCCGGGCCTCGAGGACAGCCCCGTGCCTGGTCAGCCCACCCCATGGGCTCCGCGGTCCCAGGCCGGCCCGGGGTGAGGGGTGGGCAGTAGATGGATGGGGATGGGGGCTGGGGGGCCTCCAGCTCTTAAGTAGAGGCCACCAAGAGACGGAGCCCCAAAGCCCCACCCTGCGGAACAAATGTGACCTGTCCTCTGACCTCCAGCTCGCCCCCACTGGCCTCTGACCCGCCCCCAGATCCAGGCTGGCTGAGTGCTCCCTGCAGGCAGCCGCAAGGCCACGCCTGCGCTTTCAAGTGCAGGGTTTGGGCCTCCCCAGTGCCGGCCGCTGATGAAAACACACCGCTATTGACGGGCAACATGTGCAGGGCTGTTTTCGGTGTCGGCAAGCACAGTGGAGCCATTCATACTTCGAGCGTCAAGGGGCAGAAGAAATGCTCCCTGTAGTGACAGATGTCCCCACGTCCAGGCTCCAGCCTGACCGGGGCTGGGAGCTGGCACACGACGTGTGTGAGGCTGGCTTCCCCGTGTGCGTAGTCGCAGCCCCCGAAGGCGCGCCCGCAGCGGGGAGTGAGCCCCAGGGCTCCGAGTGGGGGCACCTGCTCTGTGTCACCCAGCTCGCCCGACAGCCCCGGGCACGAGGGAAGGCCCTTCCCGCCCCGCGGGGCACTGAGCCACGCAGTTCCCGGCAACCACAGCTGTAAGAGCAGCTCGCTGCGCTCCTTCAATCCATAAAAGCCTCTAAGAAGGAAGGAAAGGAAGGAAGCTAGGAGCCTGGCGGACGTCAGGAATTCTCTGTTCCTCCCTCCATCCCAAGGGTCAGCAATGATCAGACGGGCCCCCCAGAGAGGAGGCTCGGAGTGTGTCCCAGGGCACAGCCCACAACTGATTCTGCCTTCTCTCAATAACACGATCGAGCAGAGGAAGGAGAGAAGGGTCCCCGTGTGGGCCCGTAGGCCGGATGGCCTCTACCGAGCTCCCCAAATTAAGCACAATACGGATTAGAATACGGGGTTCCACATTTTCTCTGCCGCGGGATGATCGTGAAATGAGGAGGACTCAGCGCAGACGGGTGGGGGATCGGGGGAGCCGGGGTCCCAGGGGCTCCTGCGACAGGGCGAAGTCAGAGTCCAGACGCGGCCCCCGCCCTTCCCGCCATCCCGCTCCATCCACGGGGAGCCCCTGCACCCCCCGATAATCCCTCACCTCAGCCTTCCCTGTACCACCTTCACTGTCATTGTCCACCCCCCCCCCCCCGACTGTCACAGGCTCACTCGCTCAAGGAACAGGGCTTGAAAACCTCAAAGTACGAAAACACAGGCCCCTGAGAACCTCCAAGTGACACGAGAGCAGCCCCGGGCGTCTCACCCTGGGACCAGGGACTCATAGCTCTGACGTGCACCACGCTTCTGGGTTTTCAGTGGCAGAGCCGGTGTGGCGGCCGTGGCCGGGGGCCTGTCACCCAGCGGGGTGGCATACAGTCCTGCGTGTGCCCACACCCCCCTGGGCAAGTGACTGCAGGTCTCTGAGCTCCCCTTTCCCCTTCTGCGCAATGAGGAACTAGACGGACCAGAAGACGGGCCGTTCCAAACAGAAATCCAGTAGCGCCTACGGTCTGGTTGGATGTTTCCTGGGGCCCGTAACAGGCTGGGAAGAGGAGGCGAGCGGCGGGCCGTGGCCAGCCGCTGGGACGTGGCCGGAAGCAGCAGGACGCAGAGACGTGGAGAAGCCCGTGGTCAGGAGCCAGCCCTGCGTGTCTGAGCGGAGCCAGAGCCCCATCTCCGTGCTGCCGCGTGGCCCCGAGCCAGCCCCTCGACAGGCCTCATCTTCTCTCCCCGCGTGGATCGGGGCCATGATGCCAACTTCCCAGAGGGGGCGGTGAGGGGGAAGGGATAAGGGACCAGCGATGCTCAGCCCGGCAGGCACCCGGCCCCGAGGGAGCGCCCGAGCCTCAGGACGTGACGGAGGAGCAGCATGCAGTCGTCACCAAACTCCACGGAGACAGGGAACACACAAGGCGCGCAGCCCGGGGCTTATCCACCCTAAACAAGCGTTCTGTTCACTTCGGCGTGGCGCCCCAGCCACCCACAGCCCCGGCCCACCACAGACGCCATGTTCCACTCGTGGCTTCTGTGGGCCGGGACCTGCTGAGGGCACAGCAGGGAGGTGAGGCGGGGAGAAAACAACCACCATCTAGAAGCTTCCAGCATCGCACATCTGGCTACTGGCCTCGGGTGTTGGGCAAGAGGAGGCGCGCTAGGACAGTGGACCGGGGTGTCGACATGCGGGCCCGATGCACGAGCTGAGCCTCCTGACGGTACGGTGGCTGCAGGACAGCTGGACATCGCCTGTGGCCGTCAGGGCTCCCAGAGCAAAGCGCTGCACGGCCTGGGGGACAGGGAGCGTAGCCACACTCGGCCGGGCCCGCCCTCCCAGGCGCAAGGGAAGGGTCGCTGACCTGTGTCCCCAAGGGGTGGTGTCTGCAGTGGTGTGTGCCACTGTCCGGGACACCACGTGTGGCCCCGGGGCTTCCCTCGCTTCCAGAACAAAACCAGAGCCCTACAGAACCACCCTGCCCACCCTCCCCACAGCCCTGCCCCCCCGGGGCCTCGCTAGGACCTCCCTCCCTCCGGTCCCCCACTCCAGCCACGCTGGCTGTCCACGCGCTCTCTGAGTGCACGCCGGCCCCGGGGCCTTGGCTTTGCGGTCCCTTCTGCCATGCCCACCGCCTCCGTGAAGTCTCTGCTCTAATGCCGCCTTGTCACAGAGGCCTGGCCCCCGCGCCCCCACTTCTCAGCCCCCAACACCTTACACGTTTATTGGTTTATGTGCTTCGGGATGTCCAGGCCCCACAACCACGCAACTCCCAGAGCGCAGGACCCAATTCCTGGCAAATCCGGATCCGGCCCTTAGCGGATGATAAGCCACTGTCGGCTGAATGAAGGAATTAGCCAAGTGGTCTCGAGTCCTAAAGGAAAGTGCGCGCCAGGTCCCAGAACCTGTTGGTGAAGCCGGGACCCGGCCTGTCCCTGACCTCTGGGTCCCCCGGGCGGTCAGCCTCCGCCAGCCTGTCTGCTCACCAACACCGGAGGGGGGCGGGCCTCACAACCCACACAGCTGGCGCCCGGTGGAACCCCTTCTGTCATCGCAGCGGAACCCCCCGCACACCCACCCCGGCCGCCCCCCCCTGGGAGGACAGGTGGCCACGGGGGAAAGTCAGCTCAGGAAGGACGAGCCCGGCCCAGTGTCCCCCCCCCGCCCCCCTCGTGCACTGACCGACATCAGCCCGTTCTGGCCGGGCCTCTCCCAGCACGGCTGCCCCGGGAAGGTCTCCGCGGGCACGAGGGTGTCCGTCCGCATTTGGTGGGAGGCCTGTGTCCGGGGACGCTGATCTGTGGACCCGCTGCCCTGATAGGAAGCCGTGCCCGGACGCCCTTCCCTGCGCTGCGACAGGCAGCAGGGCCTCCGTGGGGGACGCATCCGGAAAGATGCGGCCCGGTTTGTCGTGGAAACAACAGTGGGAGGAGGAGCTCGGAGGAGAACACCCAGAAACAGCGCTCGGCTGCAGGGTCGGTGCAACGGCCACCTTCCGGGTGACAAACGCTTTGTAACTTGTGACCGCGGTAAAGCGCGCACAGGGCAAAGCACACCCGTCTACGCACGGCCCAGTGGCTCCGCCCCCAAGCGTGCGTGAGCCGCGTGAGGGTCACCTTCAGACACGCGGGGCAGAGGTGGGGCCGAGCCTCTCGGCTTCAGCGTCCACGTTCACGAGTGTATTGTCACTCTCTGCCCCCCCCACACGGGGCCAGGCCCCCAGGACGGTCTCACGTGGTGGCGCCGGCCCTGGAGCCTTCCTGCGCCCACGGAAGACCACGGTCCGCGTCCCCAGCCCGACCGGGGCCCCCCAGGGTCAGGACCACCCGCAGCCTGGCCTCAGCTCACTCGGCAGATGCTAGCGCCTTCCAAGCAGGGGAGCTGGCCGTCCTCGGCCCGCACGCCTCTCCTCCCCGCGCCTGCTCGCTCCCATCCAGACTTCGCGGAGGCCCAGCCGGGCGGCCGGGGGGAAGATTTATCAGCCCCCAGCCCTGTTAAAAGCATTCTGTCAAAGGATTTGAAAAACGCGTCTCATATTCAGCGTTTGGAGACAGCTAGTCCCTCCGAGAAGTGAGGGACGTAAAACACATCAGTCCGCGGTGCACGTCCAGCAGCGGGAGATCTGGTCCTGACAGACGAGGGCCACGGAGGCCAGGTGGCCTGGCGGGGAGAGGGCTCTGGCCCAGAACCCTTTGGGGCCCAGGGATGTGCAGGGGGGTGGGAGCCCCAGGCCGTGGCTCTGGGAGCCGTGCAGACGGAGCACCTGGAGGGGACGCAGGGAGAGGGAGGTGCGGGATGCAGCCTCAGAAACCCAGTCCTTGGCTCCCACCGTGAGCCACGGAAAGGGGGGCCCGTGGCCGGCAGGAAGCGGCTGCCGGGTCACCTTCACCCCAAAAGCCGGTGCTAAGCAGGCAGTGGCCCGGCTGCCCAGGGGAGGACAGGCTCCCCAACCCGCACCCCCTGCCCCCAGCAAGGCTTCCACGAGGAGAGGGTTTTGTGACGCGTGTACAACAGGCTGCACGGGACCACTGCCTGTTTCTGCTGAAGAGCCGCGGGGCCCCACCTTCTTGTCCCACTTCGTCTTCGCCCAGACGGCGCTTGCTCTGTGGGCCTCCCCCGTCACACATGCTGCGGAGCTGCCCCGACATCACGGCCGCGCATCTGCGTGGTAAGTGCACACGTGCAGGGGTGCGCGTGCGCATGCTCACAGCTGTGCACACAGAGACAGGCGTGCGCACACACGACACATATAGCACAGGCATGTGCACACCTACGCGAGCACATGTACATGCACACACAGCTCTGTGTGTGCAGACAGGCGTGTGCACACTCAGGTACACACCACAGTACAGCGAGGTGACTCCCTCCCTCCCGTGTGACTCGGGGCAGGTGAGCTGGCCTCTCTGTGCCTCAGTTTACCCATAAGTGAAACGGTGGACCATAACGCTGTGGGGAAGGTGTGGGTGAGGCAGCGGGGACAGGACTCACCTGTGGAGTTAGGAGGCGGCCGCCGGCCCCACCAGGGCGACACTTTCCAAAATTACTGTCACTTCTCAGTCGCCTTCCCCTCGACCATCTCCCTCCCTGGAATGCAGAGCCAGGTGGTCTGGGCCTTGGCGCAGGGCTGGGCGGCCCGGGGGGAGAGTCGCCCGATGGAGGGGTCTCCTCAGCCGCCTCCCCGGAGCGCAGCGATGCCTTGTCACACAGAGGCCGAGGCGGCTCCCCACACAGGCAGGTGCAGGCCGCCCCCTGCGCGCCAGGCACGGGGCCGCCGGGCCTCATTCCATCCTGGCAACCCGGCCGCCAGGGGTCCCTCTCATTGCCCAGTTGCAGGCAAAGGGGAACAGAAGCCCAGAGAGGCTGAGTAAGTTAGGCAAAGTCCCACAGCAACAGCTGTCTTGGAGCCCAACGTGTTCCTCCTGCAACGTGGGCCTCAAAGATGCCCTCCTTGTTTTATTTTTTTAAAAAACTTTTGAAATATTTTTGTTTATTCTAGAGAGACAGTGAGAGACACAGAGCACGAGTGGGGGAGGGGCAGAGAGAGAGGGAGACACGGAATCCGAAGCAGCTCCAGGCTCCGAGCTGTCAGCACAGCACCCATGAACCACACGGGATCATGACCTGAGCCGAAGCTGACCGAGCCCCCCAGGCGCCCCCAAACTGCCCTCCTTTTAATGAGGCTCCTGCCACATGTGAACAGCTTTCTGTCACTTCCTCAGGAACCTCATGACGACTGAGGCAGGTCCTTCTATGATGTCTGTCTTACCCGTGAGTCCACGAGGCTCAGGTGACGTCCTCAGAGCCACCAGAGCCACAGTTCGTGGCAGAGCCCGACCCAAACAAGGACGGAGCCCGGGCTACGACCCTCCTTACTGTCACAGCAGAACCCCCGTACAGATGGGGAAACTGAGGCTCGGAGAGGGCAGCCGCACGCCCAGCGCCGGGCCCCAGGCCGTCGGGCGCGGGCAGGGGACCCACCCCAGTGGGGGTCCTCCCTCCATCCCCAGGTGGCGCCCCTGGCACCCCTGCCCAAGTCTCACGGGCCAGCAGCCCCGCTGTGCACAGTCGGGCCGGGAAGCAGGTTCACAGCCACACCCCGTCTGCACCTGCTCCCGTGGCTCCCTGCTGGGCCTTCCTGCCGAAGGCGCACAGACGAGCTTCCGGCGGAGCCTCCGATGTACTCAGCACCCAGGGGCCGCCCCAGAGCCGCGGGCTGGTGGGGACGACGTGGGCAGCTGTTCCCTCTGTCCCCACACAGACCACAGCGGCTCAAGGGACACTCCTGAACCTGCCCCCACGCTCCGCGGCTGGAATCACGGAGCGGGGGGGGGGGCGCAGATCCCGGAATCTGCCTGCAGCAATCAGACCACATTTCCCTGCCCGCTCTTGGGACCCGGAGGGTCTCTCGGAATAAGGTTTACAAGGCGGCTTCTGGATTCGATTACAAGGAAATCTGTTCCCCATCTCAACCCTTCAACTCTGCCTGCCCTCCACTGCAGGAATGCGACGCTGGCCGATTCCTCAGCGACTCCCTTGCTACTTGCAGACGGCAGATGATGAGCCAACTTCCGGCCACGCACGCAGCTCACAAACCGCAGTACGGCTCAGAGACGGCCGGACCTCGGGCCTAAGTGGGTGAGATGCACGTCTGGGGCCCAGTGGCCAACAACGCGGGTCTGCAAACGGCAGGAATTCATTCCCTCGCTGTTCCGGAGACCAGAGTCCACAGTCAGGGTGTCACCAAGGTCACCACGTTCCCTCCAGAGGCTCCGGGGAGGGTCCTTCCTGCCTCTCCCAGCTCCTGGGGGCTCCAGGCTGTGGCCACGTCCCCCCGTCGCTGCCTCTGTCCTCACATTGTCTCCCCCGTGGGTGTCTCTCCACTGCATCTCTTATAAGAAACCCGTCTCTGGGTTTAGGGCCTGGCGGGTTCTCCAGGCTGATCCCATCCCACGACCCCTCGGCTCATCACATCTGGAAAGACCCGATTTCCCAATAAGGTCACAGTCACAGGCTCTGGGGACGACGATGTGGACCTCTCTTTTCGGGGAGCAACATTCCAACCTTTAGAGCGAGCTTTCCCCTTTCTTCTGAGCAAGTGCATGAAGCACCATCACCCGGCCGGGGTGGCCTGGGGAAGCGCGGAGCTGGGAGGGGCAGGGGCTCGAGTCTCAGCACTGGCCCCCCACCCCCACCCCACCCCCTCAGGAGAACTTGGTCCTGGTCACCACCCACCCTGTTCTCAGAGCTGCGCGTGCAGCAAGAACCATAGTCTACTGAGGCCTGGCCAGGGAGGGAGTCAGACGGTAAACAAACCCAAGAATAAATGTGTAAATAAACATGCCACGTGGTGATAAAACACTTCGAAGACAGAGAGAGCAGGGATGTGGGGCAGAGAATAAAGGAGGAAGAGGGATATTTGAGACGGGACACTCATGGGGGGTCATGCTGATGACAGCTGCAGAAGTCAAGATGTGGGTGCGGAAAACGGGGGTTCTTGAAGAAGAGGAAGAGCAGTGCAAAGGCCCAGGGGTAGGCATGCACTTGAAGTGTTTGTGGAGCAGCAAGGGGGTCAAGTGGGGTCAGAGAGATGATGAGGCAAGATAATGTAGGGCCCTGGAGGCCCAGGGAGGGTTTTGGAATTTTCTCAAACTATGCACGGAAGCTGCTGGAAGGTTTCCAGCAATAAGCAGTGGAGCTGGATTTGCCTCTAAGGCGGTCACTCTGGACGGCGCGGGGTCTGTGGGTGAGGAGGGGGCCCCTCACGTTGGAGCCGCCTGGCGTGTGCGTCCTGGGGCCGCCGTGACCCAGCCCACAGCCGGGCGGCCGACGCAACAGGAGCTCACTGGAGGCCGGAGGCCGAGATCAGGGTGCGGGCAGGCGGGCTCCTTCTGAGGCCTCCCCTCCCCCCCCCACCCCGCTCCTGCTGGTGTGCAGGCACCCGGGTCTTAGACGCATCGCCCCACCTCTGCCGCCGCGTCCTCACACGGCCTCTCCCTGGGGGCATCTGTGTCCACAGTCCCCTTTTGATAAGGACCCCGGTCATATCCGTACAGCAGGTGCACCCTGAGGTCCTCACCTTAACTTGGTTTCCTTCTGCAAGGCCTTATCTCCATACAAGGTCACGTTCATAGTCGCCAGGGTCAGACCTTCAACATCATTTGGGGGATGCAACTCAACCCCTAATTAAAAATGGCACATTGCGGGGGGGGCGCCTGGGGGGCTTAGTCAGTTAAGCGTCCGACTTCGGCTCAGGTCATGATCTCACAGTTCGTGGGCTCGAGCCCCATGTCGGGCTCTGTGCTGACAGCTCAGAGCCTGGAGCTGCTTTGGATTCTGTGTCTCCCTCTCTCTCTGTGCCTCCCCTGCTCATGCTCTGCCTCTCTGTCTCTCTCAAAAATAAATAAACTTAAAAAAAATTTTTTTAAATGTTACATCGGATCCCTGTCCCATCCCCCACAGGGAGCCACGTGAACTGCTACCTTGTCCAATGGATGTGGGGAAACTGAGGCCCCAGAAACCAGGAGTGAGATGTCCAAGGTCACCTGGTGGCAGAGGCAGCCTGGACTGAGGTCCCCTCCTCCTGACTCGTGCCCTGCACAGTGGAGGCCAGTGTCCCCAGAGCTGAACGTGGCCGGTGAGTTTTCCGAGCTAGTTTTCCACGTGTGTTAGGTTTTCACCCTGTCTCCATTCTCTCCAGGTGGGCTCTAAGGTTCAGAGAGGCACGTTCACTTACTCAAGGAAACACAGCTAGCTGGGGGTGGAGAGAGCTAGGGGAGGATTCGAACCCGGGCCTCTCCGACTCCACAGCCTGCTCCCCGACAAGGCTGCCCCAGGGAAATGAAGACGATGCCGGGCGGGCGGTTAGGCAGGCCTGGGAGCCGCCAGCAGGGGCGCCGGGGCCTTCCTGCGATCGGTTCAGGACTGGCTCAGAGGGCAGCAGGGCCTCGGTCCTGTCCCAGCTCTGCCACCGAGTAGCTGCGTGGCCTGGGGTAAGTGACTTCACCTCTCTGTGCCCTGGTTTCCCCACTGGCAAGCCAGGCAGGAAGTGCCAGCCACTTAGGGCTGCTGGGGAGGGACGGATTAGCACACGTAACGTGCTTCTCCCGGTGCCTCGAGAAGTGCCAGCTCCCCCTCCTCCACCGACGTGGGCCCAGCTGTCCCGTAGCTGCTCCTCCCCAATTTATGTTTCAGACCAGCCGCCCCCCGCCCACCCCGGGGACCCATGACATCGCACTCCAAGGCCTGTCCAAGCCACTATTAAGGTGATAAATCTCCCACCAGCCCCTGCCCCCCGACCCCGCACGGAGACTGCACTGTTATAAATGTGTCCGGTCCGTGAAACCCAACCTGACAGGCCCGTGATGGGCGGGGGGAGGGGGGCGTCCGCCACCCTCAGCGCCTTATCTGATTGGAGGGCAACGCCTACCCTGCCCGCACCCCAAGGCTTCAGGCCAGCGTCCTGCAAAGAGGGGCTCTGCTGCCGACCCTCCTCCGAGGTGCACCCAGGACACACCAGCGTTAGCCAGGTGGGCGAGGGAGAGGCACGAGCGCCTCAGAACCCACACTGGGCGCCCAGCCTGTGCTCCCAGATCTATCTTTCCGCACTGGGGGTAATAACGACACTCTTATCTTGCTCCCCTGTAAAAGGAACTTACTGGGTTTATACAACAAAACAACCCAGTGGTAGTTTGGGGTTTCAGGCATGGCTTGCTCCAGGGCTCAAAGAATGCCTCCAGAAACCAACCTCCCTTTCTATTTCCGGACTCCTCCATAGGTTCTGGGGATTTGATGTGGATATCTGGGGGGGACATTTTTCAGCCCATCACGTGTACATATATGGGGTGCAAAACAATAGATAAAACACAGATAACAAAAGCAGCTACTACTGCTAAGGACAAAAACTAATATTTGATTTTGGTGCTCTGATTTATGAAGCCCTGTGCTTAGAAAACATTATTTAACAAATAACACTAAAGGGGCGCCTGGGTGGCTCAGTCAGTTAAGCGTCCGACTTCAGCTCAGGTCATGATCTCACGGTTCGTGGGTTTGAGCCCCACTTCGGGCTCTGTGCTGACAGCTCAGAGCCTGGATCCTGCTTTGGATTCTGTGTCTCCCTCTCTCTTCACTCCTCCCCTGTTCCCTCTCTCTCTCTCTCTCTCTTTCAAAAATAAACAAACATAAAAAAATAACAGTAAATACTATTGATGGGGCACTTACTACACACCCTTTGTGATCTACTTTGAAGCTCTTCCTTGCTTTCCAAGGTGAGGGCTACAAACCCATTTAACTGACAGGGACACTAAGGCTCAGGGACAGATTTAATTTGCCTGAAGGCACCGTGAGGACTCAGCTGGGTGCCTCTGACTCCAGAGTCTGTGTCCTTTTCAGCACATCTCGCCGCCTCCTTTGTTTGGAAACCCATCATCGGAAGCTGAAAATAGCCTCAGCGCTGTCTTAATAAACCCGAGCGCACTTGTGCGCCCGCTGATCCGACAACTACGAAGGCATCTCTCCGTGGAGCAAGACTCGGCGTCCTGTGAAGAAGGGAAGACACTTCCTCCGCCCTCCGGGGACTTGGAGCTGTAAGCCGTGTAGTCCTCCTGCCCTGACAAGAAGGAGCCCGAGGGTCAGAGCAGACCCCAGCTGGTGGACTCCAGGGCCAGGACTTGCCAGCCCTACACCATGTCCCCCTTTGATGTTTGGTAGCTGAGTTCTTTTGTTAAAATGTTGGGAATTACTCCCAGAAAAGAGGCTCCCAGGACTCCGCCACTAACCGGCTGTACGGACTTGGAAAGGTAAGGAGCTTCTGAACTTCCTTCTCCTTTGCTGTAGACAAAGAGCGAACCCATTAGAAAGCCATCGCAAGCGATAAAATAAGCAGCCCTGAAGGGTGCTAAGGCCTGCAGTCGCCCGGCTCACATAACTGACAGCCCTGGATAGGGGCCCCTTGAGGGACGGCTGGGCCCCCGGGGGCTGAGACGGGTCAGCCACACGGCCTCTCCTCTCGCCATGTGTCCCATCCATCCTGGTCCAGGCTCAGGCCTCTTCTCCTCTCACGTGGCAGCTCCAGGGCCACGTCTGTCCGGATTCAAGCCCCACGGAGACAGGAAGTGCCTCCAGCGTAGTGTCCCCATCCTTCCTCACCTCTGAGCCGAGCAGGCTGGCCNTCCCCGAAATAAATCCCTGTAGCCCAGAGTGTTGGGGCCTGGTATGGGTAGATTCAGAGAGATCTTTAGATGGGGGGGGGGGGGGGGGGGGGGGGGGGGGGGGGGGGGGCGGCTAACTGGGGAGCCCCGGACCGTGTGCTCCGGGCTCCCCCGCGAGCTCATCGGACAAGGAGGGACGGATGCTGGGGATGCACACAGCACGCGTCCGTACGGAAGGGCGTGCTGGTCCCCTGCTCTGACACAGTGGCATCACTTGGGGAGCTCTGCAAAAACGCCCATGTGTGGTCGGCAGGATCCGGGGGATCAGCTCCCCTGGGCGGGCCCAGCGGTGGGGGCGCCGTGGTACACGTCCCGTCAGCCCCGCTGGGCAGCCAGTCCAGGCGCGGCGGCTCACACGCTCAACGGGTTTTGTTTTATTCCATTTCATTTTTATTTGATTTGATTTCTTTTTCTTTTCAGTTCTTGAAAGGCGGACGGCCACGCGCAGCGCCGCATCGGTACGTGTGGGGCCACGGGGGCCTGACTGCGCCGCGTTCTACGAACCCATCCCGAGAGCTGGTCTGGAGCTTCTCGTGGGAGCGCGGCTACGTGGGCGTGCCTGACCCTCGAACGGCCCTCCTCTGTCGCAGAAGCCTGTGCCCGCCGATGGCGCACACAGCTTCAGGAGGGAGGCACGGAGCAGGGACGGAGGGGCCCCCGCACAGCCAGCCCGATCAGCCCGATCGGCTCTGGTGGTGGATGTGGTGACAGATGCGTCACAGCACCATCCCCCATCCTCGACTGAGTTTTGTTTTATTTAAAAATTTTTTTTTACATTTATTTATTTTTGAGACAGAGAGACAGAGCATGAGCAGGGGAGGGTCAGAGAGAGAGGGAGACACAGAATCTGAAGCAGCTCCAGGCTCTGAGCTGACAGCACATAGCCCGACGCAGGGAGTCGAACCCACGAACCCTGAGATCGTGACCTGAGTGAAGGCAGCCGCTCAGCCGGCTCAGCCAGCGGTGTCGTGCTGTGCTGCTGTAACAAAGCTCCGAGACAGGGGGCTGCCCCAGACACTTCTGTCGTGGCAGTCGTGGCAGCCAGGAGTCCGCGCTGGCGGGGCCAGGAGCACCGTGGGCCGGGGGAGCCATCTTCCTGGTGTGTGTGCTCAGAGCTCTGTGGTGCCTCCCCCACTCTGTATAAGGACACTGGCCCCTCGTGACCTCATCTGACCCCGATCACCTCCCAGCGGCCCCGCCTCCAAGTGCCACCGTGTTCGAGGTTAGGGCTTCGACGCCGGAATCTGCGGGAGGCGCGGAAGGGCTTGCCTGTCTCATTAACGCAAACCCGCGGGTGTCCTGGGAGACGGAGGGCGTCAGAAGCTCTGCTGACGTGAGGACCTCAATGCGCCGAGGAGCACAGCGGGCGTCACGGCAGGGGCGTGGAGTCTCCACGTGCCTCTATGTGTCTTCTCCACCCAATGGGCTCGTTCAGATGTCCACCGAAGCGCCCGCCAAGCAACTGGCTCCGCTGCAAACTGTTTTTCCACGTGGTGTTGGTGGAGAGCCCGACGCGGCAACTTACCCGGAGCCGCAGGGTGGCCCAGCGGGAGTCGCCGTGCGGCCGCGGGTCTGATGACTGACGGGGACACACGGGGCTCCATCCATCATGAGGGCCTGACTCGGGGAAGACAGATTGGTGGCAGAGCCGAAGCAGATGTGGCTCCGGGAGCCAGTGCCCGCCGCACGGCCGAGCCCTCGGGGGCTGTCGTCCGCACAGGCGCTCCTTCAGACGACCCCTTCTTGGACACTGCTTACTACTGTGACCTCTCAATTCTTATAATAAGAAAATTCTAAACTTGCAGAAAGACGGAAAATACGCTTTCTCAGGATCAGCATGTTTGGGGCCAGCCACCAGCACCTCACTGTAGGGGCCAAACGCCCTCCGTACCCGAGCGGCTCTGTGACGCCCCAGGTCTGAAGACCGGAAAGATATTAGCTACAGTCTGTTCATTTTAAGAAACGTGTCTCACATCCTTTGGGTGGCTTTCACCCCCAGAATTGAAACTTAAGCAAACTTTTACTCTTGGGTCACAGTGAAAATCCCTGATGACGTGTGGCTCCTGGTGAGAGCCCGGCGTCCCCTGCAGGGTCTTTGGACTGAGGGCCCCGGGCACAGTTATGCGGCCTTGGGATGGGCACCCACCGCCTGCCCTGAAGGGATGTGCTCGAGCCACAGAATCTGAGCGGGAAGATGGTTCCAGAGAGGAGCAGTGCAGAGGTCCGGTCCCCCTGGGAGACTCACACTCCGACTCACACGGGACCGCGGCCCCCAGCTCCAGGCCGTCCCACTCACAGGGGCTGGCGCGGTGGGGCCCAGGCATGCCGCAAACACTCTGCAAGGGGTGGGGACGGGCGTCGGGGGGGAACCCCGAGCCGAGCCTGGTCCGAGCTCCTCGTCTCAGACTCCAGGAGCGTGAGCACGCACAGAGGGCGGCCAGGGGTCTGGGGCCACACAGTGAGGCGGTGTCAGTGGGGCCCTGAGGCTCCACACGCCGCCAGAGCCTCCCCAGGACCGCGTTAGTGGGTGGAGTCGTGTCCCCCAGAAGACAGTGCCGAGTCCTAAGTCCTGGTCCCCATGAATGTGACCTCACCTGCAAACAGCCTGAAGAGGTGTGAGCCTGAGACCCCCAATCACAGGGTCCTTATAAGAAGACGCGGACACGGAGGTGAGGCTAGGTGGGGACGGCGGCAGACGCCACAGGGACACGGCCGCTATCCGGGGCCCCTGGGGAGTGGAAGAGGCAGAACAGAGCTGGGGCTTCCCTGTAAGCAGAGCCAACAGCGGGAGGAGGCGACGTTCCTCAGGACACGGGGGACGTTTGTGCAGCAGGGCTGGCTGGGAGGGGTCCCCTCCCTGGGGACCTGGGCAGGCCAGAGCGGGCCCACCCGGTCAGCCTCCCTGCCACTCACGGCAGCTCCCGAAGCCTCGTCGGGCCCACGTCCACTGCAGCCGGGAGCCCTGTCCGGGCCCGGAGGGTGTGGGCCACATGCCCTCCTGCTGCCACACGTCCGCGGGAAGGACGCCTGACCCCAGACGGACCCACCACCTTCACCGAGGCGCAAAGGCTCACCGGGCCCCACCCGAATCACAGGTGGCGGTCACGCCCAGGCCCGCACCCACAGCTGTCACCCCCACCACGGGGGAGGGGAGGCACCACGGTGCCCGGGTCCAGAGGGCGCGTCCACGCTAACCTCGGCCGCCGCCCTGCGGAGGGTGTGCCAAGCTCCCTTGCTCCTTGGAGCTTCGTTGTCCTCAGCCTCTCGCTGGAGAATGTCCAGTCCTGCCTTCACCAACGGGCCACGGCGCCCGGCACAAGACAAGCAGCCACGAGTGTGGCCATCCCCGTGGGGCCCAGCTGCGTGGCAGGCTCCGGGCGGTCTGAGCAGGGACAGCGGGCCTTCGGGAGCCCTGGGGAAGCGGGAAGCGGGGTAAAACAGGAGACCCCGGCAGGCGCCCTGAGCGGCCGCTCCATCAGGGACGGCTCCACCTGGAGGGACACGCCCCGTGTGACATCGTGTCTGAAGACGGCAGCGCGGGGTCCGAGGCCCGGTGCGCTCGCGTCCTGCCCCTCCATCTCCAGGGGCTCCCCAGCGCCCCCAGGCCACGTCCACGCCCCTAGGACACGCGTCCGGGCCTCGCTGGTCTGGTGTCCGCTCCTTTCCCCGCTGACCCTCCCCA
Organism: Hyaena hyaena; assembly: GCF_003009895.1. Classification (NCBI taxonomy): domain Eukaryota; kingdom Metazoa; phylum Chordata; class Mammalia; order Carnivora; family Hyaenidae; genus Hyaena; species Hyaena hyaena. Next base: position 9,008,305 of record NW_024080633.1, read on the forward strand.
CCTCCAAGCGCACAGCCGGCCAGGCTGGCGGTTGTGCATCCCCTTAGTGACTGGCGTCCCACGTGCACGGCCGGCTCGTCTCCGCCACTTGTTCCTTCTCCCCTCTGGCCGCCCCCACCCCACCTGGCCCCTTCGCGCCCGCGCCTGAGCGGTGGACAGGACGCCCGCATCGCCGGGCGGGGGATCGAGCTTTAAGGCTCACTCGTGGAAGTTACCTGCAGAACTCATTTCTCTACAATAAACTCTACTGTGTCTTGCTTATGTTTTTTTAAATCTGATTAAATATTAATTCTTTTGTGAGGGAGAAGGGAGATGGCCTTGGGCCACCGAAACGCACAAACGTGGGAGGCACGTTTAACCCCGGTAACCCCGGCTCTGCTGTGCTCGTGCTGTGCTCCGGTATTAATGTGTGGCTCCTATGGGCACCGTCCTCCCAAATAAATCCCACGGAAGGGATGACAGATCTTGGCTTGCTTCCCACGGTCCGGGAACGGTCCCTTAATCGTAAGTAGGATTTCTTCATTTGGGGATCTGAGGAGACTGTCAAAAGGAGACGTTGCGCTAAGCCTCTCGGTGTGTGGTTTACGCATTTATCCGCTCTCACGATGTTGTCCAGGGCCATGCGGCCACGAGGTCACTGCGCCAGAATTTGATCCCGGGTGTGCTAAAAATACTTTCTTCTCTACAAAAGAGCTGTGTCCTCAGAGACTGACCCGTTCATGAGAGGAAGCTGTGAATGTAAGATACGGATCAGGGCCTTCAGAGTCGCAGTGACCCGGGCATCCCCTCTGCGTGGGGCCAGGGAGTCTGTCCCCGCGCACCGAGCTGGTTAAAAGTTCAGGGCTGGAGATGGCAGTCTGACTTCCTGAGACAGGCCCCGGCCCCCCAGACTCAGGAGGGTGAGCCCGGCCACGTTCACCCGCCTGCGTGCAGCTCCTGCCCCGTGAACGCCAACAAGGACATGACACACGCTTTCCAAGCAGTGCCCTGTCCCCGAGCCGCGTGTGCCCAGACCCAGCCATCCCGCCCCGGTACAGTGCCACCAGCCAGGGTCCGCGTGTCCCCCAGAACGGGGACAGGGGTGCCCGTCCCAGCTGTGGTCATCGCTGCAGGAGACCCGCGGAGAGCAGGGCTGGGGCGTCACTACCCAGACGGCGTTCGCGAGCAGCGGGGTGAACACAGCCCCGTGCGACGGTACCTGCGTGTGGCCCGCGTGTACTGCGCTCCACACTCGGACACTCGCCTGTGATGCTGGGACGCGGGACAGCGATATGTGGGGGGCTCTGGCTCTGACGGTATCCCTTTCTGGGCATGTTCAGAGTGTGAAAACCTATGTACAGATCTAGACGGAAGGACATATAGACACTACAGCTGTGGACGCACAAACCTGCAACAAGAACTGGGGGAACCTGCCCATAAGACCCTCACTCACCACACCTGCCCCCAGGTGAGGCCTCCGTGCCTCCCTCCCCAGGCCACGCGGGCACACACACCTTCCCACGAAGGGAGCCCTTCCTCCCTGGGGTCAGTGGGCTCCGTGCCAGGTGGGCAGTCTGCACGGGGGTGACTGTCACCTCCACGTGGCTTCACGTCGCAGGCCTCGCCTCACACGCCCCCTCCCTGCACGCCCAGGGGTGAGGCCGGGGGCCACGGGGACGGCGGGTGGGAAAGTGGGAGCGTCCACCGGGGGTCCGTGGGGCACCGCGGCCTGAAGGAAACCCTTCTTCAGGTCCTGGGGAGCTAAAGGCATAGACGGAAGCTAGGCACCAAGTCCCCAGCTGGGGGGGGGGGGGAGGAGCAGAGGGAACTGGGGAAACCCAGTGGTTGGAGAATGTCCCCGAGTGTTAAGTGACTTCTAAGTGTGAGGCCGTGACAGCAGCCGTCCGGACACATTTCACAGGCAAGGCTGGGGAGCAAAGCCATCCAGGGCTCCCTTACATGTGGGCTGTGGCTTAAGCAGAGGCTGGGGGGGGGCTGTGTAGGGACCAGAAATGCTCTCAGAGGGATGCGGGGCCCTAAGTTTGTCCCCCTGACTCCCACCCTGCCTTTTATGGGATCTCTGGGGCTCCATGGAGCCGTCTGTAAAGCTGACATTGAATTCAGTAGACTTTGACTAAAGCAGATTACTCTTCACCGTGTGGGTGGGCCTCGTCTAATCAGGTGAAGATCTTAATAGCGAAGACTCACTTCCCCCAGGCAGGAGGGAATTTTGCCACGGACAGCCTTCACACTCAAGCTGGAGCATCAGCTCTTCGCTGGGTGTCCAGTCTGCTGGCCTGGCCTGCAGATTTTGGACTCGGAGAGCCTCCTCAGTCACGTGGCCCAACTCCTTTGAATGAGTGAATGACTGAATCTTCGAGATAAAGACAGAGATAAGAGGTAGGTGTGGATCGATCCTGCTGGTTCTGTCTCTCCGGGAAGTCTGACGAGTAGGACCATGGAACCGACTGAGCGTTTGTTGGAGACGCAGAGAGAGGAGAAGAGGGACTTTAGGGCAAGCTGAGGGCCCGTTAGACAGGGCCAGCTGCAGGGTTGGACACTGTGTCAGGAGCAGTCACCGCATCAGCCTGGTGCCCACGCTCGCCGTCCAGTGACAGCCTGCTTACCGCGGGGACCCTGGGACCTGACCACGGCGGTACACGCGGCATAGGCGCTTGGTACACAGGTGTAGATGACGCTCTGCCTGCAGGTCTGACCCCGCCCCCCACTGCGGGCGATGGTTGTCTGCTCCCCCGCCCTCCCCCCCCGCCCCCGGCTCCAGCTCGGTCCCACATGTGCTGTTCGCCAGTGTGTTTTGGCTTTGGTGCCGCGTTCTTACCTCCCAGTCCATCTGGGAGTGTCTCTGAGCTGGGCTGTGAATACACTTATTCACGACAACCCAGGGACTCAGCATCACAAGGGCCACACGAAAGAGTCCAGCTGTTTTCCTGGCACCAAGAAGTCAAATTTTAAAAATATGTTTCCCTTAGGGGCGCCTGGGGGGCTCAGCCGGTGAAGTGGCCGACATCGGCTCAGGTCATGGTCTCACGGTTCGTGGGTTCGAGCCCCGTGTCGGGCTCTGTGCTGACGGCTCAGAGCCTGGAGCTGCTTCGGATTCTGTGTCTTCCTCTCTCTCTGCCCCTCCCCTGCTCATGCTCTGTCTCTCTCTCTCTCTCTCTCTCAAAAATAAATAAACATTAAAACACAGTTAAAAATATGTGCCCCTTATGAGTTTCATAGGATGAAATATTAAGAGTCAAACAATTATTACAGACCCCCCCCCAACAAAGGTCCTTTAAAGCCTGTGCAGCCTATAATAACACAACAGCGGGAGGAGCGGTTCTGACAGATGTGCTGCCGAGCAAAAGAAGCCTAATCCACGTGGTAAAATCAGAGAGAAGCTTCCTCACCGAGGAAGGGGGCAGTATCGACCGGAGGGGCACAGGGTGCTGCTGGGGCCGGAAATGCCAGTCCGGGCCACGCTCACATGGGTGTGTGCACACTGTGGAGAAATCCACCGAGTGGTACGTGTGAGATGTGTGCTCCCCCGAGTGCATCTCCTTTGATAGGAAACACATAAATCAGCCTCAACCTAGAGCCGACTTCATGTACCAGAGGCTTTAAATGTTCTTATAACTGCTAATAGGAAATGCATTTACATGGTTCTGAGCTTACAAGATCCGTACTCGGAAACTCTGCCCCGTCCCCGTCCCTACCTGCCTCACCCTCTCCCCGCACGGCCTGCCCGCCTCCAGGGGCTCCCAGTGTGCACGGGCTCTCGCACGCTCATGAAACCTCACTATCTAACCAAGAACAACCAGTGAAAATCACTGAGGGCTTGCTCTCCACCGAGCATTGCAAACCCTACTTACAAACATTCTGCTTTTTATTCTCCTTTTACTGGGAGGGAAATTGAGGCACAGAGATGGTAAGTGATTTGCTCCAGGCCACGGAGCCAGCGAGGGGCAGAGCCAGGATCTGAGCCGGCCAGTCTGGCCGTGAGCCGTGCCCTCGGCCCCGGGTCATGTGGTGCTGGACGCATGGCCCAGGAACCCGGCCACAAAAGCCAGTCGTGAATTTTCTGGCGACAGATCGAGAGGGATATTGCTGTGGAACAAAATCTATCTCTTTTACAACTGTCCTGACGTGTTTATAGATCCATGCAGTCGATGGGCGAGGGGAGGGGAGAGGGCCAGCCCCCAGCCGTGCAGGGCTGAGTCCAGCACTGCAGGAAAGAGGGAAAAACCACCCATTTCGAATGGTTTCTACAAAAGCAGCTTGGCCTTTGCCACAGGTGCTGCCCAGACCCCGGCTTTAAGGCCCGTCTAGAGAGCAAGCAGAAGTCGGCCGGGAACACGGAGTTTGCATCAGACGCCATGGGCCCGAGCGCGGTTCCCCCCACCACCCCCATGGCGGCCTCCGACAGGTGCCTCCGCGGCACACAGACTGGCGGCTGGAGCCCTTGGGGGCAGCCTCAGCCCAAGAAGGAGCCAGAATGCTGATGGCAAGTGCCAGTCCTGGGCCCCGGCACCCCAGCACGCTCCCCACGGGGCGACTCTCCCACGGCCCGTGCGTGTGGAGCGGGCTGTGGACGGGGGGCAGGGTCCTGAAGGTGGTCTCTCTTCTCCCGGGGCACAGCCGGCCTCCCCTTCCCCCAGACAAACTCTGGGCTGTGCGGGAAGCGGCGCCGTGAGTGGAGGCGCGGCCGTGCCCGGCGAGGCTGGGGTGCGGGGGGGCCGTGAGGACTGGGCTCCGGCGGCCTGAAGGGTTGCGGGTCCACTGTCCGTGCGGACCCACGCCGGCAGGGCAGCCCACCTTTGTGGATGGGCCCAGACCGGGCGAGCTGTTTACAGAAGGCGGGGGGGGGGGGGGGGGGGGGACTGTGTTTGGAACCAACTGAGGAGGGCCGGAGTCGCTGCCCCCACCTGGCACCCACCCACTCGGTCGTGCCCGGCAGGACCTCACCCGAGAGTGTCAACTGGGACATAGCAACTCCCCCCCCCCCCGGCCTCGCAAGGGCTCCCGCGGCCACTGCTGTGGGTTTGGAGGGCATTCTGAGCTGGTCAGTGGAATGGCTCCCTGTGTCAAGAGGCAATTACCTGTAATTATTCTGCAAGCTTCTAATCACTGCACGTAGGCTAATTCGTTACAAATTGCTCAGGCAATAAATCACCTCGGGGAGAGAGACCTCCTTCCTTTGGAATGTGGGCTGGGAGGCGGGGAGGCGGCCGGCTGTCCTTGACTCTGAGGTTGTCTGACAAGTCTCATGAAACCCCGGCAACGTGGCGGAGGGGGCAGCGGCCCTCGGTGCGCCACAGGCACGCGGGAGGGTGGCCGCGGAAGTGCCCTTGCTTCAAGTGGAGGACGCACCAGGTCTCCACGTCCCCAGACCTGGGGACGCCGGCCGGAAGCCACCACACGCTGTGGGCGACTCGCCACCCGCCCCGGCCACCGGGAGCCTCAGACGGCCTGACCGCTGAGTGGAACTCTGCATCTGCCCGTGAGCGCCACGCAGAGAGCTCTGTCCATCACAGCCCGGGTACCCTGGGGGGCCCTGTGCCTCATTTTTAGAAGGATGTTCATTCAAAAGCAAAAAAATTTAAAAAGAAAATTTTTTTTAATGTTTATTTTTGAGAGAGAGAGACAGAGCATGACGGGGAGGAGCAGAGAGAGAGGGAGACACAGAATCTGAAGCAGCTCCAGGCTGTGAGCTGTCAGCACAGAGCCCGACGCGGGGTTGGAACTCATGAACTGTGAGACTGAGACCTGAGCCGAAGTCGGAGGCTTAACTAGCTGAGCCCCCTTGGCGTGCCCAGAATGTTCTTTTTCGGGGCACCCACACAAGTGGGGTCTTCACCCCTACGGAGAGTATATGGGACCTAGCCCTGGCTGTTGGCTGCTGTATCCGCAGGGTCCGTCCGGAGCAGAGTCGGGTACACAGTAGGTGCTTGGTAGGTGCTGCGTGAACACGTGCACAGACAGGAATGCTCACGTGTACCATTAAGGGTCGACAGCACATTCTGGAACAGAGCGGACAGGACGACCCCGCTGTTACCACGAAGCACTGCCATGTGTGGCTGTGAGTGTGCAGAAGAAAAGAGCCGGCTTCCAGTGGACAAAGGTTTCCTCACTGACATGGCACTGACTGGCCAGCGTAGAATATTCTGGACCAGGCTGGCCCCTCTGACGGGAGGAGGCATCTGCTGCTGTTGGGGGCGGGGCCAGGAGGCCAGAGGCTGCAGAGTTCAGTGGCCTCTGCTTTCATCCTGGAGCCCCGCAGGCTCGAACTTCTGAACCTGGGTTTTGCCGAGAAAGACTGCAGTTCCCGGGTTTGGGCCACACTGCAGGGGTGTCGGACCCCCACTCGCCCCCGTGGACGCCAGTGGCCCTGGTCCTGGGTGAGGCTGGATTAGGGGCCGCCCCATAACAGCTGCGAGCCGACCCCGTGGCTGAGCGTGGAGCGTGTGCCAGCACCATTGTGCATGTGTGGTTTTGTGCAAACCAGCCTCGTGGATTTGCACACGGGGCCCAGGGTGTGGGTATTGTTCTTACACCCATTTTACAGACAGCACGTGGAGGAGCCCCGGAGAGGAGCACCCCTGCCGCACGCCTCTCCCCGAGCCTCAGCTCCCACACCGGGTCAACGGGAGGATCCAACCTCTCTGCCCCCGTCTCAGGTGCTGTGAGGCCAGGGCAGCGAGAGCCCCTGTCTGTGTCAAGGGCCCTCAGTGGCTACCCGGACCCAGGCCACGGCCGACACTTACTGCATGACCACCGACGAGCTCACACGGTAGAAATGCTCGCCACGGCGCCGTGTGCTCCAGGGTCCGGGGCTCCAATAAGCCGTACCCACTCAGTGTGCTCTGGGCCCGTGTATATGACACCAGCCCCATCCCCAGAAGGGAGGCCCCTGGTTTCCCCACCTCACAGATGAAGAAACGAGGGGACAGAGAGATCCAGTAACTTGCCTGGGAGAACATGGCGGTGGACGCGGATCTACGTAACACGCCTGTGAGGCAGGAGCTGTGTCCCCTGGAGGTGTGGACAAGAGGGGCCCGTGAGGAGAGGGGTGCCCTCTGCTCCATCACGGGCAGCCAGATCCCGGGGCTCGCGCTGCCAGCGACTTCCCTCCTGCTGTGCGATGTGTGGTGGTGACGATGATGACGACGGTGATGATGACAATGATGATGATGATGATGGTGACGATGATGATGGTGATGATGACAATGGTGATGATGACGATGATGATGACAGTGATGGTGATGATGATGATGGTGATGATGATGATAACGATGGTGACGATGATGACAATGGTGATGATGACAATGATGACGATGGTGATGATGATGACGATGGTGATGATGATGACGATGGTGATGATGGTGATGATGATAACAATGGTGACGATGACAATGGTGATGGTGACGATGACGATGGTGATGGTGATGACAATGGTGATGATGACAATGACGATGGTGATGGTGATGATGATGACGATGGTGATGATGACGACGACGATGGTGATGGTGACGATGATGACAACGGTGGTGGTGATGATGACGATGGTGATGACGATGATGACGATGGTGATGGTGATGATGATGGTGGTGATGATGATGATAACGATGATGATGGTGACGATGACAACGACGGTGGTGGTGGTGGGGATGATGTACATCTTACCCTCTGGTTCAAATCACACCTTTGAAGTCCCTTGAAGTGGGTGCTCATGGCCCAGCGCTCCGGGCGCCCCTGGAGTTTACTACTTTGACACCCCCCGTGCCAGGACTGTCCTGCCCCCGTCTGTCTTCCACGGGTCCCAGCTGAGAAAGAAGCCACGTCCTCTGTCTACCCAAGGCCTTGTCCACTTTGCTGGTGGTGGATATCTCCAAGAACTTCCATTTTAGGGGTCAGACTACAAAGATGCTTCCCCCTGGGGCCCCGGGACACGTCCAGGCTGATGGGCTGAACGTTTCACTTTGGTCTGATGGCCGCTTTATTGGTCTAAACCTCAGTCTCCTCCTCTGCAAAAATGGGAACTAAATACTATCGAATGAATGCATGCGTGGGGTTGAATGGTGCCACCCCAAAACTCACATCCACCCCGAAACTTAGAGCGTGCCCCTTATCTGGATATAGGGTGTTCACAGCTGTAATTAGTTAGATAAGGTCACACTGGTGACAGTGGCCTAAGAAAAGACACGTGAAGACAGACACACAGGAGGACAATGCCACGCAAGCACAGAAGCAGAGGCGGAGGGACGTGGCCACAAGCCAAGGGACGCCTGGAGCCACTGGAGGCTGGAAGAGGCATAGAAACCCCGCCCACGTGACTGTGGACACATGGCCTCCGGGACCGGGGGACAGGACATGCCTGGTGCGGTGCCCCCAGACTGGGACAGCGGGGGGGGGGGTGCCCTCAGACTGGGACAGAGGGGGGCTGGTGTGGTGCCCCCAGACTGGGACAGCGGGGGGGTGCTGGTGCGGTGCCCCCAGACTGCTCACTGGGCTCTAACGTAGCTCAGCCCTCATCACCAACCCCGGGGCGACTGCCACCTCCCCAGGCAGAATCTGCCCGTCCAGAAGGGGCAGCAAGAGCCAGGCATGCCCTGCTGTGGCAAGATGCCCAGGGGCACCGAGTGAAAGGGCAGGGGAGCCCTGCACTCTTGGGGTGTCTTCTCTGTGGGACCCCAGAGCAGACTGTGCTTGCTCCCTGTGCAGTGGCTGTGGCTGCTGCAGACCTCGGACCCTGGGGCCCCAGGGAGTGCCCCCCCAGTGGAGCCGAACATGGGACACACCCCAGACCCTGAGGCCCCAGGCAGCGCCCCCCACAGCAGAGCCGACCATGGGACACACCCCAGACCCTGGGGCCCCAGGCAGCGCCCCCCCAGTGGAGCCGACCACGGGACACACCCAGATCCTGGGGCCCCAGGGAGTGCCCCCCCAGCGGAGCCAAACATGGGACACACTGCAGACCCTGGGGCCCCAGACAGCAGCCCCCCAGCGGAGCCGACCACGGGAGGCTGCAGCCGACCACTGTACTTGCCCGGCTGTTTAGGGAGCGGGACCTCATCTGCCCCCTAGAACCCAAATACAGATGTGTAAGGGTCAGAGGCTGGGGCTCATTAGCTTAGGAAGGCCACGGACACTTGACCGGAGCCATGAAGGTCACCGGGAGACCCCAAGATGCCCCTGTGCTATTTTTAGCCTTGAGGGCCACGTGATTAGACCACGACTTCTGCGTGGCCCAGGATGGCGGGGGGAGGGGCTCCACTGACGAGGAAGGAAGGGAGGGAAGCGGAGGCTGTCCGGGTGTGTGACACAGGGGCGTTTCAGACACCAGACAGCCAGCCGAGGCCTGGTCACAGGGCACCAGTGTTCGCTGGGACTTCCTAGTTGCCCTCTCTGTTAATGTTCACAGCGGCCCTGTGGCTGCTGGCTCCCCACAACGCCGGGGAAACTGAGGCACGGAGAGAAGAAGGGGCCTAGACCCTGAGCCCTCCATTCCGTCAGGGGGTCCTCCAGACCCCTGCATGATGGGGGAGTTCCTGCAGCAGGCGTGCTGGGGCAGAAAATACACACTCTGATGCCACATTCCGGGTGCACGTACCACCGGCTCTCCCGACGGGGGCTTGCAGGGCAGGCGGTTGAGAGGTCTAAGGTCCAAACCCCAGTCTGTCACCTCCGCCCCAGAGTAGGTGGCTTATGTGTGCCCAGCCTCAGGGCCTCGGCCATAAAATGCAGATTCCCGGCCCAAGGACAGGTGCAATGAGTGACACAGGATGGGCCCAGCGCGTCTCCTGGAGCCGGCCAGGGCTCTACCTCCCGCGACACCCCTGCCCCCCGCTCTAGGGCAGGAGTGCACCAGTGACAGAGGCAGAAGCCTTGCAGGGCGGCCCAGGGGCAGGGGCGGGTGAAGCCGAGGAGGAGAAGGGGGGCAAGGCCGGCCAGCCGGGTGTGGGGCCCCGGCCGCGGGCAGGGATGCGGGGCGCAGGGCGATGGGAGGTTACTGGCGCTCTGATTACAGGGAGACAGGGCTTTCTGATGGCTTCCGGGGCCCCTTTGTGGGATTAGTATTTGCCGTGGCCTGAATGGGCGGCGAGAAGGCCGGCTTCTGGAGACTTCCGCAGGGCCTCCGAGCAGAATGCTCCCTTCACTGCTCTGTGAACAGCCGAGACGCCCCCTCTTCCTCCTGCCCCCTCTCAGTCCTGTCCCTCTGTGCCTTTTAAGCCTGTAATCAGAGGCTAATTGGGCAGAGACGTCACCAGTCCCTTCTGCCCTCCCCGACCCTGCCCGGAGGCGACCAAGGCGGCAGGGCCCAGGAGAGCCCGGTGGTGCCCAGGGCAGGGCCTCACGTGGGCTCCATGAACTGCGGGAAAATTAACACGCCGGCTAAGACACGGAGGGGAACGCCAGCAGGAGGAGTGATGCCACTGGCACACGTCCTCTAGGGGGAGCCATTTTACCCTCACCTCCGAATGGCACCCAGAGCTGTGCAGTGCGCAGCCTGTGCAACCACACACGGCACCCTATTTCTACAGCAACCAGGTAAAATAGGAGTGCAAAGATACACGTGTGGTGTCAGCAGCGGCAGAGTCAAGGTGACTTTTGTTTTCTTCTGAGTTTCCCCTCCATTTCCTGATTGTTCTTCTACAGCAAAGAGGCTTGCAAAACAGCCACGCCTAGTTCCAAGTGCTTGGTAGGTATTAACCCTGTTACTACGCACAGCAATCCTATGAGCTAGGTACAAGTATCACCCCATTTTACAGATGAGGCACTGAGGCATCAGGTAACAGATGGCCAAGCTGGCCACTCCTGGCTCTGTGCTCCCAGTTACTAGTGCTAAGTTGCCTCTTACAATTCCATCCCCAAATGAAGCGAACTCACTGGTTTTAAGTGACCCACAAAGTCCACTTCTCGCATGCCAGTGGCCTCTCCCCTTACCCAGGCGTCTGCTATTCCTTCACTCAAATCCTTTGCTCCTCATCACACAGCTCTCTGATATTTTCCCCCATCAGTCATTTATACTCTAGCAAGAATTTTAGACAATACATATTCCTCCAGGGACCTAATTTCTTGAGTGGTGAGGCTTGAGAGGGAGAGAAAGCAGCAGAGAGAATTTGGAGTGAAAGCAGGGAGTTTTGCTAATGGCCCAGGAATCCAAATGGTTAGACGCTGCTGCACAGAATCATGATACCCTAACTTTTAGAAACAGAACGATGTTAGTGATCACGGAATGACGGTTTTAGGTATGAGACCCAGGAAGGAAAGTGGTTCATACAAAGCACACACAGTAAGTGTCTTTACGACGGAAATTGTGAGTCTAATTCAATCGTCATCTTCCAGACCCGGCCTCACAAGGAAAGGGAATACAGACATCTGAGCAACAAAGGCACGACCCAGGCCAGCCTGGCCCTGAGCCGTGCAGATACCTCCAGACGTGCCACAGACGGGGGAGCGACGGGTCCCAGGGTGCGGAGACCTAACTGCCCCGAAGGGCCTGGCCTTCGCTCATGGAGCGCCCCGCCCTCACCACAACGAAACTGCAACCCTGTAAGGTGGGCGAAGTCTGGCAAACGCCGGGGGAAGGAAATTTAAGCCGAGACCTGCATTTATTTTATATCAACCACAGGCTTTTCAGGGCCTTGTGCACATTGTGAACCTCTGGCCTCCCTGCTTACCTGGGGAACGAGTACCTTTCCACGGAGCGCGCCCCGGGACACGGCCCGTTCTAGATTTGAGCCATGCCGACATTCCGAGCGCTCTGCCAACACGGCGCGTGTGCAAATGCTGGTGAGCAGGTCCAGCTGCGGGGGCCCTGAATCCCAGAGACAGGGTGGGGCGCCCTGCATCTTGAGACGTGGGGAGCCGATCTCTGAAAAGGTTTGCTGCAGACCCAGGAAACAAAACGCAATACAAAGCCAGACCCTGCTTCACAGAGAAGTGACAGCAAAGGTGGCTAACGACGACCGGCCCGGCGGGGCCCCTCCTGGGCCACAGTCCCCCCGCTCCCCAGTCCTCATTGCTTCTCCAGGCTTCCCTACAAAGGCTCTGTGTTACTTCCGTGATGTTCCGAACTTGGAAACTGAGGCTCGGAGAGGCTCTCTCTTTCCCCGGCACTGGGCGACTTCCCACCCACCCAAAATGTGGTCTGGGAGAAACAGCCACAGCAGGAGAGGAAAGGGGTCTCTGAGATCGGCCTGCTCTGGGAAGACTTCCCGGAGGAGGCAGACAGTTCGGACATGGAAGCTTTATCAGAATCCAGTGCCAACACGCAACGTCGCGACCACTGTCCCCGCGGACCCCACCCTGGTGAACATGGCTGTGCTTGGGCGCCCTGGGTCCCGGTTGTTCCTGGCTGGGTCCCGGGTCAGCAGGGTCCCTGGGCGGTCCTCCCCATGCCGGGAGGGTATGTAAGTCGAGCACAGATCCCGACGCAGGGGGGCGGCAGTGAGGTAGAGGGGGGCAGCGGTCTGATCCGTGAGGCCACGCAGATGCCCAGCCTGGACAAGCATGTCCCGCCCTGGGCGTGTGCACAACACAGGCCGCCGAGCCTCACAGGTGGGGCCCGTGAACAGCACTGTCACATGAGCCTTGAATCCAGCTGCGGGTCCACCCGGCAGACATCCTCCCCGGCAGGCAGTGTAGACGAGGGGCAGTCTGCCCCTCCAGGCCCCTGCCCTGCCCCTCCTCGGCCCCCCAGAAGCCCAGGTGTGGACCATCAGAGACGGCCTCCCTCCCGGATGGGGTTCTAGACCAGTCCTTCGCGGGGCCGGTTCCCACAGGACACCAGTTCTGCCGTCAAATGTAAAAAGGGAAAGAGAAGGCCGTGAAGACAAAGGCCGGCTCCCGGGCGGAGGCGCGAGCCCACGCTATTTGTTCAGCGGGCTCGGCGCAGAGGTCTCGCAAGCCCGGGGTCCAGGAGGCCCCGGGCTTTGAACTGTCCCTCCCTTTGTTATCCGAAGAGGCTTGACGACAAGCCCACCCAGAACACAGATACTCTGATTCCAGGCATATGGACTCCATTAATCTGCCCTCGCACCTTTTAAGGACTCACAGCTCCTGCCGCCCGGGAGCTCCAGGCAGGGCGCGCGCCCCAGGGTTAATTTTCTTAAATGGATTGTAGTCAGGCGCGTCCCCTTTGGAGTGCCCGAGGCTGACAGCCCGGCCAGCAGCCGCGATCTGTCCTGGGGGTGAAGGCGTCTGCTCGCCCTGCCCCACCACCGCGGTGGACGCGGCCCTCGAGGGACCGTCCGGTCACCCAGCCACGGTGGCCCTGCACGGCGGGGAGGGCACGGGCTCGCGTCAGAGCCCCGGCCCCACCGCCGGCCGAGCGTGCAGCCCGGGCACGCACACGCCCTGGCATCCCTGCACCTCGGTTTCCCAGCCACGCCCACAGTAACTGCCCTGCAGCGCAGTGAGCGCACTCACCAAATACCTGCTTCACCGCCAGGCCTTGGCTCGTTCTAGGTCCCCTGAAAGGCTCTCCCTTCCCCTCGGCCCCCCCACCCCAATCATCCTCATGGCAGGGCCGCAGTGACACCGCCTGCAGGAAGCCCTCCGACGGCACTCCTGACACCCAGTTTCTCAGCTCAGGGGCGCCTGGTGCCCCTCTATCTGTCCTCGCCTTTCATCACAGAAACACCCAAACTCGGACTCACGATTCACACGCGTCCATTGAAATACTGAGGAAAACACAAGGCAGGACCGTGGAGCCCGGGCCCCCGAGCTCAGCGGCGCCGGGCCTGATGCGGAAGATCCCTCCAGGCGCGGAAGCCAGCCTCGCCGTTCAGGAGCTAGGCGGGCACCGCGCGGGAATGGGGGCATCGCCCGCCTCCTTGCACACCCCGCACGCGTGCCCCCACGTGTGCCCCCACACCCTGCACGGCACCGTACGCGTGCCCCCACGAGTGCCCCCACGCCCCGCACACGTGCCCCCACGCCCTGCATGCCCCCACACGAGTGCCCACACAACCCCTGGCTGTGGAGCAGCCACCACAGACCCTACCTCGCCCCACACTCTCTGGCCCCTGGTGCTCCAGGCCCCCGAGAAGCTGCCACACAGGCACTGCTCCTCGTCACCTGTAACCCAGAGAGAAAGGTCCGTGTTCCCCCTGAATCTGCCCAGGCTCTCACCTGCCTGGAGATGCTCTGAGGTGAAGTGTCTCAATTCTGCTTAGCTGGGAATCCTATTTGAGGACTCATCCTAAAAGGTCTATCCCTCCTCACCTCCCTAGCCTCATCTCCTATCACTGCCTCCAACCACACTGCCCTCCTCTCACGCTCTCCCCTCCCCTAGAACGCCCTCCCCGCAAACCCACACAGCCCCCCCCCCATGTCCTGCCTCATGGCTCATCGTCCCCAGGGGCATCCCGGCCACCCTACTTGCGCCGGCAATGCCAGGGGAGCCAAGGCCGCCAGTCCGCACGGGCGCTGGCACACAGATCTGACCGCCCCCTCCGCCCTCCCCTCTCCCCGTGTGTTGCTCCTGAATGACCCCGGTCTCATCACCGCGCTTACACTGGTGGAGAAACTGAGACTCAGAGGCACGAAGCGGCTTGCCTGAGGCCACACGGACTCTGGGTGGGGGTCAGGACCTGGTGCGGACGAGGGCAGGACGACCCGAGCCTTCCCCAGGTTAGAAGGCCAGCCGGCGACGGGCGCCGTGTCTCGGAGCAGAACCCCGGGCGCTCAGGGTCTCCATCGCCTACGTCCGTGAGGAGCTCGACCTTTCCTGCAGAGTCCCAGCAACAGAGGGTGGGAAGCGGGGCTCTTCCCTCCGCCCGGTGCAGGGGGCAGGCGTCGGGGCCCAGAGAGCCGCGGGGGTTTTGATGTGCCTTCTTCTTAGGAGAGTCACTGCGTCTGAAAAGTGCACCTGCGGCCAAATCTCCCTCACACGTATGTGCTGCGTGACACGAAACAAGACAGCGACCCGCTCGGAGCCTCGGTTATTTCAGCAGAACGTGGACTCGGGCTCCTCACACCCGCCTAGCGTCCTTTCCATCACGTCACGCATCCTGCGTCCCGGGAGCCATCACAGACCCCACGCATTCCCGCCGCTCCTGGTGGCCCGAGTGAGCCGCCAGTGACCTCTGCAGTGAAGCGCCGGCACCTGAGAGACAGGGAGCCCCCACGCCCCTGGGGAGACACAGCCCCCGGCCCGTCTGTCCGCATGCCCTTCGACAGCCCTCAGCCACCGGCTGGCCGGGACAGCGGCCCCCACCGGCCCGGCCCCGGGCTCCCCTCGGCCGAGCCCCTCCGGCAAACGCGCCCGCGAGACTGGGCCTGGAAGGGGCGCCGGCCCTCGTTTCCCGCTGCTGGGCCTCCTCTGCCGGCCTCCGCTGCAGGAAAGGTCACCGTGGCTTATATTTCTTCCCTTCCGTGACGCTCCTGGGCTCCTGTGTGCGGGAGTCGCTGTGGGTGGCTCGACGTAGACGGGGTCTGTGCAGCGGCGGGCGGAGGCGAAGCTGACCCCCAGCACCCCGCCCGGCGGGCCAGGCGCCGAGTTGATGGCCTGCAGGAGGGAGAGACCAGGAGCGAGGAAAACCCAGGGCGAAGCCGGCGAGCATGCACTCCAGCCCTTCGGGCTCAAGAGTGAAGGACACAGACTGGTAAACCGAGGCAGCCGAGGCCCTGGAGCGGCTGGGACATCAGAGCCCCGGTCCCTGGCCCCGCCCCTGCCAGGGACCACGCCAGCCAGCCCCCTCCCTAACGTTCCATGCCAAGATGGGAGACAGAGGAAGCTCTCCAGCTCCTAGCGGGGGGAGCTGGGGGGCCGGAGGGGCCCGGAGAGAGGCCGCCACGAGCTCACCGCATCCCTCCCTCCCACAGAGGCCA
The DNA here is from genome assembly GCF_003009895.1 of Hyaena hyaena. NCBI lineage: Eukaryota > Metazoa > Chordata > Mammalia > Carnivora > Hyaenidae > Hyaena > Hyaena hyaena. The sequence continues at coordinate 9,024,121 of NW_024080633.1, forward strand.
CCCGGCACCTACATGCCCGGCACTGCGCTTGGTGCAGCAAAAAGTTGGAATTTTTTTTAATGTTTATTCATTTTTGAGAGACAGAGAGAGACAGCGTGCAAGCAGGGGAGGGGCAGAGAGAGAGGGAGACACAGAATCCGAAGCAGCTCCAGGCTCTGAGCTGTCAGCACAGAGCCCGACGCGGGGCACGAACTCACGAACCGTGAGATCGTGACCTGAGCCAAAGTCGGACGCTTAACTGACTGATGCCCCAAAAGTTAGAATTGATATTCCAGTCGGGGGACAGAGAAACTTCAAAATGAAATAATCAATAACCAATCCTGTGAATACCCAGCACCTGGTGGGAAGTGCTAAGTAGGAAAACAAGGCAGGGCCGGGGTGCAGAGCCAAGGGGGAAGGTCACAGGTCAGGCTGGGGACCAACCTTGCAGACCCCCTCCCCCCAGGTCATTCTGGGGCCTCTGGCTTCGACATGAGGGAGGGAGGGCACTCGAAGGGTTTGGCAGAGGAGTGCGGCTCTCCTGCAGCCCTGCAACCCCCCACACCTCCCCCTGCCCACGCCGCAGCCCTGAGCCCCCCACCTCCCCCTGCCCACACCGCAGCCCTGCGCCCCCCACACCTCCCCCTGCCCACACCGCAGCCCTGCGCCCCCGACACCTCCCCCTGCCCACGCCGCAGCCCTGCGCCCCCCACACCTCCCCCTGCCCACGCCGCAGCCCTGCGCCCCCCACACCTCCCCCTGCCCACGCCGCAGCCCTGCGCCCCCCACACCTCCCCCTGCCCANGAATTAATTTGTCATATAAATAAGAATCACAATTGGTTTATACTGTAATTAGATGTAAATGTTACATTAGTGCTTGTGCTCATGCATTCAGCAAACGTTTACTAGCAGCCTCTGATGCCAGGCAGTGTCCTGCACCCTCTCCCCTGCTCAGTGGAGGGAGGGGTCACCCCTCGTGCTGTTCGGTGTGGCAGTGACACGTCCAGAGGCCAGTGGGGCCGGATGAGTGGACCCTGACATCTGCCGTGTGTGGTCTTGGAGGGCCCAGTGCGCCTGAGCTGAGTGTGGGCCAGACGACTCTGATGAAATGGTCTGTTCTCCATTATTACCATGGCCTGGCTGGCCGTGTATGCGCCCCCCACCCCCCCCCCCACCCAAGGCCACACACCCCAGGCAGCTGCAGTTGAGGGCACTCGAAGGGTTTGGCAGAGGAGTGCGGCTCTCCTGCAGCCCTCCTCCCCCTGCCCACGCCGCAGCCCTGCGCCCCCCCACACCTCCCCCTGCCCACACTACAGCCCTGTCCTGATGACAGCGATTCTGGTGGAGGCTGAGAGGCCCTCACGGGCAGCTGTGCGCTCTCGCCAGAGCAGAGCTTGTGAGTGAGGCCGCGTCCTCACTCTTCTTCCTTCAGGGCTTCGGGGCTAAACACCGTGCTCAGGAAAGCAGGGTCAAAAACGTCGCTCACTACCATCCCTTCCCGGCGGGAGGCCCCAACCCAGGGTCAGCAAACAAGGAGGCAGAGAGCGAGTCATTCAGTCTGTGAGCCGTGGTCCCTAAGTGCCCAGCTCGGCCTCCGCACTGCAGAACCACACGGACCCTGCACAAATGAATAAAGCTTTATTTACAGAAGCAAGTGGTGGGCCACACGCGGCTGGCGGCTGTAGTTGACTGACCCCTGCCCTCCAGACCGCCCCCTGGGCTTCCCGTATTTGTGATGCTCTGAGGGCTTCGTGGACGAAGAAATAATAAAAGCGGTAGTGATGGCGATGATGCGCCCTAAGTGCCAACTTCCGGTCGTGCTGTTCTAACTGCTGAACCACGACTGAGTGGGAATGCAGAGCCAGATGCCAAGAGGGGAGCCCTGCCCCCCAGAACTTGGAGTCTGATGGAAACTTCCTAGACACCACACGAGGTAGGTGCTGTGTGTATCCCCATTTCACAGGTGAGGAAACGGAGGTCCAGGGAGGTGACTGCTCCTGTTCAGTGACATGCTTGGTGAACGGCGGACACAGGGGAATCCTGTTTGACACCCACGCAGGCTCACATCCTGGGTCACCCACGGTTCCCCAGCAGCGGGACGGCCCCGAGGCACGAGCTCAGGTGCGGAAGGCGGCCCCGGGGGGAGCAGAGAGGAAAGCGGGGCCCGAGCCTCCCTGAGCCACCACATGAAACAAGGAGCCAGCATCCCTCCAACACCACGCGATGCCTACCTGACGGCATCCGTGACAGTCCTTTTAAAACACTTTCTTCTCTTGCCAACGCCTTCACCCTCAGACAGGAAGAAGCCCTTTGATCTCTCCGTCCCATCCCTGTGCTCCCCGGGACTCCGGCTGTCAGGGTGACGAGCGCCCCAGCCCGGCCCCGCAGGCGGTGCACACGCCTTTGACTAACAGGGTGTAAGACACGCAACCGGGCCCAGCCTGGGCAGCCGGCGCCCAGACGAACAACAGGCTTGCAGGTGGAGGTGAGGCGAGGCCACCCTCGCGGGGACCCGCAGCAGGCCACCCGGCGAGGCGCCCGGAGCCTAACCGAGGTGGGGCTGCAGAGTCGTGTGGTGGAGATGAGGCCCACCCTCCAGTGGGGGGGCCCCGACGAGCTGGCCCCCAGCGCCGCCTGCCAGCCCGAGCGATAGAAGCCCGGCCCCCGGGAGAGCTGCCCACCAGTTACCATGCATGTCTGAGATGCCCTGGGAGGGGCCACTCCGCCGGGGGCCACCAGTGCCCACAGCAGGCGGTGCTTTGGGGCCAGGAGCCGAGTGCGGAGGTGGGAGTCTCCTCTCCCTGTTGCCTCCCAAGCCGTGAGGGATCCCGGAGCCTCCGGGCACCAGATTCCCCAGTCGCTGCTTTGTGTTTACCCAGAAACCTCCCCTCTGAGACCCAGCCGAGCTCTCCCGACAGCCGCACCTTCTACTCCAGAGTCCATGGCGACCGGGGCCCCGCTCGGCGTGGCCTGACTCCCGCTCGTCACTGTCCATTCCCTCCCGGGGGCACCTGGAGGCCAGGTCCCGAGGGCCCCCTGCCGTTGCTCAGATGCCCTCGGACACGTGGGCGCCGTGCAGTCCGGGGAAGGCCCCTGCCGCCGACACGGGCACCAGCTCTGGTCTGCGGAGCTCTGCGCCAGGAACGTGGCCCCGGGCCGCCCGGACGCGGGGGGGGCAGGTCAACCAGGGTGGCGGAGGGCAGGTGGCCGCAGTCCCGGAGCCACTCCCACTGGGAGCTACGTGTGCTTTTTACGGTTTTTAAATGTAAGAAGTAAAAATAAGAAGACGGTCAAACTGGGACCCTGTCTGTGTATGTGGGTCACAGAGACAAAAATATTTTGTGTCCCCTCACGGCATGGGGTGAGCCCAGGAGAGGAGGGGAGGGCTCCTGTGAGCGCCGCAGGGCAGAGAGCACCGCACACGGCCGTCTGAAGGGACCCGAGGACCAGACTGCCGGCTCGCAGACCACAGCGGGGGGGGGGGGGCCTTGGGGGGCCTGGGCCCTGGCACCTGGTCCCACGCTGCCCCAGACCCTCTTCTCCAGAACAGGCAACTCAGGGTGGCTGGGAAGCTTCAACGAAATACGACTTGAAAGCCGCTGAATTCAGTGGCTCCTGGTGGACGGGCGAAGGGCTGGCCACTGACCACAAACCTGGCGAAGGCCGTTTTGGACAAGCGAGAACTGTCACCAGCATCACATGTACAGCTTTTCCCAGGAGAGAGTCCAAGCCCGACCTCTGTCTTCCAGGCAGGACTCGGGGAGGCCCAGGGGGGATCCGGTGACAGAGGCACAGACCCGCACAGAACCCAGCTCACAGGCTCAGCACCAATCCCAAGCAGGGAGAGAGGAGCCCCGACCCCGGGCACGCCCTGGGGTGCCCAGAGCTGCAGCAGATGGTCACGTCAGTGGCCCGGGGCACCCACAGCCTGGATAGTCCCCTCCCAAGCTGAGTCTGGGCTCAGCCCTGCGACTTGCCGCAGTCAGTGGGACATCAGCTAATGTGACAGCGGTGAAGGCTTGAGCACGTGCAGGCTGGGGCAGGGCCCTGCCATAGGAGGCAGAGGATGTCAGGCAGGACCGGCCCAGGAGCAGCGGGGGGGGGAGGGCAGAGAGCAGGGAGAGGCCCCACCGAGCTGCGAGCCAGGCCACGATGCCAGAAGCCCAGGGTCGTAAGAGCACAAACCACTGGTTATAGCCACTAACAAGGGGGGGGTGGTGCTTGTTAGGGAGCAGTGGTAACTGAGACAAATAGCCACCACCCCCTGTAACCACTGATGGTTTTGCCTCTTTAGCTCATCTCTGTTTGCACCGAAAATTATGACAACCTTTCTGCGGACGCCAGTGGCCCCCTCCAGGCTGATTCCTTCAAAAGGAATCCCGGATGGTCCCTGACTGTGCGGCCCAGCCTCTGGGCTACAATGTCAGGGCCCGTATGGCAGTTCGTGACCACCCCAAAGTCAACAACCCGCACAGCTGGCCCTCTGACATGTGAAGCCTCGGGAGCTGCTCCCTGGTGGCGCCGGCGCTCATGAAGAACCAGCCCAAAGGCCCTGTTTGCCACCACCCTTCTCTGCCGAGAAAGCGGTCCCGGGCACCGCGGACGGGCTGGGTCCCTGCTGGGCCTCCAACCTGGGAGGAGCACACCCCCCCCCCGCCGTTTGGAGGTGCCTGCAGCCCTTCACTGAGGGTCTGGGGTGAGCCAGGCGTGGTGCTGGGCACTGCGTGTGGATGGCATTTCTTGAGAAGCTCCACCCGCGGGGGACCTTCAGGGCAGTGAATTCTGGGGGGCGCTGTAAGGGCGGGTACATCACACCGTGCGCTGTCCAGACCGGCAGATGGCGCGACAGCAAGAGTGGACCCGAGGGGCTTCGGTACAAGCCCACCACCTGTCACCACCTGCAGTGGCTGCGTCAGCGCCACGTGGGACAGGGGACACGGGCGGCTCTGTCTGCTCAAGTTCTTCAGAAAACAAGATCTGTTACTTTATAAAGAAGGAAGAGAGGGAGGGAGGGAGGGAGGGAGGCTCCTCCCTAAAGAGGGATCCACCCACACCACCTGGTCACTGCTCTTTTCCCTCCGGTGGGAGCCCCTGAGGCTGCAGGCCTGGGGTGGGGGTGGGGGATGGGGTGGAGGCGGACAGGCCGCGAGTTCGGGTGCTCTTGTGTTAACCCGGGCGTGAGGTGGTGTTACACACTAGCACGCGGGGTGAAGTCACATAGCGGGGACCGAGGCAGGAGCCCCGAGGACAGAAGGGGAGCCCACCAGCCACGCTGGCCTGTAGGTGCTGCCACGTTATAACTGTGTGCTCGTGGCCCGCCACCTGGCAGGCGCCCCTGCAAAAGCCAGTTTCAACACCAACACCTGAATGAGGCCAGCGGACAAATTTCCACTATTAAAAAAGGACAGAGCTTGGAACACCTGGGGGCTCAGTCTGTTAAGCATCCAACTCAGCTCAGGTCATGATCTCCCGGTTCATGAGTTCGAGCCCCGCGTCGGGCTCTGTGCTGACAGCTCAGGTCTGGAGCTGCTTCAGATTCTGTCTCCCTCGCTCTCTGACCCTCCCCCATTCACACTCTGTCTCTCTGTCTCTCTCAAAAATAAACATTAAAAACAACTTAAAAAAAGAAAACAAGGACAGTTCACCTGAATCCAGACACGCCTCACATCCAGGCTGTGCGTGGATGGGATGCACTTGGCGTTCTGACCCACGTAATGCAATCGGTCCTCCTCTGGGTTATTTGTTAGGAGACATCAGGACCTTCGAGACGGCCATGAATGAATTGTGTGTTTTAAAATTTCCTTGTTAAGACTGATAAGTTTTAATTACTAAATATTTGTGGCACTTTAATTTCTTAACCGATTTTTATTTGACATTTATGTTGATGTGTCTTTCTTCTAATATTTTCTGTCATCAACACCTGAATCAGGTACAAATGAATGTAAAACGCTATCAGTTATTGAATCACACAAAGTCAAAATATAATGACTTAAAACAATGACAAGCCATGCGCTTATTATACATTAACTTAAAACAAAAACACCTCTGAACTTTCCACATAATCCTCTCACAGAATCAACTACCAGGGCCTCTGGTTCTTAGTTAAATCACATGAAGTGCTAAGGAAAATGTAGAATAATTTACAATTCAGGAACTCTTGGTCATTTCCCAGAAATTCTGATACGTTGTTCCGGAATCCTAACCCTTCATTTCTGTTGGGAGCTTGAAAGTCGTGTCCTAAACCGAGTTGGTCAGAGAACTGGGTGGGACGAGGGCGGGAGGGAGGGGACTGAGCCGGCAGAGAGAGAGACGCACGTGAGCTGCGGCCGAGCCTGCCGATTGCACGTGTGACCACAGAGGCACACAGAGCCCGGGGGAGGGGGGGGCACTCACCGCATCCCTCAGGGCTGTCATCACCTGCAGGTTCTGAGGTGCCCTGGGCAGGGGACCCGGCGCATGGGGACCTGATTCGTGCAGACCACCCGTGGCACACAGGGAGCAGCCTGTCCCTGCACCCACGGGGACCCCTACCCGCCACCGGCTCCACACGCAGCCTGGGATGGGTTAGGGGAAGTGGGTGGCCATCTGTCCATACCGTGGCCTCCCAAGCACCGTCTGCAAGGCCTCTGAGCTGGAGACGACCTGCACACACACGCGGTATTTTCCACAGAGGCTTGTGAGTGCTTATCCGAGTTGTAAATTGCCACCCACTTGCACTGAGGGATTCCAGGCCTGCCTTGCAGGGAGGTCCTGGCTTCCCCAGGCTCGGGTGACCCCCACACATGGGCCACGGAAGGCATAAGGTCCCGGCGAGCCAGCTCATCGCCTGCTCGCCCACGCGCCCGGGCAGCAAGTGCTCCGGATGTGTTCGCTCGGTCAGGCCTGAGCTCCAAGTGTCGGATGTGCAGAGCACACAGTGCAGAGGGGAAAGCGGACTCTTACGGCACCTCTTAGGATACCTGCGAAGTACACGATGCAGGAGAGACGCAGTGGGGCCTGTGTGAGGGGCGGGACTCACTGAGTGAGGAGCAGTCTGGGCCGGGGGGTGACCACGTTCATTAACCCGATCCATCCAGCTGCCAGTGGAAATTTCCTAAGAAACTACCACATCAATTAGTGATGGTCACGATGGGGCCACGCAGCCTCAGAGTTTGAGGTCCAGGGGCTCGGCCAGAAGGCCTGGCTCAGGGCCCAGCTTCACCATTTTCCAAATGCTGTGGCCTTGGACAAGCACCCTAACCTCTCTGCCCCCGACTGCATCATCTGTGAGGTGGGGATGGTAACAGGGCCCATCGAGCTGAGCCAGGGAGTGGAACGTCCTTGTGACACAGTGAGCTCTCCCTTCTCGGTCTGTGGTTTTCTTCACTTTCTAGATGATGACACTGAGGGTCAGAGTGGTGGAGAGGCGTGCTCCAAGCTGCACAGTGGAGGGAACAGCAGGGCCAGGACTGGAGCCCAGAGCTCCGAAGCCCTTTCCACTCGGATGTGAGATGCATTGCAGGAGCAAACACCCCCGTCCGCCAGATGGACAGAGCCAGCCAGCAGCAAGCGCCTCCCCTGCTCGATGCCCGCCAGGGGAAACACCACCGTGCTCAGGGACACCGCCACCTCTCCCTTCCAAGGGGCTGTCAGGGGCCTGGACGCCTTCAGCCCCGGGGAGGGAGGTCTGGGGGAGGCAGGAGGGAGGTGAGGGCAGCCACTTCCCCTGTGCTGTCCAACTGCACAGCCTCCGGAGATCCCTGCTGTTTCCCGGGGGTCCTCACTGAGACCTCACCTCCCCGGGAAACCGTCCCTGCGTCCCGAGCCCGGCGTGCCTCAGAAAGTCAAGCCCAGAGTTAGTACAGGACCCCACAGAGCCAGCAGACCTGAGGGGTGAACACAGGCTCCAGCAAACTTCCCGGCGGGGTTTCAGGGCCACATTGTGCACAGTGACAGCCACAGAAGCCGTCTGTGGGTGAACAGATGACCACAGATAGTATTCAGCCACCAACAGGAGGCGAGCATGGATATGTGGCTGGGTGCCGGCGAGTCTCGAAATCCTGCTAAATGGAAGGAGCCGGTCTACCTGTGACCCCACCTGCATGAATGTTCCAGAATAGGCATGTCTACAGTCAGAAGGCAGAAGAGTGGTCGCCAAGGGGAAGGGGCGAGTGGGGGTGGGCACGAGGTCTCCTCCTGGGGTGAAAACGCTCTGCACTTAGAAGTGGTGGTTTCACTAGCTGCACCCCATTGCCACTGGACTCTTCGGTTTAAAATAGTTCAGTTTATGTGATGTGGATTTAACCTCGATTTTTTAGAACAAGAGGAATGCAGTCCAAGATGCCTGGAAAACCCTGGAAAGTCCATTACTCTGCTGCTGACGTTAAGAGTTGGTGCGGGCAGGGGGAGGTGGGGAGGGGCGCGGCACGGGCAGGGGATGGTGAGGGAGGCAGTGTGGGCAGGGGATGGTGGGGGAGGGGTGCGGTGCGGGCAGGGGGAGGCAGTGAGGGCAGGGGGAGGTGGGGAGGGGTGCGGCACGGGCAGGGGATGGTGAGGGAGGCAGTGTGGGCAGGGGATGGTGGGGGAGGGGTGCGGCGCGGGCAGGGGGAGGCAGTGAGGGCAGGGGGAGGTGGGGAGGGGTGCAGTGTGGGCAGGGGGAGGCAGTGAGGGCAGGGGGAGGTGGGGAGGGGTGCGGCACGGGCAGGGGATGGTGAGGGAGGCAGTGTGGGCAGGGGATGGTGGGGGAGGGGTGCGGCGCGGGCAGGGGGAGGCAGTGAGGGCAGGGGGAGGTGGGGAGGGGTGCAGTGTGGGCAGGGGGAGGCAGTGAGGGCAGGGGGAGGTGGGGAGGGGCGCGGCACGGGCAGGGGATGGTGAGGGAGGCAGTGTGGGCAGGGGATGGTGGGGGAGGGGTGCAGTGCGGGCAGGGGGAGGTGGGGAGGGGTGCAGTGTGGGCAGGGGGAGGCAGTGAGGGCAGAGGGAGGTGGGGAGGGGTGCGGCACGGGCAGGGGATGGTGAGGGAGGCAGTGTGGGCAGGGGATGGTGGGGGAGGGGTGCAGTGCGGGCAGGGGGAGGCAGTGCGGGCAGGGGGAGGTGGGGAGGGGTGCAGCGCGGGCAGGGGGCCGGCAGGAGGCCGTGGCGGGGCCCAGAACGCTGGGTGCAGCCAGGAATGCTCAGGGTTTAAAGTAACAGCGGCCTGAGCAGCATCATGCATCAGGCTTTCCCGAGGCCGCTGGTCGGAGCAGAACGCGTGTGCTGAACGCCGGGAGGGGTGCGTCCGGCTGCCAGGGGCCTCTCCCTGCACGCCGGCCACAAACCCGAAAGCCACTTGAGAAAAATTAGGATTCGACGTTCTACCAAAAATTGAGCTCGCACTGGCCCGACACGTGAGCCAGAGGATTTCGGTGACAGCCAGGAAAACGCACAGGGACAAACGTGTCTCAGGGCTGGAGCGGCCGGGGGTACGTGTCCTCGCCTGGGTGCTCCGGAGCTCAGCGTCACAGCTGCGGCGGTGACACGGGCGGGGGGGCCCGGAGGTGGGGGCCCTGGGAGGCCAGAACCAGGGTGCTGGAAAACTCACGGTGTTTCTTCCACGGCCCTCAGGGCGGGAGGCGGGCTGGGCTCCAGGGAAGGTCCTGTCGTGCGGAGAGCCACCTTCCTGAGCCACACCGAGGAATCAAGGCCACCTCGTCCAGCTGTCTGAGAAGGAAGCTGGCACGTCCCTCCTTCCCCTCTCTCGGGGTGGACCCCAGCATCCTGCAGGCCTCACCCTGAACCCCAGTCTCTCAGGGCTGCGTGGCCAGACCCTCAGCTGGGCTAACCCCCGTTATTTCCTCTGAATAAGCGTGCTCGCGTGTGCAATCACATGTATGGAATTATTTATACGTGGGCCCGCCTGGCTTACCCAGCATCACTCCCACCTCAAGAGCCTGAGCTTAGTCTCAGCCACATGAGGCCATGCAGTGACAGGCCCAGGCCTGGGACATGGACGTCCTGTGGGTGTTATTCTGCTGACCACGGGCGGGAAGAGTGTTCCTTCATCTTCATCAAAACAGACAAAATGCAGAGCACCATGGAATTGAGCACTTAGTAGGGGAGAAAGGTAATAAACGACTCCATGAATAATTGCTCTAAGCGGGGGAGGGGAGGTAACCTGTGCACTCTGCGATGACAATGACAACAACTGCGTATTTATAGAGCACTTACTATAGGCCAGGTGTCCTATGAAACACTCAGACGTCACCACACCAAAAACGATAAAGTGAGACAATGGGCCTCATCATTCCACTTAACAGAAGCGGAGACTGAGGCTTCTTCACACGCGAGTGTCGGCTCCAAAACTGGGCTCCTGGCCACTGTCCTCGAAAACAGGCCCACGGGCCACGTGCACGACCACAGGCCGGACCAGAGATCCAGGATGACTGAGGACGTGTCTGTCTGCTTCTTAACAGCCTGGGAGAGGTTTTCTGGCTGTTTCCTGTGCGCAGCCTCGCCAACAGGCCCCCGGGAGCAGCAACAGGAGGGAAGATGCTTCTGCGCTCGGCCGGCCTGGCGCACCTCAACCTGCGGCCCAGCCAGCACGGCGAGCGGCACCAGCCAGTGACGGGGCACAGCAGGCGCTCGGGCCACCGGCGGCAGTGTCGGGGGCTGCAGCGCGGTCCTGCCTCGGGGAAGGGACTGTTCTTGGTTCTCGCAGGTTTCCAGGTGTGGTGACTGGGGTTCCGAGATGCATCCCTCCTCTCTCCACAGCTGACTCGGCTACCGTCCCCGTGTGCCCAGGGACGCCCAGCGTACCACTGTCCTCAGCAGATTTGCCGTATTCCAGAACGTGGACCCCTGCATCTGCTTGCCAGGGGAGAACGATACTCATTCCGTGCTTATTAACTCTGAGTCTAGACCCGGTTCTAACAGACGTGGTCATTTTGCACATGAGCAGATTCGAAGGATCAGATTAGAAAGGGGAGAAGGGAAGGATCATCAAACACAACAGTGCGTCAGTGCAGGCTGGACGCGAGCTGCAGGAGACGTGTGCCCGTGGGCAGAAGCCCTGCCCGCTGCCCGAGGGCACACACACTGCCAGCGTGCAGGGGTGCCGAACTCTCACGGCCCCACGCGCTTCCTCCGCCCTTCTGGGAAGTCCAGGACGAAGCTCACACCTCAGGGGGTCCGGTAAGGGGAAACGGGAGGCTGGAGCGGAATCGCAGGGCGGTCTGGGATGGCCACGCGCCTCAGACGGGACTGCGACTGCCTGGAGAGGCCACGCTCGGGCTGACCAGGCGAAGGGGCAGTGTGGCCGCAGTTCCCACCCAACCTCACGCCTTCTCCAGCTCTCCGGGTGACGGGGCAAGGGGAGTGAGCCGCACAAAGTCACAAAGCAACACTGGAGAAGCGGGGGTGCACCCAGGTCCACTGGCTCCCAGCCCGCCGCCCCCTCCCCTGCTCCTTCCTGCTTTGCCCCTGGACCAGGACTGGAAGACTTGGTGGGGGGCGGGGGGGTGGGCGGGGGTATCCTTTCCTGACGGGTTTCATTCTGTCGTGTTTTATTTCTGGGAAACGGGGACGAGAGGCAGCCTAGATTTGAACCTTCTCAAATTCTCACCCCGCCCCCAACCATAAATCCCAACAGATAGACACTCATTAATTATGTTTGAGGCTACACGTTCTTAATGATTTAAGTGGAAAACCAATTGACTGATAGGGGATCAATCTGTCATCTGGAGAACCGGGTAAACAGAAAGAAACGCTCTCTCGCCCAGAGAGGCCGTCCGTCCAGCCCCCACTGTGCCGCGGGGCAACCAGTGCAGAGAGAAGCGCCTCTGTATGCGCTATTCCGGCTGACGGATGCAGACAAAGTGATAGCACATCACTGTTTTGCAGCCCCTGGTGAATTAATGGGAACATGTTAAAGCATTAACAGCCCCTAGAATGAAAACAGGGAGAGAAAGCATTTCAAGGAAAAAATCAGAACTCTCTCAGAAGGGCAGGAGAAAGACACGCTCTGAAAACACCAACAGCAATTTCGATGCCAACAGGTGCGTAGTGTGTGCAGACCCACCCGGCCAGGCAGAAGCAGCAAGGTGCCAGTTAGCTCGTGGAGAGAAATTAACTTCTCTCGTGCCTTGGAAGCAGAGCGTTTAAATAACCAGAGAGGAAATACAAACCCCAACGTTAATCCAAACATCGCTCCTTGTTTCCATGCTGGCCCCCACCGAGCAGGAACGGCAAAGTCGCATTTAATAAACGTATTTCGTTGCCCTCAATTCCATCGTCCTTCCCGTCTATTTTTGGGTTTGACCCTTGAGGCAACTAATATTCATTTTCAGGAAACAAATGTATGAAAATTATACCAGCTTTTGTGCTAAACGCAAAGCCGGTGCGTGCAGGTTCAGCGTTTCCGAGCAGCGAGGGGTACGCGCTGCATTACTGACCCTGAATGCCTAACATCTGTGGGTCCACAGGAGAATTAGCTCTCCAGGAAAAGGCCCCTACCCTAATTAGATTTTACTTGGCTTATTAGTAAATCTCATTCACTGACTTAATGAGAAACAAAAGTCATGTGATAAAAGAGTCACGAGCAATAAAATGTTAACTAAATTTATACAGCAGAGGGCTTGAAATTTTCCCTCCATATCAGCAAAACTGAAATCTGCAGTGGAAACAGGAATTGCTATAAATGGCTTCAGACCTAGGCATGGGGACTATTTATATTCAGGATGTAGCTTATTCCAGAGAGAGAGCGCACACAATGTAGGCATTTAAAGTGCTAGACGTGTGTCCAAATCTTAACTAATTGGGGGCAGTAATAATTGCTAAGGTTTACTGCATACTTCCTACGTGCCAAGCTATTCCAACAGCTTTAAATGCATTAACTCATTTAACGTCACGAGGCAGACCATTAGTATTCCCATTTTACAGATGGGAAAACCAAGGCTCAGGAGGTAAAGGCGCTTACCCGAGGTTACTCAGTGAGTAACTGGCGAGGACAGAGTGCAGCCTCCAAGCCAGGAGAGCCGGCTCCCATCAGTCCCCACGCTTTTAAGTCGAAAGAAATCTTTTATACTTTTATGGGTCACACGTTCGTTTTTTGAATCATTATAGAATAATTCAGAAGCGTGACTGCACATTAGGACCCCCACGCGATCGGCTACGGCTTGAAAACAAAGCCCCTCGATGCTTTTTTCTTTTTATTGTAGTATCTGGATTCCAGGAAATTTTAAATGGGAGACTGGGGTCATTGAGCTTCTCCAAGGGGAGCACGGACGTTACAGCTCGAGGTCGGGCTCGAAGGCCATCACTGACGTGATCAGGCGGCAAGTTAGCCTGACCCAAGGTGGCCGTGAGGCCGCCGCGACGGGACAGGTGCTCACAGGCAGCGCCCCTGCAAGTGGTGCAGACGCGGCCTTCGTCCCGAAAGAGCTGGCGCGTGATTCGCAGCGAGCTGGCGGAGCCCTGTGCTCTCTCGATCGCTCCGCGAGGGCGACCTCAGTACGACCTCAAACGCACATCCCTTCTGCCACAGGCCAGCCCCTCGCCAAGCCGTCAGGGGTGTTCACACCCAGCTGGTGACAAACTGACTCCGGGGCTGCTGGTGTCTGCGCTCGTGCCTGCCCGGCCTCCCCCGTGCCCGAGGACACTCCCGCGGGGGGCAGGGAGCACTACCGCGTTGGGCATGGGTCCGGAGCCCCTGGGGCTTTCTTCCCGGGCTCCCGCGCTGGAGCGGAAATCCACACGAAGGAGCCAGCACGGGGACGGGGTCCCCAGAACCCAGACCCCGGGGTTCCTGGCGGCCGGGTGCCGGCTGATCCCTCTGCCCGGTCTGAATGTGTCGTGTCCTCCTCGGACCCGCCGGCCCCCGTGCTCCGTGGGCCCTTGTTCCTGTCGGTGACTCACTGCTGCAGAGTCAGCCGGACCCCTGGCTGCCGGGTTAGAAACCTCTCTTCAACCCGCCTGCACCGGGAACCCACTGGTTACCCCTCAACCGGAGAACCGACCGGTGGTCCGGCCCCAGTCGTGCTCAGGTCCAGGGACCGCACTGAAGCTGCCCGGGGCCTGTCTCTGCCCGTCTCCCGTGCAAACGGCCCTCGGCCGGGTCTTCCTGGGGAGCAAGGAGCGCATCTCCCCCAGGAGCCCTGGGGCCGCCTGGGGTCAGCTGGGGATGGCGCCGCGTCTGCCTCTGCATCATTTACTGTGGGGGGTGGGGGTGGGGGAGGCGCGGGGAACTCAGAGCGGCCAGGCCCGGGTTGCGGCCGTCCACAGGCCAGGAAGCAGGGCTAGTCTTACCTGAGACACACAGGTGAGGGCGGGACACGGCTGACCCTCCAGAGGACATGAGGCCAAGCAAGCGCTCTCCGCCCCGTGGGGACAAGGTCACCTGTCACGACCAAAGGGCCCCATGTGAGACCAGTGGCACCAAACCCCTCTTAAAGTGGAGAGTCAAGATAAAGCGGACCCGAGGAGGGCTGGAACACGCTGGAACACTCCAGGAGCCTCCGGGAAAGCTCTGAGAAAGGATTGCTTTCTGCATCCTTCAGACGGAAGGAAGCCCCGCAAACTGGGAGGCAAGCCTGGGAACGAGGGCAGAGGTGGGAGGCCGGGGGGGGGGGGTCTGCAACGCCACAGCACCCGCTCTGCGCCCACAGACTGGCGGCTGCAGCGCTATCGGCGCCTAAGCCACCCCGTCCCTAGACGTGTACTCTCCAAACCACAGGCAGACGTCCGCCCCGGGACAGCTCGACCGCCAGGCTGCCCACGGCGCCGGGGGCCGGGCGCTCCCCTGGGACCAGCAACGAGGCAGGGCTCTGCCGGTGACACGGCACAGAGTGGGTTCTCCACGGCCCCTACAGGCCCCCCCCACAGCGCGGGAGTGCTCGTCAGTGTGTGCTCGGCCCTCCCGTCCTGCCTGGCCTCCCCACCCCCTGATGGAACATCCCGGGACCCCTTCCCTGAGATCAGAACCCTCGTCTCAGGCTCTGCTTCTTCCGTGAGGGGGAGGATCTGTGCCCGTTTTGTTCCCTGTCGAATCCCTGGTGCACATAGTAGGTGCTCAATACACTAGATGGGAACGACAAACGGATTAAATGCCTTGGCGCCACCCTCTGAAAACCAACACTTAACATTTATTATCCAACACAGACGAGCCGATGTACCTATCAGGGAACTTTCTAGGGAGACTGAGGACGTGTGCACCAGGGTCAGTGTCTCAACGGGTGCCTGGCCCCACCGCCCAGCAGGTCTGACCCAAGCGGGGCAGGATGGAGCCCAGAGGCCGGTATTCCACAGCTTCCTGCTGACGTTTCTAACATGCGGTCAGGCTTGAGAAGCACCAGGTTCACGTGTAAGTCCCACATGGGCCACCCTTCCCTTTCTTGTCATACTGGTTGGGAGTATTTCATTTTTTTATTTTTATTTTATTCTTTAGAGAGAGCACAAATGAGAGAGATGGGGAGAAAGGCAGAGGGAGGAAGAGGGACAGGGGGAGAGAAAGAGAGAGAGAGAGAGAGAGAGAGAGAGAGAGAATCCCAAGCAGGCTCTGTGCTCAGCGCAGAGCCCAACTTGGAACTCGATCCTACGACCCTGATATTGTGACCTGAGCCAAAATCAAGAGGCGGACACTCAACCGACTGAGCCACCCAGGTGCCCCAGGACCATTTCGTGCTAAAAGAAAACTCAATACTAGTTTATGCCAAAGGAGAATGGGGGACAGTTAATGATAAAGACACAGGGATGTCCGTGGACGCCAAGGGCAGCGCTGTCCCAGGAGCTGGAAGGCTCGCCGGGCCCTTCCCTGCCGTGTCCGTGTCTGGGTTTCCTCCCCACAAGCCAGCACCGCCTGCTCCTCCGTCCCCAGAGAAAAGCAGGGCCACACTCGGGGGACGCCAGTGGCACCTCTCCCCTGGTGAGGACCCCACTGAGCCTGGGTCCCGGAGGCTCTGATGGCCCCAGCCCAGGTCAGGGCACCTCGGTGCCAGAGGGACGGATGCTCACAGCACAAGCACCCAGGCTTGGAGTGGGACAGGTGTTCAGGGTCACACACACACCCCCAGCTCACAATGCTCCCTGTAAACGCCTCTGA
Organism: Hyaena hyaena; assembly: GCF_003009895.1. NCBI lineage: Eukaryota > Metazoa > Chordata > Mammalia > Carnivora > Hyaenidae > Hyaena > Hyaena hyaena. The sequence goes on from NW_024080633.1 coordinate 9,040,149, forward strand.
CTCCCATCCATCCTTCTGAGAGAGCTGCGCGCCACTTCCCACACACTCCGGGCAGCCCTCTCTCCTGATAAACTCACTTCACCTCCAAGGGCCACTCTCCAGGCAGCAGCATCTGCAAAGCTGCAGGTTTGGGTTGGTTGTTAGAAATGTTCACAAAATCACACACACACGTGGCCGGGCCCTTGAGGGACAAGAAACCGTCACTGACTCTCCAGCCTTCACTCCAAACTATGATATTTGTCCATCATCCATGTATTTGGGTTTCAGTGTTTTAAATGTTGCATTCAAGTTACTATTTACCTTGATGAGCATGTTTTGTTCTCTGCTCCCTTCCACGGACCCACCCCCACCCCGCATCTTCCACAAAATAAGTGTGTAGAGCCTTGTGGGCGCCTCCTCGGCTCCCCGCATCCTGCGCTCTGGGAAACACTCATTTCACCTGCCTGCTGTGCCCTCGGCCACGGGCTCTCGCAAGTCTGCTGGTCCAGACCCCTCCCCGCCCCGCGGAAGACAGGGAGGCCCCAGCCGTCTGGTGCCGCCCCCCCCCCCCCCCCCCCCCCCCCCCCCCCCCCCCCCCCCCCCCCCCCCCCCCCCCCCCCCCCCCCCCCCCCGCCGTCGCAGCGGACAGATCGTTAGTCAGTGAAGAGTAAGGAGGGAAGCCAGGAATGCAGCCTCGTCTTCTTCCCGGAGGAGCAAACCAGCGCAGGCCCAGGGAACCATAAATTCCACTGGGGGGGCGCCGGCAGCTCTGAGCCGGGGCCGGGGCCGTCCCTCAGGAGCTCAAGGCTGTGGCCACAGAGAGATCGCAGCGGGCACCCTTTCTGCCTCCTCTTGCCTGCACCCTGCGTTGTCAGGCAGTGACATCACAGGGCAGGGAGCAGGGACCACCCTTGAAAGGAAAAGTGAGTCACAGGGAGGGCAGAGGGGTGGTGGGAAGGGAGGGGGACGGCCCCCTCCTTCACCTTGGCCAGCATGGTCATCTCAGGAATAAAAATATTCTCAAGCTACGTGAGCGCGTCCCTGGTGCTGCCCCCAGGCTGACAAGGAAGTGTATCATCTCACTGAAGCCCTCCAAGGAAGGTGCTCTGTTTTATTCCCATTTTACACATGGGGAGATTGAGGCTAGGGGAGGTACTGAGACTTGCCCCAAGTCTCTCACTCCATAAAAAGTGGGGCCAGGATCCAAGCCCAGGCTGCTGGAATTCACAGGCCCCCTGTTTAATGTTGTGGCAGACGGGCAGGACCCCCAAACAAGGGGACCCACCCTCTGCCCCCAGCTCTCTGTGACAGAAGCCAAAGCCTGCTCCCCAAATCCTAGCCCCAAGCCCCCCACAGGCCTCCTCCGTCTTCCGTCCCCTCCAGCCCCCCACGTCCCGCCTACCAGCAGGCTCCTGGACCCCTCCCTTCCCAGATTTGCCCTCTTCCACAAGATCATTTGGGATCTCTGGGTGGCTGGCCTGTCCCCCAGGCTTGTACCCCTCATGCCAGAAAGAAGCTCGCCCAGGGCTGATGAGACTCAAGACCCAGCAATCCACCCACTCCCCACATTCCCGCAGAATTATGTGTAATTTTGGTCAGTGGGGGAGGGGCTTAAATATTTCAGATGAGACTAATGGGCCGGCTGGAGCCCTTCTCTAACGGGCTGTCCACGGGACGCCCCATCTCACCACGTATCAGTGAACGGTCAGGGAGGAGCCCTCCGCCCCTAGAGCGAGCGCCACATCCCTTTCCAGAAGTGGGAGAGCAGGCCTTCCCACTGCGAAGTCCATTTCCTGCTCAGACCAGGTGGAAAATCTGCTAAACCCCAAAGGTCAAACCCAGTTTAATTTTATACCCTTTTGTTAAGAATGTTCCCTTAAAAAAGAAAAAAAAAAAAAAGGAGGAGAAAAAAAAACCTCTTAATGCTTCTTTCCAACTTTTCAAAAGTTAATTCATGTGGAAGAAAAAAAAAGATTAGGATAAAATTTCAAATATTAAATTCAAATGCAGGATTAATGACTTTTATTTCTAAGCCCAAGAGGTTGTCTGGAATTTAGGACATTTTTGGAGTAGTCGAAACCAGACATAACCAGATGCGGTTGTGTTTTGGACCAAGTCAGCACAAATTTCGTACCTTGAAAGACTATATCCACGTCCATGTTAATACAAACAACCCCCTTTTCCAAAACTCTCCATCCAAAATGAATTCAGAGCCATCGGCTTAAACACGAAGACTAAACACTTTTTACATGTATGTGAAAGTAGCTGACAAATGTAAACCTTTATTAAACGCCCCCCTCATGCCCTGGAGCCCTTCTCTCCACCTCCCTCCTCACCCTTGTCTCACACACACACACACACACATACACACACACGCAAGCGCACACGTGTACATGGACTCCAGGGGGACAGGTGAAAATCACTAATTTGAAAGAGCAGTCTTTCTGCAGCGTGATGGCCCCTGAGTCACTAAATGCTGCGATAATGTGGGTTCTGCCAAACCCGACAGGTACTAGAAACTCTCACACGAGGGCCTAGCCCAGAGCGAGGGGAAACGCTGGCGTGTGTGTGCATGTGCGTGTGCGCGTGGGGAAACGCTGCATGTATGTGCATGCGTGGGGGGGGGAACGCTGCTGTGTGTGCATGTGTGTGCGTGCATGGGGAAACGCTGGTGTGTATGTGCATGTGTGTGTGCGCATGGGGAAACGCTGGTGTGTATGTGCATGCGTGGGGGGAGACGCTGGTGTGTGTGCGTGTGTGTGTGTAAATGCTGGTTTTGTGTGCATGCGTGTGCACGTGGGGAAACACTGGTGTTGTGTGCATGTGTGTGCACGTGGGGAAACACTGGTGTGTGTGTGCACGTGTGTGTGTGTAAACGCTGGTGTTGTGTGCATGCGTGTGCACATGGGGAAACGCTGGTGTTGTGTGCATGCGTGTGCACGTGGGGCAACGCTGGTGTGTGTGCATGTGTGTGTGTGTAAACGCTGGTGTTGTGTGCATGTGTGTGCACGTGGGGAAACGCTGGTGTTGTGTGCATGCGTGCGTGTAGGGAAACACTGGGGTGTGTGTGCATGTGTGCACTCGTGCGTGTGTACGTGTGAGTGCGTGTACCACCCAGGCTGTGGGGCTCCACCACAGCCGCCCCGGCTAACACAGCAAATAAGGCTTTTCAGCAGAACGCTTGTGAAAATGCCAGGTATTTTATAGCTACGCTTTGTGAAAAATTCTTCCCAGTGTGCAAGCCCCCGGCCTGCTGCTGGCTCCGACGTAAACCGCGCACCTCCTGTCTGCGTTGAGTTTGGACAAGCCACCTGCCGTCTCCGAGTCGGCGCCTCCTCCTCCGTGACACGGAAACGGCCCCTCCCTCACCGGGGAGCCCTGGCTGCGCTGGTGCTGTGGCCGTGAAGGCGGAGTGAGGTGGGGGCCACGGGGGCCGCCGTCCTCACCACCCCGGGTCTGCTCCACCCAACGCAGCCGACTGCGTCCGTCAGCAGCTGCCCGAGTCCCCGAGGGAGGAAGGAGACACCAGAACACACGTCGTCAGTGGCGACGAGGGGACGCGTGGATGTGAGGGGAAGGAAGTGGGGCTGTTTCCTCGGGCATCTGCGCGCCTCGCGGGGATGCGGAAATGACGGTGCCGGGCTCTGTGCGGGATGGGACACCGAGCCCCGGAGCCCCGGCACGGAGTCTCACGGCGATGGGTCCTGCACAGAGCGAGCCCCACGTGGCTGCTGGGAGCTCCTGGGGGCGGCGGGTCTGGGCGATGGAAGCTGCCCCAGGCCCGGGGACCCCGACCGCCCCCCAGCTGCACACCCGGGCTAGCCTCAGGGCAAGCACACATCCCGTCTTCTTTCGCTGACTTATTAACCATCTAACAAATACGGATTACACGCCCCCGTCCACGGGTGAGGGGCACATCAGCAGACCCGGCAGCCATGGTCCTGGTGTTCCAGGACCCTGCAAATCACAGCGGTGCCCAGGGCTGTGGGGCCTAAAATGGGGTGACTGAACCCCACTGTGGGGGCTCTGAGGAAGGAGCACTTCGGCCATGATCCAAAACACGAGCACTAAAGGCCTGAGGGAGGGGGAGGATTTCAGGGCAAGTGTGCCGAGCACATGGAACAGTATTTGCAAAGGCCCTGAGGCAGCAGAGTGCAGAGTAAGTCCCAGATGAGCCGTTGAATATAAATCCACAAACACCATCTAATGGTCTTCCTAGAGAATTATCAGGTGGCTTTTTATTTGTTAATCTATTTAATTTTACTTGCTTTTGCCAAAATCTAGAGGCCGGGCTCATCAGTTGGCCTCAGGAAGCCCCAGAAAAATCTGCTCCTTTACCATCTGAGCACCGGCCTCTAGTGATATGATCCATGGTGTGTTCTTGCCCCGAATATCGCTTGAATGCAGTGGACATCGTGTGTTAGTGGCTGACAGCACGGGCTGAGGAGGGAGACTCATCAAGGGAAATTCTAGCTCTGGATGCTTACTACCTGTGTGCCCTGGGGCAAGTACTTCACCTCTCTGAGCCTCATTTCCTCGTGTGCAAAGCGGGGATGCTAGCACGGGGCTACTGTTTAGGGCTTAGGGAGTCACTAACAGGTAGTGTGGGAGGCACAGCGTGAGGTGTGAGCACAGGGAGCTGCGGGCCCCCTGCTCAGACGATATCGACACAGCGCCAGGCACAGAACGAGCACCCCGCGGCTGACAGCTGGGGTCACATTCCTCACAGGGACAAGCGTCCCCGGCTCCTGGGCGGATTTCTGAGTCTGGACAGTGGGCGCGTGGAGGGCAGACATGGGTGTGATGACCGCTTTGTTCGGCCATCGCTCGCACCCCCCGCCGGGGCTCCTTCCTGTGCTGGTGCTGGAGGAAGAGGCAGGCCCGTCCCCACAGGCCCAGCTGCTGTGGCCCGGCTCCCCTGGGATCTGCGGGGCCCCCACGGGCCCGACGTTCCCACAGGGAGGCCGGGCCGAGCAGGGGAAGTCTGCGGCGTGCCCGTTTGCTCCCTGGGCTCCGGGTCACAGGGGCTGGGATCGTCCTGGTGACTCGAGCCACGGGCCCTCAATCTGTCATGATGCCCCAGGAAAAAATACAGTGAAATACTGTTTTTTCATCCCATTTATTACCCTAACGAGGTGCTTAACCTGGAAGCACTCTTGGCACCGAGTGGCGAGACGTGGCCCGTGAGTGTGCCCGCCCGGCCCCGGCCTTGCCCGTGGACCTGAAAGCGCTCACTGCAGAGCCCAGGGAGGCTGGGCCTTCTCGGGGCAGGACGCAGGGACCGGCAGAAAGGGGCGACGGGGCGAGGTCCTCCCCGACAGCTTCACGGCCCTCGCCCACTTCCATACCCCTCCCCCCCCCACTCGCCAATGCCGGTGCGACGCCCTCCTGCGGGCGGGGCGCCCACTGTGGAACCGGGAGCCAGAAGTCAGCTGTTTCCAGTTACAAGGGGTTGCGACCCTCGGGCCAGGCCCTGGTCAGGACCCACAGGCGTGCCCCCTTCCCTACACGGAGCACTTCTCGGGCACCAGGCGGCCCTCTGGCACTGGACACGGCTGCCCTTGGGTCCCCGACGGAAAAGTAAAGGTCCCCAGAGTGAACAAACAATTGCTTCTCATCGGCCGTCGACCCTCTGGTGCCGGGAGGGTCCTGCCGCTTCCTGAGTCTCTGCGGGTCAGGACCCGGCGAGTGTGAGAAGGTGCGGGGCCCGTGCTCAGAAGGACCCCGCGCTCGGTCCTGGGCCCTGCGGGGGAACTTGGAACTCGTCACGGTGTCTCAGCAAGGCCCCCTGCATCTTGTACTCGACCTTGGACCCTCACGACCACACAGCTGGTGCTCCCACGCCGCGCCCGGTCCGGCCCCATCGCCGACTCTTCCCAGACCCCTGACCTCCCACAGACCCTCCCGTCAGCCTATGAGACCCTCAACACGACCCCAGTCTGGGAGACTAGTTGTGATCGTTTTGCAAACATGGGAAGTGGGGTTGGGGGACTGTGAGCAACGCTCCGGAGCCCCCACCACTAGTAAGAAGCCGGCTCGAGGGCCAGACGCACACTCGTCTTCCCTTGTGGCCCATGGGTGTCGAGGAGGAGCCGGGGAAGCCTGAGTGGGTCCCGGGCAGCTCAGGGTCACCGGGAGAGATGTGGAGAAGGGAGGACTGGACATTTCCCCGGGGGGGGGGAAGGAGCATCCGGGGACGGGAGCAGAGGCAAAGAGGGCAGGACCCCCGACCACTCGCATGGGGGGCTCCTGGGGGCCTGGAAGGGCCGCCTGCACAGGGTGGGAAATGGAGCTCCCAGCTCTAGGAGTGGGGGCTGCGCTCCAACGCCCCCCGTCTACACGACCCCAGTGATGATCAGAGACCCCCTTTGGAATGAAAAGCAACCTGATTCCACCCTGTCCGCTGCAGGCAGCAGCAGAAACGTAAGAAAACGTTGCTTCTAGAAGCAAAGGCTGGTGGAACTCAGGAGGGTCCAGAGAAGCGAAAGCCCCAAAACGCAGTGACAGAGAAGCGAAGGAGCAGTGATGAACGCCCGCACCAACTTCCCGGCTGGACGCCACGGCGGAGGCTGGCTTCGCTGCGTCTGGGATGACCCAGGGTCCAGGGAGCGCGGGGCAGCTCGGCGGTGCCTGTGAGGCCCGGCACCCCCTCCTGCCCACCCCACGCCCCAATCCAGAACCGCGACGACGTCCAGGGAAGTCCAGACACCACAGCCCACGGCGCTAAGAACAGAAGAAGCCTTTTTCCAGAAGACCCGCAGCTGCCCTGGGAGCTGAGAGGCACCACAGCCGGGCTCCCGCCACAAACTCCCGGGGGGCTGATGGGACGGGGGAGGTTAGAGGTCCGCACCTCGGCTGGGGCGTCTCTCTGGACCCGTGCCGTTCCTCAGCGTGGACAGAACTCCGGAGAGGAGATCGGGGCCGTGCACTTGCTCCCAAGCCCTGGCCCACGTGTCCTGCCCATGTGACCACGGGCTCACAGTTTGTCCCATGAGCCATCGGGCTGCATTGGACGAGGGTGTTCCTCCCGCGTAACTGGAGCTCAGCAGGCTGAATTCAGGGCGAGCTGCTCCGGAGATGCTCCGTGGCCTGCGTTACCTCCAGGAGCACCCACAGCAGGATTAGAGGCTGAACGGCCAAGAGCAACTCCCCACATTGTGCCAAAGAGCAGCTCTGGAGGGGATCTCTGGCCATGGCTCTGCCCCGCCACAAGAGCTTCAGCCACGCGGGGACCCTGGCCACGGCTCTGCCCCACCACGACAGCTTCGGGTGTGCGTAACAGGAATCCGAGTGTCGGTGGCTGAAGCAGGGTGTTTGCAGAATGTGTTCTTCTCACGTTAGGCCTTAGGTTCTGTTCTCCCAAACCACCAGGGCCCCTCCTCCCTGTACGCTGTTGGGCCCAGCCCCGTGGCGACGCACCTAGCCACTGGGCGGGGACGAAGGGGCAGGAAGGTGGCCTGGCCTTCCCCTTACGCTCTGGAGAGGCCACGGCTCCTCAGCCACAGCAGCAGCCGAGGCTGGGGACACAGGCTTCCTTCTGAGCGGCGAGGGAGCTGGTTTAATATTCTACTGCTACGGAAGGGGGGTAAATCCGCGGCAGAGACAAGGCCCCCAGGTCGCCTGTTCCCTGTGCCCCGGACACGGCTCGCTCAGACCCCAGCTCGGACACCACCCTGTCTCCACTGGGATTCTTGCCTCGTGTTCCCCTCCGCCTGGGTCTTCCTGTCCTAGAAACTTCCGGGCTGCTGCTGCTCCGTGGGGGTGACTGCCTGGCTCCCCGCTGGGCACCGGGTGGCTCCCTGCTGGGCACCGGCACCTGGCTGGGGCTCTGACTACTGGCTGAAGGCCTGAATCAACAAACGCGCCTTCCTGAGCTCCAGGCCCTCGCCTGCGGGCGGACACGGCTCAGAGCTTCGAGAAGGAAGGCGGACGGTGGCCACGGCCTCTTCTCCAAGGGGAGGCACTGGTACCTGCTTTCATGTGTCTGGTCCGTGCCGTCATTACCCCACCCTGCAGAACAGGGAACTGAGCCACAAGCACTTATGGGGACGCAGCAGGCAGGGACCGAGCCAGCACACAGTAGGGGCTCTCCCAGCGGCAGATTGGCGGCGGGGGTGGGGGGAAGGTGCCAGGCCTCCTCTGGGAGCTCATCCCTGCCGGGCCCACCCGTCCTCGAGGCCCCCCGCCCGGAGATGGACACTTGCATGAAGCCAGGCCCTCTGGAATTGGGCTGTGTGACCTGGGCCCCGCAGAGGCTCCCAGAGACAGGTAGCTGGGTGACATGTGCCGGTGCCTTCCAGGCCACAAGCCAGAAGGCGGCAGGCAGCTGCTCCACGGGTAGGACAGAGCGGTGCCCAGCCGGGCCGGCTCTCCAGGTCGTCTGGGAAATGCAAACGCAGGCTCCAAGGAAGAATCTGTGGGCGTGACTCAGCCACTCTTGACACTGGTCTTATAAAAATATGTTTTTAGAGGCGCCTGGGGGGCTCAGTCGGTTAAGCGTCCGACTTGGGCTCAGGTCATGATCTCACAGTTCGTGGGTTCGAGCCCCGCATCGGGCTCTGTGCTGATGGCTCAGAGCCTGGAGCTGCTTCGGATTCTGTGTCTCCCTCTATCTCTGCCTCTCCCCTGCTCATGCTCTGTCTCTCTTTAAAACATAAATAAAATATTAAAACAAATTTTTAAAAATGTTTTATTACACAAAAGGGACAGATAGGCACAGGGGACAGAAGGCGCACGGGTCTGACACACAGCAGACGAGACACCAGCATTGTCTGGAATGTCGGCTCTCACACCAGGCAAGGCCCAGGCCCCTCGGCGATCATACCTCCGTGTCCACGGAGCAACCACGTTTTGGTGACGTCGCCGACTCCGTGTGCGTCCCTGAAGACCAGGGTCCCCACACGAAGAGGACTGTCACAATGGCCCTCTCGCTGCGCGTGTGGGGAGGGCGGTGGCAGCGGGCACCGTGGACAGAGGGGGCCCTGTCCTCCCACCAGGACCCCTGCAGCCCCTCTGTGCCCTGGGGAGACACAGAGCTGGGCACACGAGGTTTCTGGCTCCCGTTGCCACCCTTCAGCACCCTACCGCCCAGAGGCAAATATAGGAGGCAGTTTGTTCCTAACATTTCCTAGCACCGTCCACGTCCGGTACTTTGTAAACATCACCTTGGTTAATAACTCTAGGAGGTAGCTCCTCTTATTAGACACATTTTACAGATGAGAAAACTGAGGCCCAGAGAGGTCAAGTGACTTGCCTCAAGTCACGCAGCTACAGCTAAGCTGTGGTGTCAGGATTCGACCCAGGCACTGGGCCCGGAGAGGGTGCTGGTAGTACACAGCTGCAGGAGGGGGCTCTCACACCATCCACAGGAAAGTGTGAAGACGACGGCACACAGCTCACGCGGAGCCACTGCTTTTGAGAAAGGAAGTCCAGGGAGGCCAGGGGCAAAGCCGCGGTCCTAATCCCTGGCCACACGGGAAAACCCCCGGGTGCCCTGAACACTGCTACCCACGTCTAGCGTCTCTTCGTTTTGGGGCGGGGCCCAAACCTGTGCTTTCAGTGCCAGGCAGCTCCGTGCGGCCGGGTTTGAGAACCCCAGCGCTTGGCAGCCGCCTCCCCAACGCATGCCAGCTGTGTGGCCGGGGCCCCTGGCTCAGCCTCTCTGGGCCTCAGCTTCCACATCCGCCAGAGGGGGCCCCGTGGCCGCGGTGAGTGTGCGCCGGCAGGGGCCTGGCACGCGCTGGGTCCCCCCCACCCGTCAGCTCTCCATCTCGGGCACACGCTGCTAGCGGCGCGCTGTTTTCTCCAGCAGCCCTGACGGAGCACGACAGATCAGGGGGCTTAAACGACAGGGACTGACTCCCCCAGCCCAGGAGGCTGGGAGGCTGAGGTCCGGGCGTGGGCAGGGCTGGACGCCTCTCTGCTGGGCATGCACGTGGCCGTGCCCCTCCGTCCTCTGTGAGTGTCTGTGTCCCCATCTCTTGTCTCCTAAGGACTCCAGGGCCCACCCCACTGACTTCATTTACTTCATCACCTTCTCAAAAGCCTCCTCTCCGAGCACCGTCCCATCCCGAGGTCCTGGGGGCTGGGACTCCAACATGCGAACTTTTTGGGGACATGACTCGGCCCAGAACAAGAGGTTGGTTACAGCAGACAGCACCTGTTGCGGGGTGGTTTCCCGCGCGCGCTGGGGAGAACGCAGGTCCTCGCCCTTACCCCGGCCCCTGTCAAGGCGCAGTGAGGCGGGCGGTCTCCAGTGAGCGAGCTTCTGATCATCGCTGAGCCGGCGCCCCAGCTCTGGGCCTCGCCCCCGCCGGCCCTGCGCGGGTTAATCGGAAGGTCTCCGGAGCTGGGGGGATTTACTGCCCCCAGACCTTTATCATCTCTCCCTGACGTAGAGGGCTCACATTTCGCACTTAATTACTTGTCCCGCAATCAGAAGAGATAGCGGGTTCTGGGCTGAGCAGGCTGCAGCTGTGAACTGTTTATTTACTTTTCCTCGGCCCGGGAATGGCTGTAATTTGAAGGTTCAGATCTCAGCTACCCTGCCTGGTGCAAAGCCCGCTAAACACTTCCATATTGCGGGGGGTGGGACGCCGCAGGGAGCCGCCCCCCTCCCTCCCCGGGCGGAGGCGCTGGGAAAGCAGGTGTTCCTGGTTATCCCGGCCGCGGGGCCGTGAGGGGACCTCTGCCGTCAGCACCGCTGGCCCCGCGCTCCGCCCGAGGGGCTCGGCGGGGAGCCCAGGAGCCCCAGCAGGGACGGGGACCTGGAGGTGCCAGGACGGGCCTGCCCCGAAGGAAGCACCCCCTCGGAGCCAGGCTGTCCCCGCCGCAGTGCGAGCCACGGCTCCCTCTAATTCCTGCGCCAAATGGTGTAATTACCACTTAAGTTGTCAAATGGCATCCAGATGGTCTTACCTTTCACACCAGCGGTTTAATAAGCTTTTAGGCGTGACCTTTGCAGCCCGTCCTCCACCTGCACGGCCCCCCGGTTTGTGAAATCGGAGCCCACAATTAGATCTGATAATGAGTGCCCGGGCGACCAGCCTTGAACTCTGTAAGCAATCTTCGAGGGGTGCCCAGCGAGTCACCCCACGCCACTGACAAATGGCATGTGTCCCACCGCACAAGGAAGGCCCCTGTGCACAGGCCCCAGGAGGCCCTGTCGGGAAATCACAGGCGCCCCAAGAGAGCCAGGAGTGCATCTGGGGGGCGGGGCAGCTCGGAGACCTCAGGCGGCCTGTTCCAGGGGCTGGGTCCCCGCAAACCAGAGGCTCAGACCTGACCAACTCCTCTGAGGCAGTTGTCGGGGGGCGAGGGGGGGGGCCATCTGCCCCAGGCAGCCCGCCCGGAAGGGCTTCTAGTCCTGCCTCCTCCATCAGCACCAACAGGTGGGCACCCCAACACCGGGATCACCCCGCCACCACAGAGCTGCCAGAGAAACTCCCCGTGAAGCTTTCGGTTCGGGGCAGAAACGATCTTGCACTGCAAAGGGTCACATCCCACTGCCTGTCTGGAAAAGTCAAATTGGTCTTTCCCAGCATGGGGCTCCCATGTACACATGATGCTCCGTTCCTAGGACTCGGCGCGGATTCACTAATTTAATCCTCACACAGCCTCAGTGCGATTTATTCCCCATTTGTGGATTAAAGAACCGAGGTGCAGAGAGGTCAAGTTATCTGCCCAAAGTCACACAGCTAGCAAGGGGCAGGAATGGGATTTGAGCCTCGTCAAGAAGCAGAACGGGTACAGTTATTTAATTCTGTAACTAATCAAAAACTTGATATGCGCGCAGGATTAGGTGTTATACGTTCTGAACAAAGTTTCAGGATCTGCACAAGGTTTGGGAAATGCCAAATGCTCCCAGCACGGCCCGCGATCCGAAGAAAATGGAGAGGCAGAGACAGGAATGGATCAGAAGCCTCCTCTGCAAAGATTGGAACAGAGGCTGATGGAGGAGGGGACCAGACACTTGAGCTCTTGGCCAGGGAGAGAAGTTTCCATGGGAGAATCTTGTCCCTGATCTCTGCCAGGCCCTGGTTAGAGGAGACCACAGACCAGAAAACTGTGGGAGAGTAAGCTGGTGAGAGGTCTTTGTTCTAACACCCTCATCATATCTGACTCTCTGGGGGGCATCACTGCTCCCTCTTCCTCACCCTCATGGGGATCCTGGGTTTTAATGGTCTCACCATAGGCTGTCACTGAAAACCTACCCTTAAGATTGTGTTGTCTTTCTTACTAACATGTGAATGCCTGACGTTTAGGAAGAGAAGATTGTGTTTCATCTCTCACCTTTAGGTCAACGTGGCTTTTCAAATAAGGAAACTATAAGAAGACCCAAGATAAAAATGATGCATAGAAACATCATCTTTTTTGCTAACATAATGGGAGGGACACCATGGCTTTCTGAAATCCCTCTGCATATAGTATGCAATGCAAAGCAATGACGGCTTGGACTTTTAACGTGAAGAAATGCCCAAAAAGGCCATCTTAGGCAGGTTTCCCTCGTGGTCCCCACTCCTGGAGAAGACATCCTGCTCCATAACAATTCTGTGATAGAAAATCTTAAGGAACAAGGCCTTAAATACACAAGTAATTCATCCCAACGGTGACACAATCCTGTATGGATGGATCTATTTCAGTGTGAGCAGGGGTTCTGGTGACAATTCCAGGACTCAGAAGCCACCTGTCCTAGAAGCGCCAGCTGGCCAGGTGTGCACCGGGAGACCACTGGCTGGCCCACCTTGCCATCCAGGGAGCTCTGCTGAAGGCACGGCCCCGCGGCCCCTGACACGCAGGGGGCTCTTTCCCCGGCTCGGCCCCTCTTGCCTGAGACGTCTCTCTCGCTCTGCACCCGGTCACCCTTCTGTCCCCGTGCCCCAGAGAGCATGTGGCCCACAAGCTTGGTGACAGTGGACACTTCCCACACACCGCCTCGCTCACGGCCTGCCCTCACCCTCCCCACACCCACGTGGCCCTGGTGCCTGGGGACTGGGTCCACCCAGCGCCCGGCTGGCTCAGGGGCTCCGTCAGTGTGGGCGTAAGTGAGCCACCCTAGATCCTCAAGAAGACGCTGCTACAGACCCACCTGTGAGAGTGGGCCCTGTGCTCCCTAAGTCAAGATGAGACACGTGACAGGTAACTGTTACCCCCAGAAGGACGCAGACAAATAAGTGACATGCTCGGGAAGAGGGGACAGGATGCCAGGCTGGTGACGCCTGACCCCAGGTGTCGGAAGAGAGCTGGGCAGGGGGTGGTAGTGCTCACAGCTTCGAGAGCCGGGTGGTCTCCCTGTGCTCCCCCAGCCACCCCCCATACCCGCTCCCCACACGGCCTGGAGGGGCCCTGTTATGGTCCCTCCATAAATGGGAAACTGAGGCTCAGAGCCCCCCAGCAATGTGGCTGAGATCACGCAGTTGGCAGAGCCTGAATCCGAACAGGAACTGGACTATATGAGACACCCCGTCCCCATGACACCCCATCCCCATGACACCCCCGTCCCCATTACACCCTTGTCCCCAAGACAACGAAGGGAGGAGCTCGGGACGGAAGGGCAGGAAGTGGACGGCTTGGGTTCTAAGACCCAAGTTGGTCGCCTTCTTAGAGTGTGTGTGTGCATACGTGTGAATGTCTGTGTAGGTGTGTGTGAATGTGTAGGTGTGTGTGCGTGTGAATGTCCGTGTAGGTGTGTGTGAATGTGTGAATGTCTGTGTAGGTGTGTGCATGTGTGAATGTCCGTATAGGTGTGTGCGTGTGTGTGAATGTGTAGGTGTGTGTGAATGTCCGTGTAGGTGTGTGCATGCGTGTGTGAATGTCCATATAGGTGTGTGCGCGTGTGTGAATGTGTAGGTGTGTGTGAATGTGTGAATGTCTGTGTAGGTGTGTGCGTGAGTGTGTGAATGTCCATGTAGGTGTGTGCGTGCGTGTGTGAATGTCTGTGTAGGTGTGTGCATGCATGTATGAACGTACGTGTGGGTATGTGTGCGCATGTAGGTGTGCATGTGAACTGATCTGTGCACGTATGTGTGTGCACTACTCAGGCGACCCAGTTCAGGGCTCCTGGACCCCAGGGCACGGCAGAGCAGCAGAGTCCCTTCTCTACTGTCAACACGGGACCGTCCAGGGGAGACAGCACGGGTCCGAAACGAGGCCTCAGAGGGTGCTCACAACACTTACGGTCTCTGCTCTGGACTCCAACCCTGTCACTCGGTGTTGTCTGTCTGGTGCTTGTGACGGTCAGAAACTTTGCCAGAAAGGCCGTGTCTTTGAACATCATTACGGACAATAGGAATCAAGAATCAATCTTTTCTCCCAACAGCCCTAGAAGGGAGGTGACATCATCCCCAGTCAGCAGAGGAGGAGACTGAGGTTCCGAGAGGCTCCAGGACAAGGAGAGGCCAGGAGGCGGCCGCGAAGCTGAGACTTGGCCTGACTCTGAGCCAACCAAGCCGCCAGCCAGAGCTTCCCGACGAGCTGCTGTGAAGAATGACGTGGGGCCTGGTGTGAACCGTCCCTCATGGGACCCCAGGCCTAACTGGTCTGACTCGGAACCTCGGGCCCGAGAATCTGCATTCCGGACGGCCGTCCTAGGGTGGGGTGGAGCCCACCGCCCGTGCGGCGCAGAACTGCGTCAATCACCTGCTTCCATCCGCTCCGGCTGGAGAACAGCGCCTCTCAGAAGTGGCGCTGATGGAAAGGAGGGTCGGAAACCCAGCCCCAGCCAGGCCGGCGGTCCCGTCCTGCCCTCACCGGCCTGCACAGCGCCCCCGAGGGCCACGCGGGGCACTGCGTCCCCCACAGCCCCCCACCCTGGCAGGGAACCCACAGGCACAAAGAATGGGCGGAAACGCTGAGGGCAGGAATTCACCCCTGCATTTCACACCGCTGTCTGCTGGGACAGGCCTGCCAGCGGATCCGAGGGCCAGGAGCAGCTGAAAAGGCCAGGGCCGCGGGAGCCGGGCCACGGTGCGGCCCGGCCAACAAAACAGCCCCCCCCCCAGCTGGGCCGGAGGGCAGCAGAGCAATCGCCCGCAGAAATCTGCAAGCTCATCACGGAGCTTGGAAACCTTGGTGGGGCCACAACACAGGACGCATCCTGCTGGGCAGAGATAAGAGAATTCCCAGGTTCTCGCCTCCCCCTGGGGACCGGGACTGGGAGGGGGGCGCTCGGAGGAACATGAGAAAGGTGCCCTAAGCACCGCCCTGCAGCGACTCTGTCCTGCGCCTGCCCCCGGCCCCAAGCTCTGGGACAGGACCTGGGGGGAGGGGTCCCCGGTCGGGTCGGGGAGCTCCTCCCTGCCGTCAGGCCTCAGGCGGACTCAAACGGCTGTGGGGCCCTGGGCAAGCGGCTCTGCCGCTCATGCCTCAGTTTCCCCACCTGTAAACCGGGGCTGCCGCGGGCAGGCACTGCCTCTCAGCGCCCTCCCGGGGCCTGTCGTGATCACGCGTGTGGAGAAACGGCTGGTGCACACAGAGGGTCCTGGCGGCCACCACACTCGTGGCTGTGCCCCGGCAGCCCTCCCAGCCATGGGCCCCTTCCGTGGCTTCCACCAGGAAACACACACGCGTCGTGGAGAAGACGCAGACAGAGCCAGACGGGGGCCAGTTAAGCTTGGAGCCAGAGGCCACCCTCAGCGGCGTCTGAGAGCACGAGCGAGGAACCCGGCCCTGTAGCCGACTCACCCCAGCCCTGCTGTGTGGGCCCCCACCGGCCGGGTCGTGTCCAGACACCGAGCCTTGAAAAGGGTGACAAGCAGGTAGAAGCTAGAGCTCGGTGTGCTGTGTGTGCCAGGACCCCCCCCACGCCCCTTCCACGTGGTGGTCCTCCCCACGGCCCTCACCGCCCAGGGAATGAGATTCAGAGAGGCCAGGTCCCCTGCCCGCTGTCACCCAGCACGACCAGAGCAGTGCACCACCTGCACGGTGCAGGTCCACTCGGGAGCTGCGTCTCGGTGGGCGGCAGGGCTCCCACCTGTCCCTCCGTGGTCTCCACGAGATGCCAGCACAGCAACCCGCCAATGAGGGCTCAGAAGCGTAAGCCGCACCGACCCAGACTTCATTTCCCAGGTGTGCCGTGAGCACGCGGAGTCCAGGGGGCTGGAGGAGCGCCATGCCCTGTGGGCACGTGGGCACCGAGGGGAGGGTGGGTCCCGTGGGTCCTCAGTGGCTCCTGCGTCCACCAGGGAGCACGCCGCCCGTGGGACCCGTGTCCCCGCCTCCAGGTTAGCTGAACGAGGCCAGGCAGAGCCAGTGTGCTTTGGGGATAAATCGCCAGTGAAGCCCGGAGCTGCCCTGCTGATCCAGCGACGGGCCCTCCAGTTCATTTGACAAGTGCTGGGGTTCCTGCCAACTAGCGTCCACGGAAAGCTCTGGAGACACGCTCTGGAAGCCACCAGGTCCCGCTTCCCGCCGCGGGCCTGCCGAGACCTCCTGAAGTGCACTCAGGAGGCTGGGAGGGGCTGCAGTGGTCACCACGGACACGCACGCGTGCTGGGGTCTCCGCACCCCCTTCTCCCTGGCCGCCTGTAAGTTGGATCTTCGGGATGCTCCTGGGAAGCCCTCTGCTTTCCTGACGGAACGACACAGACCCAGCTGGCGCCGTCCTGGAGCCCTTCTCATTCCTTCCTCCTCTGAGTGCAGACGTGAGGTCTGGTGAAGCAGCAGCTATCTTGAGGCCATAACGGGACAGGCCACGGCAACTCTGTGGTAGACAGAACGATGGGCCCCCAGAACTGTCCACACCCACGTGGCACCGGGAAGTAGGGGTGCAGATGGAATGAGGGTCGTCAGTCAGCTGCCTTAACAGAGGGAGAGTAGCGTGCGTCACCCGAGTGGCCCAGTGTAGCCACCAGGGTCCTTACGAGTGGAAGGGGGCATCGGAAGACGGCAGCGGGCAGACGCGACCGGAAGGGGGTGGAAAGACATCATATCGCCGGCTCGCGTGAAGGACAGAGGGCCCCCAGGTGAGGGGCGCCGGCGTCTCTGGAAGCTGGGAGAGGCAGGGATTCACCCCCAGCACTCCCAGAAGGACTCAGCCCTGCTGACACCTTGACTTGGGACTCCTGACCTCCAGACTGAAGGCTGAAGCCACCAAGTTGGTGGCTCACCAACGCCTTCCCGATGGGCATCTGTGTGAGCCCAGCATCTCCATCTCAGAACTATTCCTGTGAGAGAGGAAGGGCATCTCCAGAGAAAGCCGTGGACTGACCGCCTACGACAGCACTACCGGGCCCGAAGACGAATTCTGGGTGGCTCCGGGGCTCTTCCCAGAAAGGAGGCCGCGGTAAGACCAGGCCTCCTGGAGCAAGGCTTCAAGGAAACTTCCCCCACGTAATGCCCTGCAGCCCCGTGGCGCTTGAAAGAGAGAGACGGTTGTTGACTAAATGTTTACCGAATCCTGAAGTGGACCGAAGACACAAAAGCTAATTGCAACACACAGAAGGGTCGACTTGTGCAGACGTCATGGGGGCTCCGTGGGACGCAGACGTGTCCATAACGGCCTACTTTTCCTCAGTAAAAGTTTTCTTTAAGTGGGGGCTGCTTGTTTTGTTTCGGGGGCCAGCTGTTCATCCTGACAGGAGCCCGCTGGCGGGCCGCCCTGCGTAGCCGCCCCGCGTGGGACCACGGCCTCCGGAACAGGATTCCTGCTGTTTCCCCACCTCCTTTACCGCTTGGTTTCCAGGAACGGCCACGGGGAGATGCGGGGCCGCCGCTGCCCATTCACGCCCCATGACGGAAGCCACAGAGCCTTCCTCGGGGTCCAGGTGCTCTGTGCTGGGCGGGGACCCGGCTCGGGGTCCCCTGGCGCAGGGGGGGCTTGAGGAGCGGGGCGTGTGCTTGGTCCTGGCTGCCAGGTGAGACACGGTCCCGCGAGTGGATTCGCGCGGGCCGGGCCAATGATGTACACTCTGCAAGCGCCGGCTACGGAAACGTTTGTCTTTCTAAAACTCATAGCAACTCTGTGAGGGAAACCTGGGGAATGTTCCAGAAGCTCAGGCTGGGCATCTGAGGCTGACAAGGGCTCAGTGACAGCACGAGCGGGCGTCCATCCCCCGCTCCCCCGGAGGAGCGTGGCGGTGGCACCTGGTCGTCACCAGGGCAGCCACCGCCCCTGTGCCCCCCCCAGGCCCCGTCACCACCCTGCTCATCTCTCACACTCCCCCCAGCAGCCCCAGGCCACACATGAGAGCAGGGGCAGTGCCCTGCCCAGCACCCCAGAGCCCGTGGGGCAGGGGGCACAGCACCGTGCCGGCATCCCAGGGTGCGTGAACACAGGTGGCCGGCGGACTTGCTGAGCTCCCCACCAGGACCCCCAGTGCCACCACCCCAGGGCCTCTCCTGGCCCCACGGCACGCAGCGAGGTCAGGAGGAGGCTGTCGGCCAGAAGCAGAGAGCGGTCGCTCCCAGGGCCAGGCTCTGAGCTCGGAGAGCCACTGGCAGAAGCCGGGGCCGCCCGGGGCCGCCTGCGGGGCTGCAGCACCCCCGGGGTGCGGGTGAGAAGGGGGAGCCCCCAACCCCACCCCTGCAGGCCCAGAGTCCGTGAGGCCCTGAAACACCCTCAGGGGCCGCGGGCCAGGGGGAGGGGCTGCCAGTGAACGCCCCTCTGTCACCAACCACCGGGGGAAGCCCCGACGTCCGTGCCCCCACTTCCTGCCCCGTGGAACAACCATCAAAAAAGACGCCACCTACTTTAGGGCAAGTCTTGGCCAAAACCCAACCCCGCATTTTCCCAACCAGTAGAAACATATTCATTCACTCTGTTTCTCGTGAGTGAAATCTCCAGAACGCGAGGAGATAAACATCTCGTCAGAAGGGCTTTTGCGAAGAGACGTGCGTCCCTCACCTTCGAACCGGGAGAGCGGCCGGCAGTGGTCACGTGTGGCCCACGCCGCTGTCCCGCCCTCCGCCGGCCGCCCGACCACGTCGGCTCCCCACCCCATTCCTCCCTGTTGACAGGATTCTGGTTGTATTTGCCTTGGCAGTGGACCCAACTAAAAATATGCAGTTTCCCAGACTCCTCTGCAGTGAGGGCGGTCAGGTGACGGTGCCGCAGCCAGGGCGCGGAGGTGAGCTGCCCGAGAACCCCCCCATGATGGGACGGCGCGCCTCTTGAGGTGCAGCCCTGAGCCTCACGAGTGTGGGGTGCACCTCATGACCGAGAGCCCACAGGTTCCGAGCCCCAAAGATGGGTGAGCTGGGCCCCCCGCCCTCAGGCAGCCCCACCCCCGTCACCGCCGACCAACACAGTCCCATCTGAACGTGAGGAGCTGCCACCCCACCCCCTCTCCCAGGAGGGGGCACCGCAACGCTGCCAGGCGGCCCCATCGAAGCCGCCGCCCCCCAGGCCTCGCCGCCTCCCCTTCGCCTATCCAAGGTGACTGATGGTCGCGCCATCCAGGCGCTATGTTCCCGGTCCTCCGTGGGGCGCGCAATGGTGGGCTCCCTCTATGCGCTAAAACAGTGTTTTATTTATTTGTTTCCTCAGTGAAGCCAGCCTCCCGGTTTCCCAGGACATAAACGTGACGCCCAGAGCTGCAGTCTCCCCCACAGGTCGTGACTGACGGGGAGCCCCTCCCAGGAGGGGCCCGGCATCTGCATCTGCGAACGGGGGTGGCCAGACCCCGCCTGCCTGCCTGGGGGCAAGTGGCACTGAGGCCAGAGCAGCCCCTGCACCCTGACCTCCCTGCTCTGACCTCCGCCTGGCTCTCAGACCACACCTGCTCTCACAGTCCCCTCCCCGCTGGGGACCCCGGATGAGCCCCACGCCCCTCCCGGGATCCCTCACCCAGAGCCCCACATCTCTCTGCCCCCACATCAGTCCGCCCCTCACAGCCCCATTGGGATGCCCGTCTGGACAGCTTCCCGGAACCCCCTCCTCTGTGCACCCCGGCCCATCAAACACTCCCCACAGAGGCTGTGGCTGCCCGCGCACGCATCTGCCCTCCCGATGGGCTGTGGCTCCAACAGACGGGACCACGCTTACTGTTCGAGCCGTGGACCTAGAGCCACCTCGGCGCCTGTGTGCAGTAGCTGCTGGGCTGAGTGGGTGGGTGAGGGCGGCAGTTTCACGTGAACTTGCGTCTAGAGAACAGCTAAGTTTCATTCCACCACGTGGACAGTGCCACATCCTTAGATCCGGTACCTCGGGGGCAACGTGGCGGTGAGGGTTTTACCACGTGGGCCCGCCTGCCACACGGGAGGGATGGCTAACTCCAGGGGACCCCAGAGTTGAAGTGAGAATATGCTTGTGCACGTGACAGCCAGGAAAGGACAGAAGGAAAAAGGGAAATATTCAGATAATTCCCCTGTGTTTTTCACTGCACTTCAGTGGGGTCTTGAAGAAAGGAGACCCACTAGTCTCAGCAGTGCAGGGGAAGGAGCAGCATGTGCAAAGGCACCGGGGCACAAGGCAGCATGGAGCCTTTGAGGAGCGGTCTACTGTGAGCATGGTGGAAACCTCACGGACACACGTGAGGGAGCAGAGAGAGGAGAGCAAAGGCTGGATCGTGCGGTTGGCTTTTACAACATAATATTATCATTAATCCTGCTCGATGATGACAAGTTATCTGCTGTGTACGCACACCATCTCAGTCCCCACAAGCCCCCGAGTGGCTCCCATCATCATCCCCACTCTCCAGAGGACAACACCGAGGCCCAGAGAACGGACTGACTTTCCCCGGGACAGCCACTCGGAAATGGCCGAGCCAGAACCCTGGTCCTGGTCAGCCTGGCTGCACGGCTTGTTCTCAATGCCATGTTCACCCTGAGTGCGGCTCCTCACGCCGGCAGCTGGGAACAGTCGGCTTTCACCACGGCCGGCGGCACAAGGCCTCGCGGCTCCCAGGCGGCCCACGGGCGTTGGCAAGGCTGACTTACGTGTCCGGGAGCTCCGCAGCTCTGAACGGGGCGGCCAGGCTCTGCATGCCCCACGTCCATCCCCAGGCCGGCACGGCCACGTCTCCTGCTGGCAGCGGGGGCACGGGATCGCTGGTGGAAGCGGGTAAACATGTCTCCAAACTTCCGCCTGTGCGTTTGCCAGCATTCCACCGACCGAGGCAAGTCAGGTGGCAAAACCCAGAGCCAGGGGCAAGGGACCCACCTGCCTTTTGGTAGAAGGGGTTGCAGATCCTTGGCAAAGGGCCTGGGCACAGGGAGGGGTGAAGGCCCGAGACCACTTATGCACCCCGCCTGCTGCAGGTGCGGGGGCTGGTGAGGGGGAGGGGAGGGGCCTCACAGTGCCAGTCCCTCGGTTCCTCCCCGGGGTGGAGGAAGGCTGACCTGCTCAGGGCTACGGCACACGCCAGCGGGAGGGTTGCGATCCCTGATTGACCCCTCTGACCTCAAGCCCCCTGCCCCTTGTGGTTGGTACAAGACCCAAGCGAGAAAAACACAACCTTCGCCGAGCACTTAAAACAGAGCAACTGCAATACTTCGAATGGTTGCTGCAGAGACGGGAAGGGCAGGAGGGGGACCAGCAGGCGCAGGGAGCCGCGAGCATCCCTGGGCTGCAGGGCGGGAGGGGTCGGGGCGGGCGAGGGCCTGTCCCTGCAAGCAGCACCACGGGCTGAATGCACTGCGGCTCCTCCCCCCTCCCCCCTCCCGCCTCCCCCCAGTGCCTCCCAGACCCGCCAAAAGCAGGGACACAGGAGCCTGTGCAGGGCAGCCTCTCAGGGCAGGGACAGGCAAGAGCTGAAGAGGGAGGGCCCTGAGGGCTCCCAGAGAGCCAGCTACGGGGCACCTGCCCTCTGTCCCCTGTGGGCTCCGGGGCTGTGTTCTCTAGCGGCCAGGGCAGAGCACACAAACCCAGGCTCTGATTTGGGAGGTCTGGGTGGCACCTGAGACTCTGCATTTCTAACCAGCTCCCAGGCAGTGCCGACACCGATGGTCTATGGGCCACGCTTCCCACCACAAGGCACTGGCACAGTGCACGTTCAAGTTCAAGAGACTCACCCAGGGTGCCCGGCTGGTTTTGTGGCCAGGACGTGATGCCAGGCAGCCCCTCTGCCCATTTATTTCGGGGCTCCAGGGACTGGCCCAGGGACGGTTGTGACGTGATCCTTCGTCCAGCACATTCTATGGGCCACAGTCCCAAATCTGCACAACCTGAAAAAGGAAGATTGCCAGCCCCATTTTACACAGGAGGACACCAAGGCTCAGGGGTCCAAGGAATCTACCACGGGCCAGCAGCGAGGGAGGGCAGAGCCCCGCATGAGCCCTGATGTCCTGCCCCAGGCGTCACACCTCCCTCGACAAGCACTGACCTAGCACAGCACACAGGCCTTGCTGCACAATGTGCGATCTGTGACCCACTGGCCTGGATTTGAGAGCACAGCAGCTGTGATGCCTCGAGGGTCCCACTCGGCCTCCCCGGGACTCAGCTTCCTCAACTGTCAGATGAGGGCCGTCGCAGTGCCTACCCTGGCAGGCAGCACCCGGCTGTCCCAGGCCCTGCCCAGCACGTGGCCACCTCTGGACTACCACCACCCTGTCCTACATCGGCAACAATCCCAATGCTTAGATTCTAGGCGGGGGGACGGTCAACTGCAAACCAAATGCAGGAATTTGCTAAATGACTGAACATCCAAGATTAGGGCTCCAAGAAAGCAGGGCACCAGGGTGGCCAGTGAGACCCATCAGCATGGAGCGGCAGCACAGCGCTGCTGTCAGAGCCCCTGACCAGCCCGAGGCACTGCTGTCTGAGCCCGTCTGGGCTGGGGACGCTGTTGTCTGAGCCACGAGGCCAGGGATCCAAGAGATTCCGCTCTGCGAACGAGCTCCCGCTGGGAATGTGCCCGACCACGGC
Organism: Hyaena hyaena; assembly: GCF_003009895.1. NCBI lineage: Eukaryota > Metazoa > Chordata > Mammalia > Carnivora > Hyaenidae > Hyaena > Hyaena hyaena. Next base: position 9,062,929 of record NW_024080633.1, read on the forward strand.
CTGGAGCGCACCTGCGGGCCCAGACCCTCTCTTGAGGAGGGGCAGCGTGGAATGTCGGGGCCCTGGCGCAGCTCGCGCTGGACACCTCAGAGGCGGCCACGGCAGGGCCACTGAGAAAGGCGGTGTCCAAGGCTCGTTTCTCCAGACCGCTCAGACACCTCGGGCTGAGCATTTCTGAGAGACAGGCAGGGATTTGCGCTTCTGGCACTTGTTTGCACAAAGGATCTCAGCCTTCTTTCTCCTGACATGCAGCTTAAACATGTTCGCTGACCCCTGAATGGAATCCCCACGAGTCCTCCTCTCCTTCTGAGAGAACTTCACGGGAGGGAACGAGGAGGCAGTAAATGCATTGTGTCCCGTGGGCTTTATCCCCCCACTGGCGGCTCTGTCCATTCACAGCCCAAGACTGGGTGCTAAATGCGTCTTCTGGTTTGTTTGGGTGTCTTTTTTCTCTTTTCTTTTACCTTTTAACTAAAACACAACACAAAGTAAGAGCTCCGACTGCATTCAGCTGTTCAGAGGGAAGTAAATACGCCTCCCCACCTCTGCTGGCAGAGATCAGACGCGACTTTCTCAAAAAACACAAAGTGGAAAGTTTACAAACACAGGACCCAGACCCTGCGACGGCGCGCCTCCCCTCCTGGCCAGTGATTCGTGCGGCCTGTCCTGCCCGCGGGCAACACAGGCCACTTTCCACCCTTCTGCCAAAATAAAACAGTAGAGAATAAAGTATAAAAAAAAGTATTTAAGAAGTAAAGATTAAAACAGTAAGAGCCCAGAACAAAGACGCAATCACCTTTGCATCGACTCAGGTCCCGGCAGCCTGGTCGGCAAATGGAAACATAAAAATACTGGAGGCTGAAATTAGGCAGAGTCTGGCTGAGTTCACTTTCTACAAAAGTCTTGCACCAAACAAGTTTATTCATATACGTGAAGTCTGAAAGTGCTTTTCCTTGCTGGGTTTTTGAAACCTGAAATATTTTCAGCGAAATGAGAAAACGTTCACTGTTGAATGGCCTATTAGAACTGTCACGAATGTGATTTCTGGAAATAAACAAGATCGTAAGAAGGCTGGCCGGAGCAGAAATGTAAGTCAGCATTAATAGCTGGTGTCATTAAATTATCCCTTAAGCCAAGGTGCCAAGTGACACAAATATTTTTGTGTTAATTCTAATATGATCACCTCCCTGGGTCTGCACAAATCTGAAAGACTCTCTCTCCAGAATCACGAACGTTATTTTCTTCAGTTTCTACGTATCAAATAGCTCTCTCTCTCTGTTCTGCTAACAAACCAAAGTATTTGGGACACACAAGTTCATATTTTCTCGTCTCAATTTACAAAGGTTCACTTGATACAAATGTGGCTCAATAAATAATGTTTATTTTTTATGGGTTAGTATCTTGTTCAAGAAAATAAGGAACTAAGTTTTAGGAAGATTTATTTTCATTTTAACTATTGTTAGCTGGTCACTGCCACTCAATACTTAAATGACATTCCCCCCAAAGGGCAAAACCTTTAAAGCAGAACAGAATTTATTTAAACAGCTGGGTTTCTTGCACGATCATCCTGTTAATACATGGACTTACGAGAAGTGAGTAACTTGCAGTTTGTAAATACATACAGGTTTAAAAAAAAAAAAGCCAGCACGTCAGTTGATTAAAATTTTAAAGAACAATACATGATTTATCATTACTAGACACGATGAAGGCATGCTAATATATTACAGGTACACATATCTATGTCCTTAAATATTATTTCACATTTGGAGTCAAATTAATTCCCTTACCATCTTTTTTTCCCCAAAAAACAAATGATAACATCATTTTTAGGAAAAGAAATAAACCTGGGTGGTACACATTTCAAGTAGTGTCAAAATGCATGCTATTTTTTTTTTTCAAATTAAAAAAGCAATGTGGCAAATTATTACCTAAAACAGATTAAGGAATCCTGTTGTCCTGTGAGTGAAGAACTGAAACATTAAAATCATCCAAAATTGTCTCAAGTTTTACATTAAACATGTTGAAGGATGTGCTCATTGTGCTTCGGGACTCTCCCTAGCAAGAGAAGGGGATGGAAAAGTATTTGTTGACTTTTGAAATAAAGTAGCTACTTTCCCGGTGGAAGAGGAGGACATGGCCATCCTGAGATCACTCGGGTTGCACCACTTCAGCAGGTGCCGAGGGAATAAATGCACAGTCCCGGGGATGTGCTCCCGCACGCATGGAAAAGCCTTTCTTGAGAAGGTGAGACTCCGATCCTCTATCTGTACACGCCTCATTTTTTGTGGTTATTATAGGAGTATCGTAAGGGTATTTTTCCCTCTAAAACATAAACAGGCCAGAGATCAGATCTTGAAATAGCTGCTGAGCTTCTTCCATTTTTATCTTGAACGTCCCCAGGAAATATTTCTTTGAATGCTAGCTGGGCGCCGTCACGGCCCACTTGAGGAGGGCGACACATTTGCTAATTAACATTTGGCTTAAATACTTCAAATACTTTGACAGCTTGGTGCGTTTCAAGTGAGGCCTCAAAAACTGTTTACTTCTTACGTTTATCGCTGACTGGATGCACCCCAGGGGAGATGAAGGGGGACCTGATGGGATTTCGGGCTGAATCTCGGCATCTTCCCCGCCCCCACCCGCACAGGCCAGTCCAGAAGTCACAGCGCCACCTGCTGGGAAGCAGGGAGCCTGCTCCAGAAGGCTGAGGTTTGTGATCTGGCAATCCGATTAGAAAGCTTCAAAACCGTGTTCAGTTGCTGGATGATCTGCGCTGTAGCTTCACAGCCAGGAGGGTGAGGACGGGACACTCCAGGTGGACGCACAGGAATGTGGCCACAGCCTTTGGACGCACCTCTGGTCTGCAGCAATTTCAAAAACGCTCCAGCCCTTTGCCCTCCCCCGTAACGAGGAGGTGAAAGAGAGTGAGAACGTGGCTATGTTTAATTTCTAAGAGTTTTAGATGAGTTATGAATTTCTGGGGTGAAGGTTTATTTTCCCAGCGGTCGGCACCCACCTTTTTGTCCCCATACTCCCCTGGGCGGGAGGGGAAGGGGCATGCACACGCGCACACACGCCCGTGCTTACACCGGCCCTGGGGTTCTTTAACCTGAGAAGCCTTCATGAACGCGAGCGCACAAAACTAGGATAACCCAAATATTATTCTGAATCCCTTTTCCAGGCACGTAAGCAAAACAACTACCATTTTTGAAGTTTATGTAACTTTTCCTTATAAATATAATCACATTCCGATTATTCATCTGAATGATGTCGAGTTTTGGATTTTATTAGGCAAATAACCGGCTTGTTTTTCTCCTTCTCCCTGCTCCTAACTGATGGCTGGATTGGCCTTGAAATTTGAGCATTAATTGCTTTCTCTTGGTAATTAAACACGGAGTATTCTTTCCATCAGAGAACTGCGTCCTTTCAAAATTGTCCATACTCCCTGGAATCATTTCGTGGACAGAAGTCAGTTGTGGCCTAGAATATTAACTTTTTTTTTTACAATCCTCTCAGCATTTCACAAAGGTGTTCAGAAGATTTTAAAAAATAAGCAACTTACATTCAATAAAAATTACAATTAAATTTATTAAGTATCACAAAGCACCCATTTTTAAAGAGAAACATTTTTACTGAATCTTATTTTTCTTCATTGCACATCATAAAAAAATTTTTAAGTGTCCTAGGAGCCTAAAGTCAGGCTAGCTATTGCATTACCGTCAGGGATTACTTCATTTCATATATATACAGTCATTTCATACATACATACACATGTGTGCATATACTAAAGTATTTACATTTAGTAACTTAATTTCTCACTCAGAGTTTGAAAGATCTGGACATTATAAAGGCAAGCTCATTTTCTGCTGGAACGAAATGAGAAAATGAAAATTTTAAAATTCATTTTATTAGGTCAATTCAGTGGGGACTCACTGTTCGCCCTGAAATAAGCCAGCCTCCTTCTGTTTACTTTCGCCATCTTTCGGGGCCTCAAAATGAAAACTGGAGTCCCACAGTCGGTGAGCACACTCCCCTCCCCTCCCCATCGATGTCCGTGCAGAAACTGTAGCGGCTCCTTTCCCCAAAGCCAGAGTGGTGCCGAGGGCTGCCAGAGGGCTTCCCGGAGAAGCCCTGCAGACAGCGAGCTGGTAGAGAAAGAAAGGCAGGCAGGACGGACGGACGGACGGACAGACAGGGTCAGAGAGCCGCTGGGGGAAGATCGGGGAGTACTCACAATTTCCAGTATCTGCTGCTGTCTGTCTCCCGGTCCCGGTTCCAAAAGGAAATGTGGCTCTTTGTGCAGAACCAGAAATGAACATCCAGGAAGTTGGCAAAATCACGAGCTAAACAATCAATAGAGGAAACACAACAAAATAAATTACCAAAATTGGGGGGGAAGGAGTTTCTCCAGTAAAAGAAAAGAGAGTGAGTAAAGGCGAGAGGGGGTGGGAAAGAGCCTATTTTATTTTTTCCTGTGGCCGGAGCTGGGCCCCAGGTTGGCCTCGGTGTGAGGCTGGGAATTTGCTCTGCTGCACCCCCATGACATGAGGGTCACCCGGCTGGCTCGGGGCTCGGGCTCCCGACAAACCCCGCGGCCCGCCGTGTGAGTCGTCCGCGTTCCTGCCGCAGATCTGAAATGAGTTTTCCTATGAAAATACACTTAAAACTCAGCGACCCCCACCCCTAACGAATGCCTTCAGTGACAGGAAATGTTAACCATTTTAAGTGCTTTTTATTTGCATTTGCTCCTGCAGCTGAAGGAGTGAGGGAGAAATGTACTCTTAGTGGCTGGGCCGAAGGAGGCAGCGGGGCGAGCCGGCCCGGAGTTTCCGGGCTCGGGGAGAGCATCCTGGGTCCCAGGTCCCCCCAGACGACAGTGACCTCGCCCTGAATTCCCGCAGGAGGAGGAAAGGGTCTGCATATGCTACAGTGAGTCGTGTTCCAAATTCTCTTGTGCTGTTGATAAATGAGAAGCCGGCACCTTCCGGCCGCCAGCCAGGCGGGGAGGCTACAGACAAGGGCCCGTCTCGCAGTGTTTGTGTGAGTGTTTTCTCCCTGGGATCAAAAGGGGGGGGGGGGAGATTTTCCCCCCAGATCAACTAAACACCGCAGCTTGGAAACACAAGGAATGTGTACAACATTGTCCTTCAGAAATCCATCTTGAATTTTTTTTTAAGCCCTCTCTTTGATCAGAGGCCGACAGAGAATGACATTTTTCTCCATTCTGTTGCATTTAACATGGACTCGCACGGGGTGAGTTTAAACAAACAGATGGCCCAGGCATGCACGTTCCTTTCACTCAGAGAAGGGGAGGTGGGCCAGCCCGGGGGGCGGGGCGCTGCTGGGGGGACTCGGTACAGAGAGAGGGGCGAACGGGGCCGCGTCCCTGGGGCAGGGAAGACAGAAGTAGGCCCGTGATGGGAACCGCGTGCGCCACCTTGGCGGCTGGGCCCAGGTCCCCCTCCAAGCACACAGGGTAACGGGAAACCCTTCCGTAGAGAGACAAACGGCCACTGCATTCCAGGGTATCAAGCGGGGCAAACAAAACAAAACAAAACCCCTTCCAAGTGGATGTCGGATCACCGAGTGCCCAGGGAGTGCACAGTAAGAGGGCGGCGGGGGGAGGCCAGCCGCTGTGGGAAACGCTGCCCCAGAGCCCGGCTCTAGGCTCCTTGACGGGCCACGGGGAGCTGAGCAAGGCCGGCCCTCGGCTGAGAGGCTTTAAGGGGCAGGCGTGAGCCAGGCCCACTCCCTCGAAGCCCCATCAGAACGGCCACTGATGGCCTCCGTGTGGACTCTGAGCCACTGACACACGGCCACCAGGAACCGGGAGGAGCCACAGCTGGGCACACATTCCAGGACACGAGGACACTCGGGGCCACTGCCAAGAGCCACACGGTTTGTCTTCCCTGCGTCGGAGAATGGAGGTGCCGGTGATGCCCGTCTCCCATGGATGTTCCCCTTGACCTTGGAGACCCTCCTGAGCCCTCCTCCGCGAATGCACAGAGACCAAAGAAGAGGGACGGCCTCCTCGCCACTGCCCACGTACCAGGTGTTACAAGAAGTCCCCACGTCCCAGCCGACCGTGTGGATGAGGTCCGTCAGCTGGTGTCGGGGCCGGGGGGTGACACAACGCAGAGGCATCCCGAGAAGTGGTCTGACACAGCTCCTCTGTTTCCCTGGGCCGCGCGCCCGGCAAGCACAGCCTCCCGTTCTCCTTCCTCTTCTGGGCTCCAGGTGGGCGGCTGGGAGGGAGGGAAGAGAGTTACGGGCGTAGGAGGAATTTACTAGTGCTCGTGCACGCCCTTGAGAGTGTAGTTCATTAGAGACCTTGCGTTCACTGGAAGCTCAAACCCGACAAGGGGAGCTGGGGCGCCAAGGGCAAACACCGACAAGTCCGCGTGGGGAGCACGGTCGGGCCCTCTGGCCGAGGCCCCCACAGCCCTGGGGCCGCCCCGCCCTCATGCCTCCCACAGCCGGGTCTCCAGTCCCCAGGCTGCCAGGCTGACCTGTCCCAGAGCCCGAGCGCTCAGATCCCAGCTCGGCCACCACGCTGGGGCGGACCAGCCCCTCGCCCGGAGCCGGCAGCATCCTGACGGGCTGGCGAAGGCAAGAGAGCCTGCAGGGGGAGGAAGAGGAAGAATGTTCTAGAAGGGCAGAGTCCAGACCCGTGGCTGGAACGCAGGCAGTGTCCATTCACTCTTCCACTGGTCTTTCTCTGAAACGTGAACAATAAACCAGGGGTGGCAGCAACACGTGTGTAAAAACAGCATGCGGGCTGTGCACACACACACACGCACACCTTCTCTGTGTCATTTATTTAAAGCCCAGACTATGTCCTCTTACTAAAAGCCTTCTTGTTTTACACTGTTTCACCTCCGACTCTCACAGAGCTTCTATCCTTGATGTAAACAAAAGGCTTTCCCACAGCCCTGGTGCTGGAATGTTCTAAAATGCTAGCATCGACACATTTCCACTCCATTTTATTACAGAAACGTTACTTTATGGCATGAAGAGTGTGGTGCGTGTGAGGAGCAGGCAAAGGAGGGGTCCTCCTGCAGACGGGGGGTGCCCGTGGTGCGCGGCCTCATATAAATCCCTAGAAGTGACAGGCCGGCCGGCAGGAGAATTTGGGAAACCAACAGACAAAATACCCAGTGCAGCCCGTGGGCCTCACCTTTACAAGGCGGAGAGAGCTTCTGGAATGGATGGGCCAGGACCTGTGGGGCCGCTCATTAGGCACTTGATGAATTGGACAGGGGCCCATGGCCCTCCTGGGGCGGCGAAATGCTCAAAAAACCGAGTTTTATTAACCTAATAAAATGAAAAGGAAAAGAAAAGTCAGGGAAATTTCAGCTAGAAGAATAAACGCAGGAAGCATAGGAAGTTAACCTACGTTTACTATATTTAGAGCCATTCTGGCGGACGACGGCAGTTCCCACAGACCCGCGTTCCCGATGCTGGCCTTCAGCAGACTGGCCGGCCACGGGCCACAGCCGTCCAGGACGCCTTGTTCTCACGTTCCGTGGGACGAATTATAAATCTGAACTTTTTCACCTCAGCTAACGCCAAAGCCCGGGAGCGCGAGAAGGGAAACGGGCAGAGGGAACTCCCTGGGGCAGACAGGGGTTCCGGAGAGTGACCCTGCCCGACCCTGGGTGGGAAAGGAATGCCATCAGCTTCCAGGAATCTGAGCACCCACCTCGCGGAAGAGAAATCTAAGAAAGAATTACAGCAAATAAGTCAAGCGCATGCAGACGTGACAAGGTGTCCGTTATCCACAAATACCTTCAGGGGCCCTCGACCTGGGAACTGGGGGCTGGGAGACTCTAGTTTAGGAAGAAGCAGCGCAAAGCCAGGCTTCCCGCCAATCCCAAAAGACATGCCACAGCGGCGAGGGGCCAGGTCGGTGGGCCACCGCCGTGGGGACCTGAGAACACGCTTTGCTCAGGGGACGTGGCCAGGCCCCCCCAGCTCATTTCGCTCGAACACCCAGAAAACAAGGTCTCTGGGTCCCAGAGGCAAAGGCTGCTGGCGGGTGTGTGCTCACACAGGGCGGGCGTGGCGGGGACGATACGTGTCAGCAAGGACACGCAAGGAGGGAACGCGGTCTCCTGTCGGGTTCCCAGGTCAGAGAGGCCTCGTGGCACCGTCACCCACGTGGCAGCCTGTTGTCAGCAAATGTTCCATGGACCAGAATCAGCAAGCCCAGCACCCCCCCCCAAAATCACCCTCCTAAAGCCAAGAGGAAGATGGAGGCCGACCCAGTGGGCTGGTACACGCTCCCCAAGGCCGTGCCTTACTTTTTAAAAAATTTTTTTATGTTTGTTTATTTTTGAGAGAGAGAAAGAGACAGAGCACAAGTGGGGGAGGGTCAGAGAGAGACACACACACAGAATCCGAAGCAGCTCCAGTCTCCGAGCTGTCAGCACAGAGCCCGACGCGGGGCTCGAACCCACAAACTGTGAGATGGTGACCTGAGCTGAAGTTGGAGGCTTAACCGACAACTGAGGCCCCCAGGCGCCCTTTTGTGCCTTTCTTTTTCAGTATAAACTAAGTGTGTTCACCAGCATCATGTGTGCATTTGCACACCCGCATCCTCCTCGCCCCTCCCAGGACCACGCTCTGGCCCCTGCTGGCTTTTCTGGTCCTGTTAGTGAGGACAGCCTTTTTCTCTAAAAGTCCCTCTAACATTTCATCGCTGTGGGGGTTTTAGCGCAGACTCTTCTGTATGACCCTGCGCTGGCGCATATGTGACATCATACATTTGACAAAACCCCCAGGATGTCCACCGCCAGGAGTGACCCTCACGTAAAGTACAGGCTTTCCCTGATGGTGCCGTGCCCACGTGCCGCGTCGGGAACCCAGAAAGCTGGGGTGGGGGCAGGACGGAGATGGGGACCCCGGCTTTCCGCGCGGTTTCTCTGCAAGCCTAGAACGACTCTACAACCAGAAGTCTATCATTGCTGAAGTGACAGAAGGAATTTTCCTTCGCCTGCTCTCTTCCTGTTTGGTATTTCCTGGGACAGGATTTTCAGAAAGCAGAAAAATTCAAAACAAAACAAAAAAATCCCACCAATGCACAGCAATCTCGACATCCCGCTCGGGGCCCCCTTGGGCTGGGTCAGGGCCAGGCTAACTTCAACCGTGTTGCCATTTATTTTTTATTTTTACACCAACGTCCCACCGCACAGAGTGCAGTGACGGGATCACCGTAAATAAACCCCAATCCTGCTTTCCGCTTGCAGTTGGCTGCAGCCAGTGTACAGCGGATGTCAGCCTGTCAACCGGGATTAGCGGGAGGATCCCGGCCCTGCCCGCCGAGGCCGCTCACGAGTCCACAAACCTGGCACAGAGGTGTGGACTCCAAGGGGGTGGTTGGCCTGGGCAGCCTCCCGCCTCCACGGGGCCTCACCACCCGCCTCTGCTGAAGGATGGATCCTGTCCCTGGTGAGGGAGACAGAAGGGAAACGGGCTGGCCGTCCACCCGGCGTGCTCGAGGAGGCTGGTATCTGTGGCCTCAGCCACAGTGACCACGCGGCCCAATCCCCCCTCCCAGTGCTCCTGCAGCCACGAGGATACCATCAGGCTAGACGGGACAAACTCAGGTTCCGGCCTTGACTCGTCTGTGGGAGGTTTTTATGGGGGTCCCGGGGTCTCGAGTACCATGCACAGAGGGGGACCTGGAATACGACTGCCGCCGGCTTCCATCTGTGTAGTCCCGTGAGCCATCTGACCTCCAGCGTGGGGAACGCGTCGTTTCTGACGTCCCGAGGAAGGGAGCTCGGAGGACCCAGCAGTGTGAATCGCAGCCTGTTTCCTGCACACACCCCTCCCCCGGCCCAGACGGGGCAGCCACTTTCCAGGCATCTGGTGGCCCCCCCACTCTTAAAATTACACCCACCCCCAGGAGCTGGGGGGGGGGGCAGAAGAGATGTGCTCTCCAAAAAGAGCTTGGTTAATATTCATCCTCAGCCAGGACGGGCAGAAGGGAGCCCAGGCACCTGGTCTGTCAGTCTGTCCATCCCCAACCTTCCTCAGGGTGATTTTCTAGACTGAGCTGCAGACGTTTTTTGGGGCGCTTCTTAACCAATGGTTGGCACTGAAAAGTGAGCTCAGCTGGTACCAACCATAATCAGGTACTAAACGTCAGAGCTGATGCTCACAGGCATGTCCGCCAGGCCCTGCCTGCGTCACAGGTCAGAAGACGGCCTCACAGTCGCTGCGCTGGTGCTAAGGGCTGACCCAGGGGCCATCTCCGCCTGCCTCCTGTCAGCCGGCCGCTGTGGGGCCGCCTCCTGCTAGGGAACCCAGAGTTGAGGTGACAAGCAGCCGTGTCCCCACCGGAACTGACTCAGGAGCAGGAGCCACGGACAAGGGCTGGAGGCAGAGGAGGTGGACACAGGTGGGCCCTGCGGCCCGCAGCCCATGAGCTGCTCTCCCGCATGGGCGCCGGGTGGGGGCCTGGCCTGGGAAGGGTCTCCCAGGGCTGCCCTCCCCCACAGAGCCCGGAACAGGCCACCCCAGAGGCCACAGCCCCCCACACAAGAGAGCAGGAAATGCCCAGTACAGCCGCTGAGCAGCCGTGCAAGAAAGGGGGGGGTGCACACAGGCCGCAGGGGCAAACACCCCTGTTCTCCCACCCACATGGGGCGCTGCCTGGCCTGGCACCGCATCAGCTTTTTTGTCTGTAAAACGGGATCATAACTAACACCTGGGCTCTGGGGCTTGTGTGGCACATGTCCTCAGCGAGAAACACTCCTGCCCTGGAGCCTCGAATCCCTCCCCTCCCCTCCACTGCCTGGCCCCCCGGGACCCCACAGGGCTTTCACCCCAACTGCATGTGGTCTCTTCACTGGGGAAGTGAGAAGACAGTGCTTGCAGTATAAAATGTGTGCAAACTTGTGTAAAATTGGGGCGCCTGTGGGGCTCAATCAGTTAAGCATCTGACTTCAGCCCAGGTCATGATCTCGCAGGTTCTGGCCCCGCGTTGGGCTCTGTGCTGACAGCTCGGAGCCTGGAGCCTGCTTCCGATCCTGTGTCTCCCTCTCTCTCTGTCTCTTCCCACCCCCCACCTAAGAATAAATAAACATTAAAAAAATTTTTTTTAATTGTGTAAAATAGCTTGATGCTTACACAGAGTCTGGGAAGAAATACACCAAAATGCCTAACCCTGCCTCAGTGATACTGTCTTGGTGGTAAGATTACCGAGAACTCTTTTTCCTTCCAGAATGTTCCGTGTTCTCAGTGCTTCGGTAATAAAGAAGGGAAAATTGCAAAGGAAAAAGAAATATAAGTCAGAGCCAAATAGATGGCCTTCTTCTCCGGACCCACACCCCTCTCCCAAGTACCTGGTGACGATGGGGTCCCATGGTCACGGCAGCGCAGAGCCTCAGACACCCGTAAGCCTCGCTGGGGGCCAGAGTCGGGCCCCTCAGGAAGGGCCCCCTGCTGTTCCTGCTGGCCTTCCTCTGGGCGCCCAGGACAGGGGCTCCAGGTTTGTGCTGGGGGTGTCCCCGGGCCTCACGGCAGCTGTGGTGCAAGCTGGACCATCTGCCCCGGCCAGAGCCCCGGCCACCCTGCCCTGCGGGTAGAATGCCCCATGTCTCTCTACACCGCCTCTGTCTTCTTCACCATCGTCAGCAGCGATGCAATGAGCACGCTCACTACTCACAGCGCAGCCTAGCCCTGCACGTGGGCACACAGGGGAGACAAAACCCAAACCGCACGCCCCTGCCCGTAGACGCAAGCTGGGGCCAGAGTTGGGTGGCCCCGGGGGCTCTGCTGTTTGGCTGTTTTAGGAATCTCGGGTTGTGAGGATGAAAACCAGCCCGTCCCGGCGGGCGGTGGGACAGGCCCAGCCTCCTCGCATTCGGTCCCTCTCCCCCGAGCTCCAGGCCCCTGATGGAGCCGCAGGACTAAAAATAGCCACCACCACAAACAAACGAAAAGTAAAGTGAACAACCCTGCAGCCTCGGAAGGGAACTCACAGATGGAAAACCCCAGGCCCAGAAACGTGGTGCAAACAGAATTGTGTCCAAACGGCGGCCAGTGGGTCCTGGACCTTGCCCGTCCACCAGCGAAAAACCAGGGATGGCCCAGGACGGGGCTGGCCCCCGTGGGGGGCGGGGGGGGGCAGCCCGGGCCCAGCTGGACAGACCAGGACCTGCACAAAATACACTTCTCCTCTTGCCCAGTGAGCCCTTGCCCTCCAGGTTCTCAGCCAAACGATTGTGATAACAGTCAAAGAACTTTTTCCTATAACTTGGGTGATTCCCCTTTCTTTTTATAAGAGGAAGACTGTGTTTGCCTCTCCCCCGAGCTAGCAATATTTTTATCTGTTTCCCCGACTCCCTGTTGACCAAGAACCCCGCACATGTACCCCTGGCCGTTCAGACCCACCCGCGGCCCCACCGAGTGCTTCTTGTTTCCAAAGCTCCCCAGCACTTTGCCGAGGTGCCCCCCCCCCACCACCATCCTATCAGCAGAGCCGATGTCTGGGATCTGGGATGCACCCCAATCCACCCGCGGCCATCCACTGACAAAGACTCCGGGGCTTTCCAGTTGCTGTGCCCTCCACGCCCGTGGCAGAGCCCTTCTCCAGGGTCTGCACAGCCTGCCGCTCTCCGTCTGGCAGTTCGATTCCTCCAAGTTGGATGAAGGGTCAGATTTTATGTGCGTTTCAAATTTCCAATACAACGGTCAGGTATTTCCCCTCACCAACCTGCAGCAGCTTTCACACCCACAGCAACGCGCGAGCGGCCGTCTCTCCCCAGGTTAGCTCGAGGGCCTGCCCATCTTTTCTATCTTTATCCATCTGAACCAGCCCCGTACTCACGTCTGAGCCCAAAGGAAGCACGCGTCACCCCCTCTGATCAGCACTGGCTCCAGTTCCCTTCCCAGTTACGTGTGGAAGGTCCCGGTGGCCAACTGGGACTCATGGATGAGGCGCCACATCCCGGGCACATGTTTATCTGTGTCCCTGCATTTCACCCACGGAGGACGTGGCCACAGTGCCCTTCTGAAGATGGCTCTGGTCAGGCCCTGTCATCCGCCTCTGAAGCCTTGAGTCAATTCGTGAGCTGACTTCCGACACACCCGCCCACCTGTCACCCAGCAAGCGAGGCCTCTGCCACTCTCCTGCAATGGCAGGCCACGGGGAAACACGCGTCACACCACGTGCTGCACACCGTCAGCAAAAGCAGACCCATCTCTGCCCGCCTGGAGTCTGTCCAGTGGCAGACGCAGATCCTGGTAAACTCATCACAGAGAAGAGAATTTCTAGCTATAATGAGTGTTAGGAAGCTGTGTGGACAGGACACCAGAGACAGAGCTGACCTGGTCTGAGAAATCCAGACAGCCTGCCTGCCAAGGAAGGACTTGGTGACTATTCAAACCCAGGGGGCCTCAAGAGCAGAGAGCCCCATGTGAGCTCAGGGGTGGGGGGGAGGGAGCACAGCAGCTTTGAGGACCCACAGAGGAAGCGCAGGAAGTCAGCACAATGTGGCTGGAAGAGAAACGGGGCAGATCACAGGGACTCTTACCACCCACGTTAAACCATTTTTCACATTATCACGGTCAAGCCCCGAGCCCAAGGCCATCAGGAACACAACTGCAGGCAACCAAGTCAGGTTTATAAGCTCACGGAGCAGGGAGGGCACATCGTGAGTAACCACGAGCACGTCAGGTTCAAGTCACACAAGCGTTCTCGTAGGGCTGCATGCGGGCGAGAGTCAGCCGATGGCCTGGGCGGGGACGGGTCAGGGTTTGTAAGCTGCGCAGGGGACTGGCAGAGCCCGGGGTGGCTGGAGTGGGAGGATGACACACGATCAGATCTGCATTTGGTGGAACAAGGCCAGGTGAGAAATGTATATGTAACTAACTGATGAGTAGACATTGTTTCCACTTCACTGAAACAAACCATCCAAACTCCAGTGATTTAAATTCAATGACAGTCATTCTGCATGTGAATCTGCAATTTGAGCAGCTTGTCTCTGCTGCATCAGTTTGGGGCGGGGGTGTCTGGAAGGCCAGGGGCCTGGGACTGCCTGCCGGACATGCACACGTGGCTTCTGCACATGCCCGAGGCCTCCTGACCACATGGTGGCGCATCCAGGGACACGTGTCCCAGGAAAGAGAACCCGACAGAAGCCACCACCCCTAGTCTACGGTCTGAAGATACAAAGCGTTGTTTCTACCACAGTTTCTTCACTGAGACCGTCATGGAGACCAGCCCGTGTTCAAAGGGAGGAAAGTGAGACTCCATAAATAAATCCACCACAGTAGAAAATCAAGAAGGAAGGACGCAGAATAGGGTGGTTAGATTCGCCTTTTGAAGAGATGACTGTGTTGCTGCAGAGAGGCTGGGTGTGGGGAGGCGGGGAGCGGGGAGGCGGGGTGCAGGAAGGCTGGGTGCGGGGAGGCCAGGTGTGGGGAGGCTGAGCATGGGGAGGCCGGGTGCAGGGAGGCGGGGTGCAGGAAGGCCGGGCATGGGGAGGCTGGGCACGGGGAGGCCGGGGAGGCAGCTGGGACCACAGTCTGAGGTGGAGATGAGGGGTATGGCTCAGGGCTGGAAGCCGAGGGGCAGAGGGAGGAGTTTCCGGAGCCAAAAGTGGATCCCCAGGTTTCTGGCTGACTTTGCAATCGCGCCCCCTCACCTCTCCCTCCTGGCCCTCACATGCTCCACCCTGTCATCCAAGTACCTGGTCAGTGTTGCCTCGACAAGGCTTCCCTGGTGCCGCGGGCTGATATGCCCCCCACCCCTGACACCACCTGTCAGTCTCTCCCTACCCAGCTCTTGCTCTGTTCATGGCACGTACCCTTTCCCGAAATTACGTGGTATGTTTGCTTCTTTGCTTTCTCGAGCACTGACTCCCTGACGACAGGACCTTGTCCACCGTTCATCATGTCTCCGGTCTCTCGCACAGAGTAAGTGCTCAATGAATGTTTTTCAAAGTCAGTGAATCATGGTGGCAGTGATGGTGGGAGGGTCATCTTCTGAGAAAGAGAATCCTCCGAGAAGACCAGGTTAAGAGAAGAAATGGTGACCTTTATCTCAGACATGTTGAGATCTGAGTTGCCTTTGAGATGCGCACGGGAGCCGGGAATCTTGGCCCGCAGCTCAGAGGGGATTCCGGACGGGTACAGCACTGTAGTCTTCGGACTAAAGGAAGCCCCAGAAGTGTGGGTACAGATGGGTCTGCTTGGGGAGGAAGTGCCAGGTATGCAGTAAAGCAGGCCTAGGAATGACATTTGAGGGCCCCAAACACCTCATGGTCAAATAGAGGAGATCGTAGTGCAAGGAGAACATGGCAGACACATTCAGCGATGCAGCAGGAAGACCAGGGAGTGCAGGCCAGCGGGCCAGGAGGGGCAGCGTTCGCAAGGGATGGGATCGCCACGCGGCAAAAGCCACCCATGGTGTGAAGTCAGGTATGGAAACTGTCTAGTTGGATATAGTGGTGTCAAGGTCACTGGAAGTGGAAGACACACTAGTCATCTGAGGAGTCGAGAGGTTAGCAGGTGAAAACAGGCAGAGACAACACTCTGGAGAGACACAGCGTGAAAGGGGAAAAGAGGAATCACGGGGTAGCCAGAGGATGGCGTGGCGTTAATAATGCTTGTTTTTTCTTTTTCTTTCAATGTTTTTTTTTATTAATGTGAGAGAATTGGCCATGTTTATACACCTTTTTAAAAAATTAGTTAGGACACTTGGATGACTCAGTGAGTTGAGCATCCAACTCTAGATTTCAGATCAGGTCATGATCTCATGGTTCATGCGATCGAGTCCTACGTCAGGCTCCATGCTAACAATCCAGAGTCTGCTTGGGATTCTCTCCACCCCCCCCCCCCGCCCTTCCCCACTCACTTGCTCTCTC
This sequence comes from Hyaena hyaena, assembly GCF_003009895.1. Classification (NCBI taxonomy): domain Eukaryota; kingdom Metazoa; phylum Chordata; class Mammalia; order Carnivora; family Hyaenidae; genus Hyaena; species Hyaena hyaena. Next base: position 9,078,807 of record NW_024080633.1, read on the forward strand.
TCTTTCTCAAGAATAAACTTAAAAATCACACAAAACATTAGTTGTTAACTGAAATTTGCAATATAGATCTTTGTCTGACCACAGTCTACCTTCAAATAATATTATGTGGACTCACAGGTAGTTTAAGATTCTTACAAGACTATACTTCCAATTCAACCCTCTTATTTTTTTTTTTTGCTTTTTTTATACTTTCCACTCTCATATATGATATGAACGCACTGTCCACTGTGACAGTCAAATATCTTTAGAGCAATTAAATGCAAGAAAAATAAACTTTGTATTTATCTTCATTTTTACTGTGCCCAGCACTTTTCATTTCTTTAGTGGATCCAAGGTTCTGACCAGTTTCATATACCTCAAGAATTTCTTCTAACGTTTCTTGCAGTGCAGGTCTGCTGGTAATAAATTCTGTCACTTTTTGCTCGTCTGAAAAAAGTCTTTATTTATCCTTCATTTTTGAAAGATATTTTCCATTGGGAACGGAATTCTGGGTTGATCATTTCCCCCCTTTTATTTCTCCAAAGATATTATTCCATCGTTTTCTGGCTTGCATAGTTTCTGAGGAGAAGTCTGCTGTCATTCTCATTGCTGTTCTGTAAATAATGTGGCCTTTTTCTCTGCTTACCTTTAAGATTTTCTCTTATTCCTCAGTTCCCCCTGCCTTTCTATATCCTAGTGAAAGCCAGAAGGAGCTGATGATGTTTGAAATGATAGGGATCTAGTTGAGAGGATAGAGGAGAAAGACACCTTGACCATTAAAGTTTCTGAGAAGACGAGATGTGAAGTCGGGAGGAAGGATGGGTGTTAGGCATGAGAACAGACCATTCTTCACTGCAGCAGGAACACTCACCAGTGGAACAAGTGCTGGCATTTGTAAACTGGTCTCTGCACTGGTCCAGCTTTTCTGGGGTAATCAGTAGAACAAACAACTCCATCATCTCAGTAGCTCATACTAGGAGACTTTTATTTTGCATTTGTGAGCCTGTGGCTTGGCTAAGCTCCAGTGGGCTCAGTTTGGAGTCTTCTCCCAGTGTCCCTGATTCCAAGGAGCAATGGATACTTGTCTTGTTCTTCTCCTGCAGGAGCAAAAAAGGTGGAGCAAGTCTTCGTGATGACCCTCAAGGTCTCTTCTTGGAAACGTGTCATCATTTCTGCCCACATTCCTTTGGTCAAAGCAGGTCACTTGGCCAAGTTCAAAGTCACTGGACAGGGGGGTGGGGGCTGGGGAGTGGGACATGAGCATCTGTGTCACAATAATATAATCTACCAGAACATCTTGGGGAGGATAGTTAAGGAACTTCTATTTCTTCTATGAAGTAGGGGATAAATCCAAGTCCTTAAAATCAAGTTAAGTTTCGGGGCAAGTGGGCAAAGTTTGAAAGAATGTGGAAAGGCTTGTGTCCTGTGAAGCACAAGCCTGAGGAGTGTTCCAATAGGCTCAGTCGTCAGTGAACTCCTCAGGAACAGAGAGGACCAGCACTACAGCTCTGGCTCTCGCATGGACTCAAATTTACATGCAAATCCTTTTCCTTGGACTCAGCTCTTCTGGAGCAACATCACCTTGTCGCCCTGGGGGAGGGGTGGGAAAGGTGAGGACACACTTCCACCACACTCTCCCTGTTTGGTTTTAGGAACATGAGGCCTCCATGAAACTGTGTTTTCACGATTAGCTTTTGGAGTAGAAGACATCCACCCATCCGATTGCCAAGGTGACTTTTTCCTGGGTCATAACAGAAAAGAACATGGCTGGGTTACGCTCCAGGTGAGTGGAAACTGGAAAATCCAGGCAGCTGAGGATTCTGTCCAGAGTTGCTTCTGATCGGCCCCATCTGGGTTTTGCTAGAATATTCCCAAGGTCATATCAGAATGTTTTTATCATAGCCAGATCCATTCTGGTGTTTATTTGGCCTTCTTCGTTTAAGTGTTTAGGTACCATTGTATACAAGAGAAATTCAATGCCAGGGTTCAATTCATTCTACTTAAATTGTTAAAATGCCTGTTTCTGGCTGCAGTAAGTGCCCTTTAAGTGCCCTTTAAGCTCTCCCTTTTGACACAGGAAGTACTCCCTACCAACAACTGCCCTATCCAGCATCTGAAGGACGACCAAGAGACTATTTCAAAACTCGCCTCTCCTGTTGATCATGACTAGACTATTTCCCAAGCCTGCTGCCCTATTAGAAGCTCCCTAAATGCCACATTCAGTTGGCCACAGGATAAGTCAGTCACAGGGTGTATTGTGCCACAATCCCCAGGGCAACCATGCTCTTAACATGCCGTCCTCCTGGCTGTACCTTACAGGACTAACCCCCTGAAAGGCTGGGATTCAGATAGGGTGACAATCTACACGTGGGATGCGCTGAAGCAAGGAGCCTTCCACCACCACTGTGCACACACCCAATGGGCCCTCCAACAAGTCAACTCAGCAGGGCAGCCCCTCGAGGCTCCGGGACCAGCCCGGAATGTCCTAAGAGTGAACAGTCAATGTGTGCGTGGAAAGCCAGGAAGCACCAGGTGCCACTGCTCAGTTACTGGGCTGGACGACTCATTAGTGCAAAAGACTGCATTGAACAGAGTCCATGAAGTCGGATTTCCTTGTCTGGATGCTGATGTCTAATCCTTACAACTCTCGGACATGAGAGTATGTGCATTTCCAATTGCAGAGGAAGAAACTGAGATTTAGTCGTGGGATTTGATCCAAATTTCACAGCCACTGGCATGTGACAGCTAGGATTCAAACCTAAATTCCTTCAGGCTCATGACTATTCCCATCCCAAATGCTAATAAATAATAAATCATAAGCTCCACCTGTGACCAGTGTGGATTCTAAGAACCTGAGATTTAAGGGGGAAATGGACTTAAGACATTTCTGAGTTTCACAAAGCCAATTCCACTCTCACAAGGGTAACTCTACTTCCCAAACTTCTCAGCATGAGAAGTTTTGTTCCCATCAAGCCCTCACCTCTCAGGGACAGGCGACAGACTGGGTGGGAACTACACATCTGTGTGGCAATTCAGCAATTGCATGAAGAGCCTCAAAGAGATTCGTAAGTCGGGGTGACATTATAATGTATCCCCCAAATCAGGACGCTTGAGAGCACGAGGGGGAGCTAGGACTGCTGCTCCCTGGATCGGGACAACAGGAAGACACAGGGGCTGTGTGGCCAGCCCACGTGAGACCCAGCAAGGCGACCTCAAGGACCCACCTGGAGGAAACCCATTCATTCATTCATCCATCACTAATTAATTCATAATTATCAACTGTGTACCTGCTCCATGCCAAATAGTCACAACGTGGTTTGGTTTTTTAATTTTTAACACTTCTTTTTGAGAAGGGGGAGGGGCAGAGAGGATCCCAGGCAGGCACTGCACTGACAGCAGAAAGCCCGACATGGGGCTCAAACTCACGAAGTGTGAGATCATGACCTGAGACAAAGTCAGACGCTTAACTGACTGAGCCACCCAGGCGCCCCTCCCAACGTGTATGTTGAAGAATCATCACACAGTGTTGATTTTAAGAGCGATAATTATAACACCACCTACACGCCCATTGTTAGTGAGGCAGATACATTGCAAAAGATGTAGATGATGGAAGACTCCGCAGATATTAAAGTTCAAGTTTTTTCATGAACTTTTATGAATCAATAGGAAACATAAACAAAATATTAAATAAAAAGCATGAAACAACTTATATTTAGCATGACCCGAATTTTATAAGGATATGAAAATATTGTGTGTTCATGCACAGACAGACAAAAATGGCAGGCAGTGTATCGACGGGGTGATGGTACATTTCTTGGGATGATAACACTGAGTGGTTTCTATTTTATTCTGTGTGGGTTTTCCTTTCTCTATTTCTTCAGTCGCCCACGCGAGTGTACATTAGTTTTAGCACAAGGAACAGACTGCCACAAAATGTCACTGGCTCAGTGGAGAGAGCTGCATTTTGTGGACGGGGCAGGCAGTCCCACTTCGTCAGAGTTGAGTCTGCAGCCCGTGTGGCCCCTGCGAGCCTCTGTCCCTCACCTCCAGACGGGGAACAACAACAGTGCCTTCCCATCCCTCTGCTAAGAGCACCCGTCCCCTCCCCTCTCCGGTCTTGTCCCAGGGCTGCCATCTTGGTCACTGGCTCTTGGACCAGGCTTTCCATCTCCCAGAAAACACCAAAGCCAAGGGAGTTGATGTCTATGGTTCCTTCCACGTGACAGTTGGCAAGATGTTCTGGTAATTCTGAAAGTGGCGCCTACCTGCCGGTGATGGGGAGCCCTGGGAGCCCCAGATCTAGACCCAGCCAGGCATTATGCCCTCAGAAACAGATCTCCGTGGAGAGGACTTGTGGTTCAGAGCCCAGCTGAGCAGCCCACGACCTCTACAACCTAGGGTGGCATATGGTACCTTATTTCTTCTGCCTTGGGTTCCTTAGGCATAAAGCAAAAACAAAATAGGAACCTCCCTTCTGGAGCAGCTGTGTGGACGAAGGGAAATAACACTCATGAATGCTGAGACCCACACGTGGGGTGAAGAGACATGTGCTCCCTCTGTTCCTTTGGGTGCTTGTGAGTCTAAGGAGCCCAACAGTCCCCAGGACGCCTGTGGTGGCAAGCCCCAGACCCTGCATCTGGGAATGAAAAGTGCTCCTTTGTGGTTAGAGTTAGTTCTTTAAGAAACGTTCAACGTGGGAAAACACACATAAGGTTTGGCATTCGTGCTGTTTCACAGGCACAATCTCGTGCCACCATCACCACTGCCAAGTTCCAGAACATTTCATCTCACAAGACGAGACCCTGCACCTGTCAGCAGTCGCTCCCTGACCCCCATTCCCCAGCCCCCAGCAACCCCTGCTCTGCTTTCTGTCCCTGGGTTCACCTGCTCTGCACACCCCTGTACACGGAATCCTACAAGGTGTGGCCTTGGGGACTGGCATTTTCTACTCAGCAAAATGTTTCCGAGGGCCACTCACGCTGTGTTGTATGACAGCATTTCCTCCTTTCCTATGGTGAGTAAGACTCCGCCGAGTCGACAGACATGCATGGGAGCTCCTGCCTTCCTCTCTCTCAGGCAGATACCCAGCTGTGGAATTGCTGGGTCGGGGGTAACTCGGTGTTCAGCCTACAGGAGAACTTCCAGACAGTCCCATTTTACACCCCCACCAGCAGTGTAGGAGGCGTCCGATTTCTCCACATCAGGACCGTCTATGGACAAGACCCTCGTACAGAAGGCCCTTGTCAAAACCAGCATCAGGCCAGTGTCCCTTCCAAAACAGCTGCTCTTCCACGGAAGACCCTGGTATCAATGGAATGTGGCACAACCCCACATAGAAGGGCCACGGGAAGGTGCACACGGCCGCAGTGTGAGGCTGTCTCTCACAACAAACGTGTGAGGAACACAGCTAATCACACCAGCGCGCAGGACAGCAAAGTCCCCACCACCTCGGCCCCCAGGCGCAGCAAACACATAAATGGCGTGGGCGCTTTGGAGACAGTCCCCGCAAACACATGCCCTGCACAGTGTCCTGTCTACAAGGTATGATCACTGACAAAGAATCCTCCCTTCCCGTCTCAGGGAGCCTTACTTTGCCTGAGTGGAAACAATGGGTTTGACTGAACTCAGTGTGGGGCCCCGGCACAAACCCAGTAGCTCCATTTTGTAGCAAAATGCGTGGGGTGTGTGAAAATGGCATCTCCCTCAGGCCCTGGGCCTCCTGCATCAGAAGTGGTTTTACCAAAGTCACAGAAATGGAGAACAGAACGAAGGTTGCCAGGGGCTGGGGTGGGGGGTGGGGATACGCCAGGCGAAGGGTTTGACCTTCCGTTTATAAGAGGAGTAAGTTCTGGGGTTGGGGGTCCAGGACATGGCACGGGGGCCGCAGCTAATGATGCTGTGGTGTGTGACAACAGTAATAGTGTATCCTCAACACACACACACACACACACACCCCTATGTGAGGTAACGGGTGTTAACCAACCTTATCGTGGGGATCACTACACAATACATACTCACACCAAATCATCACGTTGTAAAGTCAGACTGACACAGTGTTCTGTGTCAGTTATATCTTGATAAAACTGTAAAACATTAAAAGTGGGTTTTACAGTTCCAAGGAAATCCAGCTTCGTGCTGGAAACAGGTTTCCCCGTAAGAGGCCAGCAGAGTTGTGTGGGGTGTAAACCGCAGGGTGGGAGCCTGGTAGAAATGTAAAACCTCGGGCCTTTCAGGATCAGAATGTGCATTTACAGTTGGTCCCCAGGCGAGCCCTGTGTGCAGTGGTTTGAGGAGCACGGCGAGAGAGCGTGAGCTGAGTGCGGCCCTGGACCCTCTGACTGTCCGCTGCGGGAGCAGGACCAGACCCCTCAACCTCACCAAACTCTGTTTTGTACAAGGAGTCTGGGACCACCCGATTCCTTCGACAACCTTCTGCTTCAGAGTCACCTCATGACACGTGTCCTAGTTCTCACCGCTACGAAACTCATTACCAGCAAATTCACAGCTTACGCTGATACACAGTCATCCTGTATCCCACAGGATTTTCAGATGCACCCTGGGCAGGCATCAATTTTTAAATCCAATTCATAATTATGAATAATTATGAATAATCAGACTATTTTGCACATAAATAAAATGCTTCAATACATGTTAAAGTTCTCAGGAATGTGACTCCTGTGTACATCACAGGAAGGAAGGCTGTATCATGTCTATGGCAAACTTTCTCAAGGCTGAGCATCATGTCAGAAAAACACATCACCCATGACATAGCCATCAACAACGTCTCCATGTCCCACCCACACCTGTATGACATGGTACACACCGTACATTGTCATCTAAACCTTGGAGCTGCAAATTTATGGAGCCCATTCAATGGAGGTGAAATGTCTCCCATATAACCTAAGTATAAAGCTATTTCCTAATAAGTTAACCATTCAAATCAGTTGTACTAACTAAAAAAAATTGTTTTCTTTTTCCCCATTCAAATGTGTTTATAGACGCTTCCAAAGACAATCATTTTATATTGGAATTCTAAGGTAGAGAGAAGACAGATAAATAGTTAAATAGATGAAGAAGAATGGATAGATGCATGATGAATGGGTGTTTGGATGGATGGATGGATGGATGTTAGATGATGGATAGATGGATGATGGATGGATGTTGGATGACAGATGGATGGAAGGACAGATGACGGATGGATGGATGGCTGGATGGACAGATGGATGGAAAGATGATGGATGGATGGATAGATAGATACATCATGAATGGATGATGGGATGGACAGATGGGTGGATGGATGGATGATAGATGGATGTATGATGGATGGATAGATGGGTGGGTGGGTGGATGGATGGATGCATGGATGGATGGATAATGGATGGATGGATGGATGGATGGATGATGGATAGATAGATAGATAGATAGATAGATAGATAGATGAATAGACAGGCAAAGGATATACTTGACCTTGATTTTGTCACCTGGATAAAAAAGGCTTTAAAATATCTTAGGGAAATTCTCTTTGTTTTTCTCCCCTGAGGATCACCCTTAAAGACCATGTCTTCTCAAAGGCGCCCTTTGTTATAAACCATGAGGTAATTTATCAAACTAAGATTTTATGCTTTTCTTTGATAAAATAGAAGAGCATTGTGAAGGAGGAGGTGAACGAGGGAAAGAAAAGAGGAAGACAGGCAAACTCGATTCCATGAGAGTTGACTCCCTTAAACTACCTGTATTCAAGTAACTTCTAGAAAGCCCCAAATGCCCCTGGGGGAACAGAACTTGGTACAGTGTTCTATTACGTGTCTGTAACATCCTGTGCTATGACACCGCCATGTTCCACGGAACACACGAGATAAGCCATGAGTCCAGTTCAACCCCATTTGTTCACAGAGGCCAGAAAGGGCAGGTGGCTTATCCGAGGGCACGGAACAAGTGGATAAGCGGGAAGAGCCTCAAGTCCGTTTTCCTTGGCAAATACAACTGAGAAAGGCACTGTCCTCCTGGGTGCATACCGCTCACGGCGCCAACTTCCCCCCCACGCCAGTCACCTAAGAGGCAGCCTAGGGCCTGCCCTTCCCCAGGAATTCCCCGGGGGCCCAAGCACTCAGCAGCCTCGGCACTGAAGATGGGCTGAGTGTGGAAGGAATGGCAGAAGACAGGTGTAATTAAGAGAAGGGTCTGCACACTGACCCCCCACCGTCCCCGATGGGGGTCCCTGGAGCCAGGGCCTCGTCCTCAGGCACCTATCCCCAAATACGCGACCAGGTCCGAAGCCCACCTGCAACCCGGTGGCACATCCCAGGCTAACACCTTCCGGGGCCAGCCAGCCTCGCTGCCAGATGTGGGAGCAGAAAGGACCAGCACTGCGGGCTCCTGCTGCAGAGGACGTGTGTGCAGCCTCACCGTGAGGCCCAGCGCACGGGTTTGGTTTTGCTCCGGGGAGGTGTGGCTGGCTGAGGTTGCAGGCTGGGGCCGGGGCTCCCTGCCTTTCAGCAGGACCCCTAGGAAACTAAACAGATGCCCATGGGGGCTGTTTATGCTGCACGAGGAATAACAGTGAGGTGGCCATGAGGAACAACGGGCACTTGGAGAAACCCTGACGACGAGGTTTCACCAGTAAACGAAGCGCGCAGGACTCACCAGTAAACCTCGCCAGGGGAGGGGTGGGGGGGACAAGGAAGGACTCGGTCACATGGGTTTCTGAGCTGCAAGAGCATGTGGTGACGGAGGACGTCGGCATGTGTTTCCACGCACTCCTGTCTGGGTCTGTCTGACGTTTCCTCGCTATCTGATCCAGACTCTGCATTTGGGGCAGGGACAGCCCAGAAGTGACGCTGTGCCCTCAAGACATCGCGTCGGGGGCCCAGGGACAGAGATGTGAGCTTTGACCACTGGGTTGAGGCGGGGTCCCCTGGGTTCCCCACCGTAAATGCACCTCTTCCTTCCCTGTAATTAGGAGGCTCTCTGCAGTGCAAACGCCCTGTTCCCCGGAGACTCACCACCAGGGCCGTTAGTCTGAGTAACTTGATGTTTTCTCTGAATAGTCCCACTTTTTGCCTAATTAAGAGGAAATACCACACCCCTGCCATAAAGGAAACACCAACATCGTTTTTTCTTTAAGGCAAGAAGAGAAACAGAACTTTTCAAAGTCGGCTATGTTCGCCTCTGACCCAGAGCTGACACTGCTCCCTGTTAGCAAAGAGACGTCACCACATGTTGGGGACTTGATAGGGACCCATTGCACCCAGCAGAGATGCTCTCCACGCTGCCTCACAGAGCTACCCCCACCCAGGCTCACCGCATGGGGAGAGGCCCCTGGGAGGGCTCTGCCCGGTGACTGCCCGCACACCTCGCGCGGCCGTGCCCTTCGGTGCAGGACGGGCGGCCCGGGGCCGAGTCCTCAGCGGGGGCGCCCAGCAGTGACCTGGGGAGGGAGCACCTGCCACGCCTCCTGCGTTCTGTCTCGAGTTCTCTCAGCTTCGCGCTCCTGCTTCCTTCCAAGTGGGCTGACGCTGAGGAACGCCCGCCCCACCTCTCACTGCGCACTGCACCCCGGGACTATCCACTCCCGCGGACGCTGCTGCAAGGGCAGCATCACAGGCTGATGCTTCATCCCTGCCTGCTCGCAAACGGGATGAAGACCGGATGTCATGGCCATGTCCATCTACCGGCTCTGCCTCCTCGGTGTGACCCACACCCGCACCCGCCTCACTGGCCGACCTCAGTGACACAGCGCTCACAGCACAGGTGAACTCTGCAGCCTCAGTCTAGAACCCAGGACAGGCTCACATTTTCTATAAAACCTCTCCCAGGGTATGAAGCAGGTCTTTACTTTCTTTTTAATGTTTATTTTTGAGAGAGAAAGGGGTGGGGGCGAAGGGGCGGGGGCGGGGGGGAAGACACAGAATCTGAAGCAGGCTCTAGGCTCCAAGCTGTCAGCACAGAGCCTGACATGGGGCTTGAACTCATGAACCGTGAGATCATGACTTGAGCTGAAGTTGGATACTTAACCTACAGAGCCCCCCAGGCGCCCCTGAAATCGATCTTTAAAACAGGGCTGCTCTGCTGAGGGTGAGGAGCCCTGAGCCCACAGATCCACTCCTCCGTTCTCTCTGCGATGACCCCTCCTCACTGCCATGGCGCACGGAGTGCTGTGTGGAAAGAACCCCGGTGGAGAACCCGCACTCTAGAACACAGCATGGGGAACCCAGAGAGGCCGGACCATGCTCCCAAGTAAATTTACATTTATTCTTGCAGATTTACTAACCACTTAGAAGGAAAGGCATTTATTTAGCAAATATCCCCCTTGCACAAACCTCTCAGATCACCCCAGAATTCTCTCAGATGCTCCTGACAGCCGTCATGTGGCAGTAAGATGGCAGTTAGCCCCAGGCCACAGATGACAAAGCCTGGGTTCGTGGGCACCATGAGGTTTGCCAGGTCACCCACCGGGGAGTGGGTGGAGCCAGATGCACAGTCAGGTGTCCCTGACCCGCAGGGCCGTGCACGTAGGCGAGGCCATGAGACTGGCTGACCGGGGTGGGGGGGTGGTGAGCCCATCGCCCACCGTGGTGCCACCTCCTGCCCCTCTAACAGGGCCCCTGGTGGGCCATCAGGACCCCCACTTCCTGAGTCTAACTCACAGGAAGGAGCGCTGGGAAGAAGGCCCATGTTTGTTTGGAGTTTGGTTCTCTTCTGTTCTGTTGTGTTCTAACCACCCCCCCGCCACCCCGTGCATGAGACTCTGTGAAGACGGTGCTCCCCAGGGAAGTTTCCAGAACGCATTTCCCAGGCCCGTGCACCCTGAGGAAAAGCCTGGCCTGCATGGTGGCCCTAGGACGTCTCCCTGAGGGCCGCTGCGGAGCTTTGCCTGCAGTGGGTCCAAGCCAGTGGCACAGACCCATTGGCCCAGCCCGATATGTCACCTGTGGCCACAGCCAGGAAGCGGCTGGAAGGGGGAGGCAAGGCCCACCCCACAGATGCAGCCAGCCCCTCCCCCTGGGGCTCCAGAAAGGAGCACGGCCCATGGTGACAGCATCTCTAGCCTTTCAGCTGGTGGCGCCAAGGGCTCACAGGTCGGATAAATCGTGTTCAGATCTCAGCTCTGCTGAGGACTAGCTGTGTGACCTTAGGCACCTACCTGCCCTCTCTGAGCCACTGAGGGCTACAAGAGCAACTAAGGTTTCTTGGAAAAGATTAAATAGGATAACACGTGTAGAAAGCTCGAGAGAGTGACACACGGCCCTCGATGTCCACTGGTATTAAAACGGTCAGAAATTTGGGGAGAGGGAAGTTCTCACGAGAGAGGAACGCTGTGTCCCAGTGACGCAATGGATATGTCAATGTGCTGTGCGGCCGCATGCATGCCGTCCCCACGCCCCTCCGCTCTGCAGATCCAGGGAGTGGTTTGTACACCTACGTCGTGTGCATGTGTCCAGACATACGTCCTGTTACCGCAGCCCCAGCTGGCCTCACACCTAGGGGCTTTTGGACAGACACAATGTACACACACATTCATACACACATTGCCCTATGGAAACCCCAGCTGTCATTTAACGGAGGACACAGTTTTCAAACATATGCGCTAAATTTACATGGTCAGATACAAATTGTATCACTAAGCCCCCCACTAGTCTAGGATCTAGGAAGCTTTTGTGTACATCAAATTTATGTGAAATGTAAAATATAAATATATTTTAATAATATAAAATACAAAAATATAACATCTCCATATGTTCAGATATAATTGCATCACTGATTCATCCGAACTGCCTCATGACCTAAGAACTAGTTTTCACACGTACCCCCTGCATGCATGTGATCAGACGCACGCTATATTGTGAATGTCCCCACACTATGCGGGGACCTAGTGAGTCTGCTCAGCCGTGTTCAGGACATAAACACAGGGTGTCATTCCATGTGCTTCAGTCCTCAGTAATATCTTTCCACAATGTTCGTAGTTTCTGTGGCACAAGTTTTACACTCCTTAGCTCACATTATTCCTAAATATTTTATCCTTTCTGATGCTACCGTCAGAGGAACTGTTCTCTTAATTTCATTTTCAGATTCTTCATTGCTTGTGTATAAACGCACAGTTGGCTTCTGCATACTGACCTTGTATTCTACAACCTTGGCTAACTAACTCTTTATTGTGATTATGGCTGAGCCCAAAATCAAAGGAGACTGTGTTCCTGAATTGCCACGTGGGGAGCGCCTGCTGAGCCCACGGTCAGGTGCATGTGAGCAAGTCAGGTGCATGTGAGCAAGTCAGACCCGTGCTGCGCTCGGCACTGAGGCTGGGGTTTATCTGTGCGGCCACGGCCGTCACCTTCACTAACACAGCCTCCTACTTAAATGCCACTTCCTTTCTGGATCCCTCCCTCCCTAAACGAGGAACCTCCCCTTGATTCTCTTTCTTCTTGTTTCCTTTTCAGCCCTAATAAAAACTGTAATTCTGTAGCTACTTGTGTCATTGGTAAAACGTCTTTCTTCTCCTGAGGCCAGAGGCAATACTCACCTCCCTCACTGTAGCGCTTGCTTAATAGAGCACATAACACACAATGCAGTAAATATTTAGTGAGGGTGTGAATACACGTTTTTCTCCTTTTGCTTGGCCTTGGCACCTACTTGGAGCACTTCTGGGGCCTGGGAACACCAATCTCAGAGACTGACCCCTGATCCCAAACCATGATCCAGGGAGGGCAGCGTCCCCACCGGCACTTCGCTAACAAGAGATGGAGTCAGGGTTCGAACTCGAGTTTGAATGCACTCCTCCACAGGACATCCTCGCTGCAGATTAGCTCCCTGACCGTTTCCACACGACAACCCAGGTCTGCAGCCAGCCCCAAGCCATTCCAACTCCTTCTGGGAGACGTGCAGATCTGAGTTTGGGGGTCTCCAGGGCAGTCGAGATGCCAGCATGTGGTGCGGGAGTGTGAAGGGGGTGCCTGAGGACTGACCCCCCCCCCCGGGAGGCTTCCATTGGGCTTACACGTGGGCACACGGGCTCAGAGGCTAAATAACACACCCCCGATCACACAGCTAGTAGATGGTGGGTCCCAGATCTGCCCTGACTTCCGTCTCCTGCACCCACAACCTGGCGTGAACAGAGGTGCCTGTAGCGGAGGGAGACGGAGCACACTCAGCATCCTCGGGACTTGCCGGCTGCCAGTCTGGAAAATGCCTCTTGCAAAATACACATTTACAGTTCTGCACAAGAGTAGAATATAAAACACCCACATATAAATATCTACCTCTCTCAGTCCCCAGTGCCACATTCGCTTTGATTTATGGAAGCACTTCCTTTGCAACAGGATACACTGGAAAGTCTGAGCCTAGCTCGAGAAAACGTGAGGCATCTTAGTTTCAAGGCAAGTTAATTAAAATGCAATCCAAGCTCTTTGGAAATGACACAGAAATAGCATTCAATGCTCGGTGTCCATCCAGACCGAAGCTGACCGTCCGCCGTGCACTGGCGCACTGACCACCTCATGGCGCCTCAGGTTCGTCCTGGGCTTTTCACTCCGCGGGTCCGGGAGCTCAGCTTGGGGTGTCACCTGGCACTTGTGTTGTTAGTATTCCAGTCCTTCCTTCCTTTTGGTAAATATTAAATACAGAGGGTGCTGAGTTGGGTGGTACTTCATTCAGCGTCCCAGCAAGAATCAAAAGGCACTTTAAAAAGAGGCAACTTGAATAAAGTTGAACAAAGGGACCGCGGGAGGTGGAGGCAGAATTGAAGGAATCCAGGGGGTTGGGGCAGATGCACGAGGCAGGGGGGGGGGGGGGGGGGGGGGGGTGACAGGTGCCAGTACCCAGGAAGGGAGGGGGTGCGCAGGGAGGGGGGCAGGGGCCAGCACCCAGGGAGGCAGCCACACAGCAAGTGCCACCTGACCGGAGCCAGGGTGGGGAGGGGGCCTGGGGCAGGGGCTCGGCAGAAAGAGACGGAGGGAACACACACCCCGGCCTGTCTCCTCCTGCCCCTCCCACCGCCATGTCTCCCAGGGGCCAAACCCCAGCCGAAGGTGGAGAGTAAGGAAGCCACTGGTACGGCCCAGCGATCAGCCTCCCAGAGCCCAGAGCCGGGCGGAGAGGTGGAGACGGGGTCCCCTGGGCGCACGGAAGACATGCAGCACAGACGGTCTCGCCCTTGTCCCCTCCTAGACGCCCCTTAATGCCCCACCTGCCCGTCTGTGCCTTGGTCCTCTGATGGCTAAGGGACACAGCCCCATCCCAGCACAGGGGACGCTGTTGTGAGGAGTCACAGCCAGCCCTTGGCCCATCACGGCTGCCGGCCACTCACAGGATGTCACGGGCTGGAGGAGCCACAGGACTCGTGTCCTGGCCCTTTCTTCCCCGCACTCACCTGAAAACACTCTGACACCTCATGGCTACGGCACAGCCCACGCACCGTGGGGCGTAACCGTGACGCCGCAGCGGTAATGTGGGCACCCGGAGCACTGTTGAGGCCTGAATGAGCTCACGCGCGACACGCATGGACGACAGCACAGGAACCCGAGTAAACGCAGGAAACGGGAGAAACGGCCCTGCCTCCCCGGCCTCAGAAGCAAGATGCTGCTCCTCCCACCGTGGGACGGAGTCTACGTCCCTGGCCTTGAGTCCAGGCTGGTCAGCGACGGGCTTTGGCCAAGAAAGCAGCTAAAACAGGGCTGCGGCTTTGAACACAGGCCTCAAAGGGCCTTGCGCCCCGTGCCCGGGACCTTCACCAATGGGGGGCCAGCCCGGCTAGCTGCCTGAAGGACACGGGACCCCACGGTCCCCACGGGCAGTGACGGCCCCCCGAGCGGGTGCAGCAGACACCCACAGACGCTGAACGAGCCCCGCCAGGATCAAGAGGACCTCGCGGCTGAGCCCAAGCCGCCAGAGAATCGTGAGTTAGGTAAACAGTGGTCTGGTACGCGGAGAGATCTCATCGATAAGGCACGCATCACTCAGTGGTGGCAGCCGCTGCTATTGCTACTGTTTCACTGGCCGCTCGGGCCCCGGGTCACCTGTGGCATGAATATCCGTACAGCCCTCGGGGCCACCAGCTTCCGCACGGCTCTTCCACGCGGTGCTGTGGGCTGCCTTTTACAGCTGGAGAACCAGCTTCAGCAAGGCGACTGCACCTTCGTCCAGGGAGGGGACAGCGGACCGGGGTCCCAGTAGGCTCTCCCACGGTCGCTGCGGGGACTCCTGGGATGCTCGCGGTCCAGATCGCCTCTACAGTGTGGCATGACCCGAACACTTAAGTTTTATTTCAATAACTTTGCTTCTTTCTACCCTCGGCTCGACCGTCCAACTCAAACCCTGGGTTGGCCTGGACTCTTCGAGGGACAGAGGCTCACGTGGTGTGCGACTCTGCCCTTCTGTGCCCACGGCGTCCCGGATAGCGTGCCCATCCCCGAGCTGACCCGTCTGCTTGGGTGTGAGCAGGGGTCGCTGATAGCAGGCTTTGGGAAAGTGTTCAAAACGGCAACATGACAGAGAGCGGCCAGCCCCACCAGCTGCAAGAAAGGGTCTCCCTGGGAAAGGCAGGACGTCACCGGCCAACAGATCTGCGCAGCCCAGCTCTGGGCTCTGGCCGTGCCCCCCACACGATGACCTGACCCCAGGAGCTGGACAAGCCCTGAGTCTGACCCTGGGACCTCGAGGTCAGAAGGCGTCACACTACGAAAGATCCAGTTTCTAGATTCACGTAAGTAAATCACAGCGTACTTCCGCGCCTTCTCACCGCCCTGGCGTGGCTGTGGCTCCTTCAGGAAAGTCACATGACTTCTGAGCTCAGTTTCCTCATCTACGAACTGGAGCTGCGAGGTGGAGGCCCACGGAGGTAGCCCAGAGAGAACAGGGCGGGCAGGAGGCAGGCAGGGGGGCACAGCAAGGGGGGCCAAGGAGGGCGGGCAGAAAGGAAGAACGTGAATCGCCTCTAAGGTTTCCACCGTTTCTGTCCTGATCTTCCATCTTCCCTTTTGAAGGGTGAAGGCGAAGTCAGTGGGAAGGAAAAACAGCCACTTCCGTAGCCAGAAGGGGATTGTTGCGTGTCCTTTACCATCTTTAGCTCCATGATTAAAGAACGTTGGGTTCTCATGTCGCAAACTTTCCTCCTTGGGAAAGTTGTCACTGGAACGGTCTTGCGATGAAAGCTGGGCACGTCCTTCCATCCCTTCAGCGCAGCCGTAAATACAAAGCTGGCTGACTGCCCCTCCCGGCGACGATCCCATTAAAATTCGTTCTCTCCTTTCCGTGTTTCGCTGTTTATTTTACAAACAGAGACACAGTGTCTGAAAATCCAGTAGCTCAAAGACACACTTTTCCAGTGAGACCAAACTGCTTTCCACTTTTATATCTGAAAATGAAGCAATATCTTCCTTCAAAAGAATTTTCATCCACACGGATCTACTTTCTAGCGGAGGTGGGAACCTCACCCACGCATCCCCGCGCCACAAATGCATGCCTCCTTCCCAGAGCCCCCCAAGGCGTGACTCCCCCTCAGCAAGTGAACACAGGATCCAGGAGTGAGTGCCGGGGCCAGAGAATAAGCAGGCTATTCCGTCCTTCATGGATGACAGCTGAACTCACACCCTCAAGGACAACCCAGCGGCACCTGGGGGCCACTGCTTTAAAGATCCATGCAGAAGCCAAGGTTTCTTACACAGGACACAAAAAGCGCTAACCAAAAAGGAAGACTGATAAGTTGAACTTCATCAAAATTAAAACCTTCCGTTCGTCCAGAGGTAACAACTTTACAAGGAAAACCACAAGCCACAAACGGGAGGGGGTGTGTGCAATACACATCTGAGAAAGAACTCAATATGTAATGAACTTCTACAAATCAATAAAAAAAGACAAAGTAGTCAATTAAAAAATAAGCAAGGACCTCGAAGAGGCAACTTGCAAAGGACATAAATGGGCAACAAGCAAATGACAAAGTGCTAAACGTGACTTTCCGCTGAGAAAATGTGAGCACGGAGATAACACCCAGGCCAGCAGAGCAGCTGAAATCCAAAACCATGGATGCTGTCACCTGCCGTGGGGACACGCCACCGCCAGCGCACACGGGGCCCCTGTTCTGGTCAGCTGCCTGTCGAATTCTATAAAACGCACTATGCGGCCACCCGGGCACAATCCTACTCCTGGGTGTGTGTGTGTGATGAAGGCACCATGTCCCTGACTGCGGGTCGGCTCCTGGAGGACTGCTCAGCGAGACATCTCATTTCTGAGACGGCCCGCAGTCAGGGAAAGGGCTCCAGGGTCAGACAGACCTCACACTAAGTGCAAGTTCTTCCAATCCAGGCTCTGTGACCTCAAACAGGGGATTTAACTTTTACTTTCTTCATCTGTAAAATAGCCATAACACTGGAACCAACTTACATGGTTTTTGCAAGGATGTAACATGTGTCATATGGTGAATGCTTCAAAGTGCTTGATACGGTTAGCATCGCCGAAGTTTGGTGTCAGGTCATGTTCATTCTACAATACAGAAAACTCAAACCATTTCTAATATTTTACACACATGGCTCTTTTGTTTGCTTGTTTTCATTTTGAGAGTTGAAAAATCATCTGTAATTCTTCTTGGGACAAAAGATCTTGGGGAAAGTAGCTCTTAGGAAACGTACCAACCCCAGGAGAAAAAGAAAAGCTAAAACACTGGATGGACAGATTGCTTTACTGATCTGTTTCTCTACGGAGACCACAGGCTGTGCAAGATTAGGGGATTCTCAGAAGAGTGAATCCATCCCTGCTGTCGCAAGAAGACTAATTTATTCCACAAGTTTCTCCCAGACTAAATTCGAGCAGAACTGAATTCCTTCTCGTGAGCAGTTTTCTGCTCCTTGATGAGCACATTTTATGTGTGGAGGTTGGTCACCTTGTCTTTTCTGTTACATTCTTGCCTCCTCTGTTTATTGGCATAAGGGAAAGACTATAAACCTGCTGAACATGTTTTCTTTCGTATGTCTTTCATGTGTTATTTTGAGATCAAGAATGTGATGTGTCTCTTTAGAAAATGCCTACCTGCAGGAAAGAAAAACCTACAACA
Source organism: Hyaena hyaena (assembly GCF_003009895.1). NCBI lineage: Eukaryota > Metazoa > Chordata > Mammalia > Carnivora > Hyaenidae > Hyaena > Hyaena hyaena. The sequence continues at coordinate 9,096,826 of NW_024080633.1, forward strand.
GCTGACATCTTTAGTGCAGCCCCAAATAAACAGTAAGTAGCCCGTCTGGGAGTGGGCGGCCGGTGTGTCCTTTGACGGAAGGCGAGTTAGGTCTTCTCTCTTCTTTCTCTCTTTCCTGCTCTTTCTCTTTTTCTTTCCTTCCTCTCTTTCTTCCTCTTTCTTTCCTCCCTTTCTTTCCTTCTCTTTCCTTCTCTTTCCTTCTCTTTCCTTCTCTTTCTTTCTTTCTTTCTTTCTTTCTTTCTTTCTTTCTTTCTTTCTTTCTTTCTTTCCTTTCTTTCTCCCTCTCCCTTCCCCCCTCCCTCCTTTCCTTCCCCCCACCTTTCTGTCTTTTTCCCCCACATCCTCACTGGTACCACCTTGGCAACACTGGGCTAAGAGTACATGCAGTTTCATTACAAACAGAAGACGTACAAGGGGATGGGGTCACAGAAGCGTGAGAGGCCGGCCATGGGGTCGGGGTTCCCGCCGCCCAAACCTGCCATGTGGTCTAGACACACAACTTTACCCCTTGGAACCGAGCTCCTGTCCCCTGTAAAGAGAACTACAGGGCCTGCCTCACGGAGCTGTCAGGACACGGAAATGAGACACTGCTGCTCAAGTGCCACAGGCCTGGCCTCAAGAAGGCATAGCCGCTAGGGGCGCCTGGGTGGCTTAGTCGGTTAAGCGTCCGACTTTCGCTTAGGTCATGATCTCACAGTTCGTGGGTTCGAGCCCCGCGTCGGGCTCTGTGCTGACTGCCAGCTCAGAGCCTGGAGCCTGTTTCAGTCTGTGACTCCCTCTCTCTCTGACCCTCCCCTGCTCATGCTGTCTCTCTCTCTGTCTCTCTCCCAGAAATAAATAAAACATTAAAAAAAAAAAAAAAAAAGAAGCCAAGAAGCCGTAGCCGCCAGCACTGCTCAGTGCCCGCTCAGTGTCTGGTCAGTGCCCCCTCAGTGCCCGCTCAGTGTCCGCTCAGTGTCCATTCAGTCCCCGCTCAGTGCCCACTCAGTGTCTAGTCAGTGCCCACTCAGTGTCCGCTCAGTGCCCCCTCAGTGTCTGGTCAGTGCCCGCTCAGTGCCTATTCAGTGTCTGCTCAGTGCCCGCTCAGTGCCTGGGAAGGTGAGACCATCACTTTCTGTTTCACGGGAAGCATTAATTTAGACTATGGATTTTGTTCTCCGTGTGAGTCCTTTTTCTCTGTGATGACGTGGAGTTGTCTGTTAGGAGGCATTCTGGTGCAAGGAATGGGATCCTCAACTATAGACGGTTTAAGCGATAAAAACATGTAACTGTATCATATTTTTTAAAGTCCCTAAGTAGGTGGCCCTGAGGTTGTCTTGGCAACACAAGGCCCTTGGCACCTTTCTGCTACGCCACCCTCAACTTTCCTCCCTCACGTTATCTCCTCATGGGCCCGAGATGGCTGCTGCAACACCAGTCACCTCAACCGCATTCAGTGGCAGGGCCAGGACGGTAAGGAGGAAAAAACAAAAGAATCTCTTCTCATGACCCTTCACATGACTTCTTTTCTTTGATCAAAGAATAAAATTCTTCCCTGAAATTCCCTGAGCAGAATGGAATCACTTGGCAGCCCCTTGGCCTCAAGGGAGGCAGGGGAGGCACTTATCTGGCCCCCACGGGCCTCTGCAGCTGGAGGAAGGCACTGGTGGGGACAGGGACACGGCTACCCAGTAGTCTCTGCCACGGGGTGTGGCGCAGAGGTGACAATACGGGGCCATCCTGCCCCGTGCGGTGAAGGAACCAGTGCTGGGAGGGGGCACACACTCGCCGGTTCCTCACCGGCTCTGGCCTCCCCGCCCACTTCCAGTGGGAGCCTGGCCAGGCGCCTGGCCCTCCGAGCCTCCCCTGGACAATGAGAGGCTTAGAGCAGCCTCCCAGGGAACAAGCGGTGCCGTCGCCTTTAACCACGTAAGCAAAGAGGAGGAAGGATGGGGAGGAGGGAGCTACTGGTGTGTCACGTTAATTACTGGGGGAGGGGGGGGTGCCATGAGCTTGTGAAGACCTCCAAGAGGGAGAGAGTTCTGACAGTGAAGAGCCCGGAGCTGCGTGCGGGGCGGCGGGCGGGCTCGGGGCGGCCAAGGGAAGCGGGACCCCAGCAGCACAGGGCCGGGGAAAGGACGGACGTGGGAGAGCGGTGTTGGCTTGGGGGACAGACTCCACCCAAACCCGTTATCAGTAGCCTGTTTTGCCCAAAACTAGTCACTCAAGATGTAGGAAGGACAGGGTTCCGCGGCCTAGTACCTCATAGTCCAGCTAACACACTGGACTATAAATGCAGCGCAAGCCACATAAATAATTCTGAGATTTTTTTTACTGGACACATTAAAGAAATAAAAAGAAACAGATGAAATGCATTTTTTTTACCCAAAATATTCTCATCTCGCTGTGTAATCAATAGAAATAATTAATGAGAAACTTTGAATTCTCCTTTGAGAAGAAAGAAGCCTGTGAGTCTTCGAAAGGCAGTGTGTGTTCACACCACAGGACACCGCAGGGCAGGCCACGCGGGCTTCCGTCAGCCGCCACGTGCTGCTGGGGGTGGCGGGAGGGGGGCAGCAACCCCCTCCTCTCATCTCCTCAGTCCTCTCTCCCTCCCTTCTCTTTCCTTCCCTTCTTCCTCCCTCCCTCCCTCCCTCAGCACACCGGCTCCAGGGACCAGCGCCGTGGAGCGCTCACGCACGGTAGGGACTGCCAGCTAGCACCAGGCTTCTGGTGCTTTCCCCCCAAGAGCCCCCCAGCGCACAGAGCAGGCAAGGGCCCTGGAGGAGGTGGAAGGGAGGTATCTGTGATTTTCCCTCAAGCCAGGCTGCTGCCAGGATGGAATTTCTTTGAAGTCTTCTGTTTTATCCTAAAACATTACAGAGATTCTATATTCTGCTCCAAAATATATCCGTGTTTGTTTGAATATTGAAAACGTGCTACATACTTGGCATCTAGGAGAAACCAGAGCCCAGTGTGTTTATGTTGGACTCTCTCTCCCGTTCTGTGAACCCGGGGGCAATGTGCACCCCAACTTAGGATGCACACGTGTACCTGATCCCCAGGCCTCCCTCAGCTCTGGGTGCCCACCGCTTTCCTAAAAGCTTAACTTGGATGGTCCATTCCCTTGCTTTTAGGTGACCCATGAGCCTAAACAAAAAGCTTTTGTTTTGTTTTCTGTTTTTCTTAACCATTCTAACTAGGATAACCCATTAGCTGGAGACTTCGCCGCCAGTAAGTCTTCCCACTTCTGCTGAAATACCAGCAGACACAGCCCCTTGAAGTACTCCCAGAAAACCCTTCCTCCTGGAAGGGATGTGATTCCTCTGGAAACTACGTGTGAAAACACAGCATTTAAGCAGACACCCCCAGTATGATCATAAATTTCTAGTCTTGATTAGAGGATCACCACTAATTAAGGTGGTAAAGTTTATAATCATTACCAAATGTTTACATATAGGTATGTTTTACATGTACAAATGTGACAATATTATGTACGTTACATGTAGAATATAAAAACCATTCTATATACTTAATAAAACACATTAATTGTATAAAATAAATGTTTTTTAAATAAGTATGTAATGTATCATAGATATGGAAATGTTATTAGTACATAATAAAGTATATAAAGTTAGTATTTATGTTTATAAGCATATTATAAAATCATATTTAAATATCTTCCAGATCACCATGTAGCCTCCAGGGTCCCAAGGCTGGAGGTGGCCCCGGGGCCCCCAGGCGGCAGGCGCCAGTCTGCGCCTCAGCAGGAGGGTGTCCAGACCACGGGGACCCGAGATGCCCACAGGGTGCCGCACAGCAGTCAGGTGTTTTCCAAGATGACCCCCACGACTGAACCCTGTCACACGTTCTTCTCATGGACGTGATGCTGACGCTCCTCCCACCCAGTGCTACGTGTCCCCTCCCCTTGAGCCTGGGGGGCTCTCTGACTGCCTCCACAAGTAAAGCACGGTGGAAGTGACCACCGAGACCAGACCACAGCCTGCCATTCACCTCCACGCCATCCTAGAGCGCTGTCTCCATGCTGTGAGGGGCCCAGGAGGCCACAGGGAAGGCCCAGTACAGGGGTGGGGCTGACAGAGCCCAGCAGAGCTGGGTTAACAGCCAGCTTTACCCCCCAGACACATGGGACAGCCAGTCTGAGGAGGATCCAGAACCCAGCCATCAACACCTGCAGCTCGCCAGTCTCCGTAGCATCCCTGAGCACTGTGAGCGGTACCCATGCACCGTGAGCGGTCCCCATGCAAGCTGAGCAGTTTGCACACAACCTGACTGGTCCTCACGCAACCTGAGTGGTCCTCACGCAATCTGAGAGGTCCCCACACAAGCTGAGCAGTCCCCACGCAAGTTGAGAGATCCCCACGCAAGCTGAGCTGTCCCCACGCAAGCTGAGCGGTCCCCATGCAAACTGAGAGGTCCCCACGCAACCTGAGCAGTCCCCTCATAACCTGAGTGATCCCCATGCAACATGAGTGGTCTTCACAGAGCCCTCCCTGACCTGCAGATGCATGAGCAAAACCTGGATCAAAACAACAAAATCAAAATGACACCCCACACACACACATACACATGTAACACACAGCACATACAACACACATGCATACACACACACACACACACACACACACACACACTGTGGTCATGGACTGTGTTTGCTCTAAGCCCCTTCTCCACAGAAAAGCTCCTCCACGTCACAGCAGTCAGAAGCCATGACCCACCCCCACCACCAGCTCCAAGGTCACACAAGTTTCCTCCCCAATTTGCAGCCTCTGCTCATCGGCAGGGCCATCCCTGATGGGAGCAGGGAGGCTGGTCACGGCTGCAAAGCCACACAGTTTGCTGCAGAAACTAAGCGAGTTTCATTACCCAGAATGCCCAGAGCCCCACGGGGTTGTTAATGATATACAGTATAAGCAATGACTTAACATTCTAAACTCCCACAAATCCTGAATTCTGAAACAGATACGGCGCCCAGGGTCTCAGATAAGGGACTCTGATTAGGGACCTGTGGGGTAGATGGCTCAGGCCATGAGCCCCAGTTGTGCACAGTGGAAGACAACAGGCCAGCTCACACGCACTGGGGCCGCGCTGGCATCTCATGTGGGCCATCTCAATACTGCTCATGTCCACCCGGGGTCAGCAGACCTGGCCCGGGAAGCCACTGCAAAGCTGTCCAGCCTCCAGCCACGCTCAGCCGGGGGGCCAGCAGGCTGGCTGCCTGGTGAGGGCCAGACGTGCACTCCGGGCTTGGCAACGACCATGTTTCCCAAAGCCAGCGCCTTCACCCGCCGCTGCCGACATCAGGCTCCACATTAAACAAGGATCAGAGCTCTTTGTCACAGGATTTGCAGGGCTTTTCCCCAGCAGCTGAGAAAGAGCCTGCATTTCCCTGGACATCAGATACAGCTGTTGCGGGCACGGCTGGGCTTGTGTGGGGACGGACAGGATGGGGAGCGAGGAGTGAGCCAGCCGTCCCTCTGCCAAGGAGGAGGAGGGGGACTCTCAGCCCAGACGAAGTGCCCATGCCTCACCACCCTGGAGCCTGGGGCCCTGGCCGCTCTGCTCCTGAAGGCTGTGCCTTCTGCAAAGAGCTGGTCCTCCAGCACACGGATCCGGCTAGAGTCCCCACCCTGGACTCTGGACAAGGCACTAAAGCTCATCATGCCTCAGTTTCCCCACCCCTGACACGGGGATGTGAGCCACCACACGCACGCCGTGGGGCTCCCGGGGCACTGACACAGCGAAGCACCCACGCAAGGAGGCTGGTGGAGGCTTATTCACAGCGTGCGAGAAAGTGGAATGTGTGGCAGAAGGGGACGTGTACACACACTGGGGCATGCTCTCACAACAGAATTCTGTGCAGCAAAAGCCAAGGGCAGACCCGCCATGCTCCACTGCACAGATGGACGTCAGGCTGACGATACGTGGCAGAAGCCGACGCAGAACAGGACGCACTGTGTGATTCCATGGATACCAAATTCACGAGCAGCAAAGTGACCGGCCTAGCGGTCGAGACGGTGGTAAGCTGGGGCAGGGGGTGCGGACCAGGAAGGAGACTGAGGGCCCCCCCGGGGGGTGCTGGCAAGTCCTGTATGTCTCAGGGGCACACACATGCGGTGGCTCACCAGGCGGCACACTTCACAGAACAGCACTTGATTATATTTAAGCTGTGCCTCCGTTAAAAAAAAAAAAAAAAAAAGCTGGTAAATCGTAGGTACTCAAAAGGCAGCAGCTTAAGACGTGTTTGTGTGTGGTCCTCAGCACAGGGGCTGCCTGTCTTTAACCAGCAAACAGACCGCGCCTGTAAAGGTCCCGATGTCCTACGCCCTTACGGGTCTGTCATTTTTCTCGACTAAGTAGGGTTCTCTCTGGCTTTGATATTTCTTGCTTTTGAGGGAAAAGAGAAGGTGGGGAGGAAGAGGGCGGAAGGGGGACCAATGGAGCCAGCTTCCAAGACGCGTCCGGCAGCAGGCGCACCTGGAGTTTCCTCAGTGAGCACTTTGGGGCTTGAGTTTTCCACGGCACCCCGCATTCCAGGAGGGGACCCGGGGCCTCCACAGTCCTGAGCTGCCTCCGGCCGCAAGACCCAGAAACGGCAGGGAGATGCAGCGGACGCTGGCTGTGCTTTGTCCCAGGAATGGGAGGGTCCTGGCTGGGCTCAGACGGGGGGCCCAGGACCTTCCCTCCATCCAGGCCGAAACACCCCCCCCTTGGATTCTTGAAGCACTGCAGTGTTTATCTGGAAGGCTGGCCCAGGCCGTGCTGAGGTGGGGGGTTGGGCTGGGCTTGCCTCTCATCTTCCAAGCATGAGGCCCCTGTCCCCTCTCTACAGGTGGCCGTGGCAGAGGTAAAGCAGGGGCTGGGGACACTGGGCCTGCAGCCTCCGACCTGAGCTCACAGCAGTCCTGGGATGGGGACAGCCACCTGGGCCCGCACACCCCCGGCTCCTTGGCTCCAGTCCGCCTGCAACAGCCCAGGCCTCCAACACATCCGACACATCACAAAGCTCCTATTCGGGAAACCCAGACCCTTCGCTGGCACTCAGCCCGTGCTAGAGGGACCAAGGGGCCCTGTCAGACCCTCTGGGACAACTGATTCGGCCAGGTGACCCTCCCCACGACCGGGAGGGGTTTCTGGGGCAGGTTCATGCCACACGCGCAGCTCTGTGCTCGATATGGAGTCTTCCTCCGGGTCCTCTGAGCGTTCGCAGCCAAACCTGAGGCTCTGGGACAGCCGGGCGGGCAGCATGCCCCCCCCACTCCAGACCTGACAGCCCCCCCAGTCCTCGCTGCGACACCATCCTCCACCTGGAGTCGCCGACGCCCTCAGTCCCTGCGCCTGGCGCCAGCCTCCAGCACGGACTGCGCTTCCCCGCACTGTATGTCATCCGCAGACTTGAAGCTGCTCTCGAAAAGTGTGTGTGGCAGTTTTGCATGTGTGGATTGTAAGAAAAAAAAAAAGTGTGAAAGTTCTGACTGAAGGATGACACTAATACAGAGAAGCGCAACCCACCCTGAGCGCACGGTACGCCAACCGCGGCCAGGGAAGCAGCACCCCAATGGCCCAAGGGCACCACCCACCACGGCCACCGTGTAGCCTCGCCCTCCTGCCCGGCACCAGGGCCCCCACCCCGACGGCGCTCCCAACCCTGCTGCCTGCGCCACGCCGGACACGGCCCCCCGGGGTCTCACCGCTCTCCCCAGCCCCCCTGCCCGCCGCAAGCACCCCGTTCGCCCTCAGGAAACGCAGGGAAACAGGCCCACTGGCTGCGCTCCATTCCTGCTGCAGCTGCAATGCGGGGTCTCAAACCCAGTGACCTGCAACGACGGCACAGCTTTTCGCCTCCAACCTACTCCGGAGCGCAGAGGCGCACAGCGGGCCTCGGTGGCCAGGTCACGGTGGGGGCCGGGCTGCTTCGTCCCGGAGGCCCCAGGCTCAGAACCTGCTTCTGGCCCCTTCCAGCTCCCGGACACGCCACGCGCTCAGCCCGCAGCCCCATCCTTCCCTCCAGCTCCGCCTCCATCATCACAGTCCTTCTCCGCCTTGGACGCCGTGTGCATGCCCTACAGCGACCCCCGGGATGGCAGGGGCCGGGATCACCCAGGACCATCTCCCCCCTGGGGTCCTTCATTCGACACCTGAATGGTCCCTTTTGTGGTGCAGGGTTACACATTCACAGGGTCTGGAGGCTGACGGACGTGTTAGGGAGGGGTGTGCTGAGTACAAGTACGCACAGGAGGGACCTGTCAAAGTAGGAAGAACTGGCTTGAGCTCCCAAAAGTCTGTAGTCCGCAGAGTTCCTGTCTTCTTCCCTCCTTCCCTTCAGCGCCCCTGGCTTCCCTCAAGGAGCCCTGCTCAGCCCATGACCTAGGGGAGCCCGGCCCCCTCATCTTGGATGATAACTGAGACAAACTGGTCTCCAAAGGGTATATCTTGTAAAACATGAAAAAATAGAATACCCAGTTCTGGTGAGGCTGTGGTAAAAACAGCAGCCGCCCACCCTCCCCAAGAAAGTAGAAAGCAAACTGGTCTCGAGAACCTTGACAACACGCTCGGACATTCTGATCCCCTAATTTCTTCTAGCAAACTCTCCCAGGGAGATAGTCGCAAATACTTCACGTGGGAAGTGCTGAATAAACAGTCACTCAGCTGAACTGAGCCGGACCTCCAGGCAGCAGGGGGCGGGGGGAGGAGGGGGCAGAGGTGAGCTTTAAGCATGACTCACACACCCTTCAGGAAAACAACCAAATGTATGCGCATCACATCGCAGGAGAGAGAGCAAGTCCGGGGCTGAGGAGGGCCATTCCCTCCTGTCTGGTGGGTGGTCAGCCCTCCTCCCTCTACCAGAGCCCCCCCGACTCTCCTCTTCCCTGCGGGGAAGGGTCAGGGCCACTACTTTCCAGCAGAGCAAATCATAAACACCAGAAAGAGAGAGAGAAGGTGAGGGAGAGAGGAGCCTGAGTCACCAAGAGGGAGAGGGAGGCCGGGCAGGAGTGTGGGAAGGGCAGAGACGGAGCTCGTGCTGACCAAGGGCACCGGCCGGCACCAGGAGTGAGCGGCTCAGGGTGATCGCGTCCCGGGACGGAGCACCCCCCCGAGGCCCCCGGCCCCATGAAGTGGACTTGATGGAGGTGAACCGACCTTCTAACTAAGAGCAGCGTGGAGTGCGCCCCTCTGGCAGCGGAACTAGAGAGCACCTCCCTCCATCCCACCAGCTGGAACGCGGACATGACGGCCACCGTCCTGGGTCCCCACGACTGTGCAGCGGTGGTGCCCACCGGCCCCACGGCCCACAGCAGGACTCCCGCGACATGGGAGAGAAATCAACGTCCACTGTCGCTAGGCGCTATCTTTCCGCTCTCTACTGCTTTGAGCTGAATCCACTCCCAACTGGTTCTACGACCAATAAATAACAAGAATGTTACTTACTGTCATAAACACCAGGGTGCTAATTAAAACTGTCCAGTCGCATAACGGATGTAATATCTCTTCTCTCCCAGACCTGGACGAGCGGGCCCTTCCCCCAAACCTTCCAAACTCCCTGCAGCAGCTGGGACCAGCCAGGTACACAGTGCCACCCAAGCAGGCCACCCCACGGCAGGAGGGGGTCCATTCGAGCCTCGGTTCTCACTCCCCACACCCTCCCCCCCCAACAGGGGGTCGGCAAGACGCTCTCAGGAGCACGGGGACCTGCCCCTGGAGGCCACCCCGGGGTTCCACGGCCAGGCCTGCAGCACTGAGTTGCAACACGTTTCACGCAGGACTGCACACGACTGGGCCACCAGGATGGTGTTGACAGTCTGACCTGGGGTCATTCAGATGGCTTACTAAGACCCACACCCCGGAGAAATATCCGCCTGGACCCCAGCACGCCCCACGAGCAGCCCTGTCAATCGTGACTATTAACTTCTAGTAATTCCTGCTAATCACGGACGGAGGGTAGCAATCCCAAGCTCCACAGCAGTGAAGCTGACCTGACCCCTCTTCTGACAAGTGAGGGACCTGGACACCGACTTCCTACAGCCTCGGGGGGGCCACCCCATCCGTGTCCCACAGGGTCCCACTTCTGAGAAAGCAGAGACCAGACCTGTGCACTTCCCTCTCTGCCTCCATCCTGCCTGGTGTGCCACCGACAGGCCCCTCACAGCAGAGACAGTGCCTCAGGGCCTGTCTCTGAATCTGTCTTCACGTCTCTGTTAAAATGTCGCCCAGCAGACACCGAGGAAGGACACAAACACCAGGGAAACCACGAGCCTTGCACGTTCACTCCTCAGCCACACAGCCAGCCCAGGAGCAAGGCAGGCCAATGTGCGACGGGGGTCACCTGTAGGACTGAGGTCACCTGTAGGACAGGGGTCATCTGTAGGACATGGGGGTCACCTATAGGACAGAGGTCACATGTAGGACATGGGGGTCACCTGTAGGACGGGGGTCACCTGTAGGACTGAGGTCACCTGTAGGACATGGGGGTCACCTGTCGGACATGGGGGTCACCTGTAGGACTGAGGTCACCTGTAGGACTGAGGTCACCTGTAGGACAGGGGTCACCTGTCGGACATGGGGGTCACCTATAGGACAGAGGTCACATGTAGGACATGGGGGTCACCTGTAGGATGGGGGTCACCTGTAGGACTGAGGTCACCTGTAGGACATGGGGGTCACCTGTAGGACTGAGGTCACCTGTAGGATGGGGGTCACCTGTCGGACATGGGGGTCACCTGTAGGACTGAGGTCACCTGTAGGACAGTGACCTGCTTAGCATGAGGCTGTAGTCACACCCCACATGGACAGCTAAGAGGGAGGAGGAAAGCGCGCGGTGCAGGAGTGTGAGGAGTGAGCACAATTGTGTTGACACTGTTACAACAGTCAGCTATGCAGCAAAGAGCTGATTCGGCCCCTCACACCCTCTCTGCCTCGAGCATCACCAAGGGAGGGTGTCTGCGCTCCTTCCACAGCCCCCGGCCCCCCCACCAGCCTGAGCAGTCGGCGGGGAGCCTGGGAAGTGGAACTTTAACTCCTGGGTGGCTCAGCTGTGCAGTCGGGGTGAGAAACTACTGGATTAGATTATCTCTGAATGTCTCCTCTTCCAGCATCCTGGCCCCTCTATCTCCTCTCGGGGAGGCAGCCTCACTTTATACTACAGAGAAGGACCTGAGACGCGGAGCCAAGGTCACACACATCGTGGGTCGCCGACAGGGCTCACTACCTCTGTCCCCTGCCTGCTGGCTTCTGGCTCCCTCTGCCATGGGGAGCAGCTTCCGGTACAAACATGAGCGTCAGAACGTCGAAGCAGATGAGAAGGGAAGGACACCATGCTGGCGGTGCCCATATCCACCCCTGCAGGTGAGCCCACCTGACCCCTGCAGGCCTCGCTGGCCCGGCAGGGGGCCCGTCCGGGGCCCGCCCTGCAATCTGTTTCCAATTCCCTGACACAGGGGGCCACTGAGCCTCCCCGCCTGGCGGCTGCGCCACAAACTCCACATGCCTCAAGGATCACACGCTGAGTGAGCTCTGCCCGCGGCAGGACAATGCGTTCCATTGTCCCCACCCGCCTCCCAGCGCCCTGACTGGCCAGAAAGGTCTCCAGGAGACAGATGGAAGGAAAACATTCCCCAGGCCGAGGCCTCCCTGCCAGGCTGATGAGCCACTGGGGGGGGGGGGGGCGCACTGGGCTCACTTCTGTCACCAAACAAAGCTGTCTTCTTCCTCGTCAGTCCATGCTCCCCAAGAATTAACCTCAAAACGGGGGTGAGCCCAGGGGACGCTTACCCAGACTTCCCAGGGCAGGCGAAACTGCAAATACTCCATCTCCCACCACTGACTAATCTAATGGTTACTAATACAACTTACTGAGCATTCGCCACATGTCAAGCATAGGTGCCACATAATCACCAGGACAGCAGAGGGCGTGTAAGGCACCTGCTCCGTGCCTGGCACCATGATGCCAGCCTTCCTTCTCGTTTAGTCCTGCGGACACAGAGGAGGGTGCCGCTGTTAGTCCCATTTTACGGATGCAAAGACAGGCGGACACAGGAGCCCGCTAGTGAGAAGAGGCGGGACCTGAACCCAGGTCTGTCTGCTCCAAAGCCCCTGCGGTCTCTGCCTTAAGGAGACTCGCAAGCCCCTTCCACTCCTCAGCTCAGAGCCCCACATTGTGTCCCTCTCCTCGCTTCCCACCCTCGGGGGCCAGGCACGGCGTTGCCCCCGAGGTGGCACCAGCACACGCTGGGTGGCTTTGGGTCTCCCCCCAGTGAGCCGCAGGGTGCAGAGCCTGAGAGAGGAGGTGCGTGCAGCTGCGCGCTTTAAAGCACAGAATCTCTGGACAGTGGCATCAGGACAGAGAGGCACCTAAGAGTGAGCCCCCGGCACGCAGGAATGGCCTCTTCCCACAAGAGAAGGCACCAGCGCAGCCGGCAAAGGCGATCAGCATGGGCGTCGAGGAAGAGACAGAAGTGACGGTGACACAGGCACCGGGCAACAAGGGACATGAGCGTCCAGGGAGGGCGGGTGGGTGGGGGGCAGAGCGAACGGGGTGGCTAAAGAGCAAAGCAGGAGGCTGGGTCATGAAATGCTTTCCGGTGTCCTCATCACCCGGCATTCAAAGGTCTCCCAGGCGCCAGTCTCTCCAAACCAGCCCAGCTGCCACTCCAGCCCCAGAAAAGGCTGGGAAACCGTCGCGGGGGAGGGAGAAAAGCTCTTTCAGCAGCGCTCTCCTCCTGTGTCACAGTCCATCTCCAGGAGGCTTACCAATCCATCAGACTTTGTGCATGAAGAAAAATCCACTCACTATGTCTGCTCTGCTCAGGTGATCTGCTTCCCCTCCTGATTCCCTCCCACGTTACTTTCGGTCACGACTTTCCATCCTCTGGGCTGCCACGTGTGGCTCCGTGGCCTCCCGCACAGCCCCAGGCCGGGCCGCAGGCGCTGCAGTAACACTTTCCGAAGATCACGTTGTCTCCTCTGAATTATGTGGTTGGAACACTGGACGCGCCAACTGTGGGGTTTCCAGCCTTGGGCTTTGAGGCCAAGTGCCGCCTTCCCCGTGAGCCACTTCCTTCCATTAGAAGGGCAGGCGTAAGCCTCACTCAAATCCAGGAACCCAGACATAGCTGTGCGGAGGCTGGACGACCTGGCGCCAGGACAGACAGACTCTCCCGCCAAATAGAGCTGGTGGAGGAGGGGATTCGCCGACACCTGTCCCCTGAGCTGGACCTTCCTGAGGGCTCTGCCCTCGGGGTGGCCTGGTATCCAAGCAGCTCTGATGACGTGAAGAAACCTGCCTGGGAGAGCCCTCTGAACCCAGGACACCAGCCTCGTGAGCGCTTTCTGGGGGCACCCGACCAAAACCCACTGCCACTCACTTAGGCTGAGAAGAATAAAAATAAAAGTAAACAAAATAGTGAAAACAAACAAGAAAGCAGAATTATCATAAGAAAAGATGGCGGGGCCCCCAGTGCGTCCTGAGGGGCTGGCCAGACCGTGCTTGGTTTAACACTCCGCTGTCCCATCTTGAAATCCTGTTTTATCTTTGAGCAGCTCAGTCCTGCAGGGGGCATCGGGGAGACGGTGCAGAACCCGCCTGGGCACACCCCCACTGGGGTGGGAGTCTGGGGTATCTACCCTCCAGTCCCATCGCTCGCCCACCAAGGACCCCCAACATCCCTGGTCAGCCGGGTGGGCTGGGAGGGGCTGTCAGGTGGGAAATGTGGGGTCTGTGCAGACAGTCACCGGCACGCCCTGGGAAGGTGAGTGTCAAGACTATGACGGCAGGGTGGTGGGTGCAGAATGAGCCAACGGGTGGCGGGTAGTTCCACCTAGAATAATTCCGGGGGACTGCGCTGAGCTGCAGCTAACTCTCAGCAGGCCACATGCCCGCACCACTGAGAATCCCGAAGCTCGAGCCACCCCAACATGGCAGTGCTCGTGCAATGAGGCCACGACCCTGCCTGGGACTTAACGAAGAAAGGCAAACCTGGCCCCAACCCTCCAAAGCCTGGCTCCCAGGACCTCTGGCCCCTGACCCCGGGCCACCTTCCTCACTGTGCTCCAGCTGTGCTGGCCTTTCCCCGCAAGGAGTCCTTTTCTCACCTTTGGGCCCTTCTAGAAGCTTCGCCCTCTGTCTGCAATGTTTGTCCCTCCTTCTCCCTTTCATGCCTGGGTCCCTGTCACCCTCCAGTTCAGCTCAGATGTCACCTACTCAGAGAGGTTTTCCAGCCTGTGCGTGCCAGCACCCTTCCGGTAATTTCCAGTACGTTGCCCTGTCCTCTGGGAACCCGTCACTGCTGAGGGTGATGTTTCCTTTCCAGTCATGTCTCCCACTCACTCTACGCTCCTGGAGGCAGGCGCCTCCCCTGCTTCTCTCACGCACACATTCTTGGAGCCGGACACCATGCCCTGAGCCTCAGTATTCGGCAAATAAATTAATCACTTTGGCTTCCTCAAGTCTCTGCCTTCAAAGGGAGCCTTCCGCACATCAATAGTCACGCTGTCACAGAAAACCCGTGGGCTGGGGGCCTGTGGCCTGGGGGAGAGCTGTCACTCACCCCAACTTGCACGTGCCCTTGGCTGTGCCGCAGAGACTGCATGGGAGGACACACAGGAGGTGGACACAGGACACAGATACGTGAGGCAGACACAGGACGTGGACACAGGATGCTGATGCAAGACACGGATACATGAGGTAGACACAGGATGTGGACACAGGAGGCAGACACAGGACGTGGACACAGGACGTAGATACAGGATGTAGACATAGGATGTAGACACAGGATGTGGACACAGGACGTGGACAGAGGAGGAGGACACAAGAGGCAGACACAGGACGTGGACACAGGATGCTGATGCAAGACACGAATACATGAGGTAGACACAGGACATGGGCACAGGAGGCAGACACAGGACGTAGATACAGGATGTAGACATAGGATGTGGACACAGGACGTGGACAGAGGAGGAGGACACAGGAGGCAGACACAGGACGTGGACACAGGAGGCAGACACAGGACGTGGACACAGGATACAGGTACATGAAGCAGACACAGGACATGTTCACAGGAGGCGGACACGGGACGTGGACACAGGGTATAGACATAGCAGGCAGATACAGGACGTGGACACAGGAGGAGGACACAGGACGTGGACACAGGATGCTGATGCAAGACACGAATACATGAGGTAGACACAGGACATGGGCACAGGACGTAGACACAGGATGTGGACACAGGACGTGGACACAGGACGTGGACACAGGATGTGGACACAGGACATTGACAGAGGAGGAGGACACAGGAGGCAGACACAGGACATGGACACAGGAGGCAGATACAGGACGTGGACACAGGATGTGGACACAGGACGTGGACACAGGACGTGGACACAGGACGTGGACACAGGACATTGACAGAGGAGGAGGACACAGGAGGCAGACACAGGACGTGGACACAGGATGTGGACACAGGACGTGGACACAGGACATGGACAGAGGAGGAAGACACAGGAGACGGACACAGGATGTGGACACAGGAGGAGGACACAGGAGGCAGACACAGGACATGGACAAAGGAGGCAGACACCGAAACACCTGTCACTCCGTGCTGAACTGACCTGCTGCCTCATAAGCCCCCAGTGCCCATGGGGCTTCCTGCCCAGCAGCAAAGAGGTGGGCAAACCATGTCCAGAACATGGGGGCGCCGGGGCCTCCCCCGTCCCGTCTGGGGGCCATGCACCCCCCCATCCAGCCCACGTCCGAGGACAGCAGGACATGTGGACATGGAGACGGACCATCTCCTGAAGGCACCCCCAGGAGGGCGGGCTCGGCGCTGGGAGAGGCAGCTGTGTACGCATCGGAGGGAAGGGCAGGCAGCCACTGCAAACAGCCCTGCCCGGCTCCCTGCGCGACAGACATCCCGGTATCTGTCTTCCCGCTGCCTCTCTCCCCCAGACCCTGGCGCCGGCTTCGCGTTTGGCCCTGAAAAATGAGAACAGGCTTGGCTGGGAAGCAGGAGACAACCGAGCTCTGTAAAGGGGTCCTGAATTTTTAAAAATTAAAAACTGAGAGTAAATCATCAGTGACTCAGAAAATAAAATTTCTTTCCAATCTGGAGGTTCTTAACCTTTGGGGGAACTCAGACCCCGTTGGAAGTCTTATAAAACCAATGAGCCCCTTCTCAGAATGTTTTTAAATACATCAAATATGCAGGATTACAAAGGAAACAATTATATTGAAATATGTGCTGAAGCTATTTCTAATTGTGATATAGTCACGTGTGTGCTTTCTCAGGACACAACCTCACAGTCGAACGGCTCCTTTAACTCAAAGTAGCCCTGAGCTCAGATTATCATTCAGCGGCCGAGGCGGTCCCATCAGGAGGAAGTGTCTGTGATCTCACTCGTGACAAAGTCGCAGACTCCGTCAGTGCTACTGGCTCGTCCCCTTTATCCATAATGGAAGGAAATGCTAAATTTCAGTTAGCATTTGGGGAAAGTAAAGATGCGGTATTTTTCCACCCAGGTCCATGGGTCCCCCAAGCTCTCTCCACGGACACCTTGGTTAGGACGCCAGGGTGTCAGATGGCTCCTGGATGCGTCTGGGTCCCATGCACAGAGTTAGCAAAGAGAAAGCACCTGGCAATGAGTCTTCAGCCATTTTGGGGCTAGTGTTTGTGAAGTGTAAAATATTAAACATTTCGTGTGTGTGTGTGTGTGTGTGTGTGTGTGTGTGTGTGTGTAAATAAAAAACACCTCCAGGATGAACTAGATTTGGCGGTGTGGCCTAGATACAGGATATTGGGTCAATTTTTTCTCCTCTTTTGGCTCATGTGTCTTCTACACAAGGGTCTTATTTTTAATTGTTGCTAAATAAACATAACAAAAGGAGGCATTCGCTGGAGAAAGACGGCTCAAAGCTTTCATACCAACAGTGTACAAGCTGGCACTGTCTGCATTTTCCACAATGGGTGGAAATCCTATCACATCTTCAATTAAAAGTTACTAAACAATCTCTGAATCGTACACTTTAAGTGGGTGAATCATATGGTAAGTTAACTATATCGCAATAAAGGCTGCTAAATTTTTCAATTCATTCATTAACTAGACACTGGGGACAGCCTGGATGTACATGACAAACTTGGGCAACTAGTTAATTAAAGTTAAATAATCAAACAATGAAAAAGAGAGATGCTAGGCCACTTGGGAGCTGTAAACACCGTGTGCCTGCCGGACGGTCTCAGGTAGGGAGTGCTAACATCTTCGGTATGGTAACACGAGGGCTGCGTCTACCAGAAGACACCTGGGGTGTGCAGGCCATCTCTCTGTTTCATTTCTCGCCAGGTGTGTAAACCTACAATTATCTCCACATAAAAGCTGTGTTTAAAAAACAGAGAGACGTGTCTTTGAGACACACACGGACGTAGTGAGAGATGAAAAGGTACAGTATCGGGAATTTGCTTCAAAATAAGCCTGGCAGCGGGCGCCTGGGTGGCTCAGTCATTAGGCATCTGACTGCAGCTCTGATCATGATCTCAGTTTGTGAGTTCAAGCCCCGCTTCGGGTGAGCATGAGCCCTACTTCTCTCTCTCTCTTTGTCACTCACTTGCGCCCTCTTTCTCAAACTAAATAAATAAATAAAAATCGAGTCAGCCCTGGCTGGGGGAGCGAGTGCGAGGGCAGAGGAAGTAACCCTGACGCTGGTCGCGGCCACGGTTGGGTGGCAGGCTCCCAGAACGTCCTTCTACTTTTGAGACATTTGAAATTCTCTGTAACAAAACACTCTGAAATGCTAATTTGTTTTAATTAATAAAACATTTTAAGTAGCTCATCTTTTCCTTTAAACTGCCTACTGGACAAACCCTAACAATGAAAATCACACACATAATCAGGTTTCTAGAGAAATCAAGTTTTGTGTTTTAAAAACTCAAGAAGGAAAGAAGCGCTGTGTTTTCCTTTTATAAGCAGAGGGAATTTTAGGTAACACAACTCTTGTCCTTCCTCCTCCCACCCACGTAAATCAGCCCCGAGAGCGAAAGGAGGCGGGCGGTGGGAGGGGTGGGGGCTGGGCCTTCGGACCACCGTGGGGCGGACAGGGGAGTCCTGGAACCAAGGCCCAGACCCAGGGTCCTAGGACCACCTCGGCTGCAGGAGGTCCCTCCCCACTCTGAGCCTCAGTTTCCCCACTGGCCAACCGAGGACATTTGCGATAGAAGCATCTCTAGGCTCCTTCCCGGCTGGTTTGCTCTGGGATCACTGGAGCCGTGTTTACTTGGCTCTGGCTGAGCAGGAACTGGGGCCTGCAGGCCGCCCTTCATCACAAAGGCTCTGACATGCCCCTCGCTGGGACCCTGGGGAAGTCACAGCCCCTGCTGCTTCACAAAACACACAGGTTCCGTGCCCTGCTGGCCCAGCATGGAGGGCTGGGCAGGGGCGTCCACAATCGTATTCGTCCTGACTGCAGAAGGCCAGGCTCAGGGGTGTTTACAGGGACCCTAGCAGTGAGGACAGAGGGTGTGAGCAGTGAGCCTCTCTCTGGCCTGGCTTCTGGACCTTCCACCTTCCTTCGGGCCTCACCCGCTCCACCTCGGGCACCCGGAAGCACACACTCATCTCCCAGCTGGTCCCTCAGTGGGACTCAGGCAGTCGCAAACCCAGGACCTGGAGGTAGCCAGGAATGACAAGCGCCTCACGGCGTCACTGGCCACAGATATGGGCCAGGCAGGGACCCCCTCGGAGGTCCTCGGCTCTCTCGTATGGCCCAAATTCACACCCAAGCCCTGCAGCCACTCAGAGGACACGGCTTCCCTTCTCAAAATCCCTGCAGGGCCCAACCCACTCTGCCTTTTGGGCTCTGGGCACCCTGGCTGCAAATCACCATTTCCACTGGGTCCCCACATCCCTCCTGAAAGACTCCTCCCTACGGATAAGCATTCTCGAGTGGCTTCCATCGCAAAGTGTCCCACAGAATGTCTGCAGGCATCATAACTACTGAAGGACTCTAAGGATAAATCAGTTTGGTGAACACGGGGTTACACAAACCTAACAGTGTCTTCTGCGGGACTTCTCAGTGACTTTACTGTGCAGATGAGCACTGTGCTTTTGAACCACCAAGAGGGGCCCAGGGATGTCACATTTTCTCTGCTGATTTGACCTTGGAACTTGTATAATGAGCACCTTGGGGGCCAAATACACACTTCGGGGAATGATGCTCTGAACAGACTGGTCTCCATAGTTACCACTGAGATCAGGGCTGGTGCAATATTCCAGCAACTTGCTGTTCATTTGTTTGGAGTCTGCAGCTTGTTACAATCAAGCCCATGCTCCATGATCCAAATCTGTGGCAACTGGTCCTTTTAACCTAAATACAGGACTTTCTACTTATTTGCATCAATCTGTTTGAATCCTTGCCCTGGTGACCCTGTCACGGTCGTCGCTGGGGCCACACGTATTCTTGGAGTGTACATTTTGTGGCATTCCACACTTGCAAGCATTCAAGAAAATGCTACCAAGCACCCAGTATGTGCAGGACACGGGCAGAGGCACCCGATAGAGAGGGCCTCCGTGTGTGTTCTGCCCAAACGGAGGGGGCGTCTCCCTCTCCCACAGGGTTCCCACCCCACGGCCAGCCTAGCCAGGGGGGCCACGGCAGCAAGTTTGAGACATTCTCCACTGCAATGAGCAACTGTAATGGCCCAGAGACACAGCGGAGAAAATCTGACCCCCACAGCCAGTGCTGCCGCAAGCCCTGGTCTGTGGCCACCTGCCTCGGCAGCCCCAGGGCACTCACACGCACTCTCAGGCACGCTCAGCCTTCGACATCCCCCCCTGACAGGCCAGGAGTGTGGCTCTGGAAACAAGCAGCCAGGCCCCCAGGCAGCACACGCCATTTGGGGGTGGGGGTCAGCTAACGGCGGTGAGCCGCAAACCTGAGGGCACCCCTGTAGTCTCGGGGGGATGAGCAGTGAGGTGGCCAGAAGCTGAACGGGGATTCTGGAAATGAGACAGCGTGCAAGGTCTGGACTTCCTCTCATCCCCGCCTGTCCAGGAAGTGGAACCATGAAGCCCAGAGGACAGTGAAAACAAAGGCAGCTTGAGGCCTGAGCTGTGTACACGCTGCCGGCCACAGAGAAACCTGAACGCGATGCGTGCACACCCTTGGGCACATCCACCAGCTGACCACCAGCTGTGAAGACAGACACTAGGGGCCACAGGGAGGCCAGGCTGCAAATTTAAATGAGAAGGGAGTAGGTCAGAGCTGGGGAGACAGGTTTCAGACCTGAAGTCCAAGAAAACTACTAAAATAAAGCAAAATAAAATAAGCCATTACTGGAAATAAAATTCTGAGTCCACATTTGCTGTAATACAGTATCTGAAATGCCCAGCGCCGTGGAGGGGCTCATGGCCACGTGGCAGTGAACTGAGGCCTCCTCCCCACAGCCAAGTGCGGAGCTGCCTCAGAAGCAGAAGCCAGCCCTGGCCGGGCCTTCACAAGAGGCGGACACCCTGACGACCATCCCAATTACCATCTCCCGAGAGACCCTGAAGCGCTCTGAATTCCCTCGGACGCTGTGTGAGACAGCAAATGTCTGTGCTTGTATTAAGTGGCTCTGCTCAGGGATAATCTGTTACACAGCAACAGCTAACCTCACCTCTGGCTGCTGCTATGGGGATCGATGGAGAGGAAGGGCAGTCTCCCCCTTCAGCGCAGGAGATACGGAATCTCTAGAAAAATCTTGGGTCCACAGACATGAATGGAGCTCCTTGACCCACAGAAATAGTACGCTGGTGACCATAATATTCTAAACAATTAAAAAAAAAGTCACCAAGAAACAACAGGTGTTGGTGAGGCTGTGGAGAAAGGGAAACCCTCTTGCACTGTTGGTGGGAATGCAAAGTGGTGCAGCTGCTCTGGAAGACAGCATGGAGGGTCCTCAAACAGTTAAAAATAGAACTACCCTACGCTCCAGTAATCGTACTACTGCGTATTTTCCCAAAGAATACAAAGATACTCATTTGAAGGGACACAGGCACCCCAATGCTTGTAGCAGCGTTATCTACAACAGCCAAATTATGGGAGCAGCCGTGTGCGTGGATGATGAGAGGATAAAGAGGATGTGGTGTGTGTGCGGCAGAATATGAGTCAGTCATAAAAAAGAATGAAATCCTGCCATTTGCAACAACATGGATGGAACTAGAGTGTATTATGCTAAGTGAAATAAGCCGGAGAAAGACAAATAGCATACGATCCCACTCGCACATGGAATTTAAGAAACAAACGAGCAAAGGGGGAAAAAAAAGAGAGACAAACTAAGAAACAGACTGAGTCCTAACTCAGGGAGCACACTGATGGTCACCAGAGGGGGGTGGGCTGGGGGAAACAGTGACGGGGATAAGGAGGGCACACGTGTTAAGCACCGGGTGGTGTCTGAATCATTATGCTGTTGGCCTGAAACTAATATCACACTATATGTTAACTGGAATTTAAACAAAAAAAGTAAATTAATTGAAAGTAAAAAAAATCACCCATTGTTCACTCAATTTACTCTTTCAAGTTTGAAGATATTTTTTTTCCTTTCTACACGAAACATTCGTAGCAGAATCCCTAGAACTCTCTACGTGGATGGAAACAGTGGGGCTGCAGATGTCACGCGAGCGCACGCGAGCCAAGGATCTATTCTCACGTCCACCAGGTCAGTGAGCACGGCCCAGCCCCGGAAGGAGTCCACGCTGGGCTGGGCCCACGTTCCACGGACCAGGCTACCATTACAATGTGGTGCAATTGTGCAGGAGTAAGCAGGGATGGGGGGCAAGGGGATTTGGGCTCCCCTAGGCAAAAATCTGAACGTGTCCACAGCATGGCTGCGAGGAGCCCAGGGAGAGGCAAACGAGGTGGCTGAGTGAGCGGAGGGCCGGGGAAAGAGCAGCTGTTCCGGACAGGACTGTGTGCACACAACAGTCCTCCAGCAAGCACTGAGCGCCCAATGAGAGCCTCAAGGCCAGAGTGTCCCTTCTCACACGCCATGCAAGGCGCCCTGGGTGCGGGGTGCAGAAGGCGCATCTACAGGAACACGGCGTGAGCGCTGCAGTGGGTCTGACTAGAGCACTGTCGTCAGCATTGGCAGCCACGTGCCCACGGCAATGCCGAGAATGGCACTATTCTCCTTCCCATTGCCAATGAAGAGCCGGGGGACCAGGAACATCGAGTGACTGGTCTAGGGTCACACAGCTGCTGAGTCTATTAGAAACAGCACCCACACCCAGGTCGGACTCCACAGCCCCGGGTCTCGGCTACCCCGGCGCACCCCCCACCACAGTTAGGGAAATGCGCCTGCAGGGAGTCTCTCCGTATTTCCGTCGCACCACAGCCCACAATTCTGGGGCAAAGTCTCTAGCTGTTGAATGTCATGTTACAGCCCATTAAAAAGTCCTTAGGAAAAGAGAGGGCTGGAGACTTGTGTGCCGTACGGAGAGCATGAAGGACGTCCTCTCTCTCTCTCCATCCTTCCTCTTCTCTCTGTGTCTTCTCTGTCTCTGTGTACATGTCTCTCATTGTCTCTGTCTTTGTGTGCGTGTCTCTCCTTATCTCTGTGCATGTATCTCCTTCTCCCTCCATCTCTGTGTGTCTCTCTCCCCTCTCTCCGTCTGTCTCTGTCTCTGTGTGCATGTCTCTCATTGTCTCTGCCTTTGTGTGCGTGTCTCTCCTTCTTATCTCTGTGCATGTATCTTTCCTTCTCCCTCCATCTCTGTGTGTCTCTCTCCCCCTCTCTCTGTCTCTGTCTCTATGTGCATGTTTCTCTCCCCCGTCTCTGTCTCTGTGTCTCTGTCTCTCTTTCTGTGTGCATGTCTTTCTCTGTGTGCGTTTCTCTCTCCCTCTCTCTGTCTCTGTCTCTGTATGTATCTCTCTCTCCCCCTCTGTCTCCTTCCTCGCCAAGCACCCCTAACCCCTCTCCAGGGAAAGCCGTGTGCTTGGGAGGGAACGCGGCTGCTGGGCTCGCAGCCTCCCGAGCTGCCCCTCACGTGCCCCCGCCCAAGGCAGCAGTTCGCACAACGGTCCTAACTTCATTTCTCTCCCTGTAATTACATGGCTTTGAACAGGCGCAAGTCCTACGTGACTAAAAACGCAAAAAGAACCAAGCCCCCACAAACTCTCCCCACCAGTCCCCAATCACCCCACTTCCAAAGACATTTTCTGAAAAGCTCCTTTCTACCAAACGGTAGAATTACCAATCCAGCAATTCCACATCTAGGTTTGTTCACTTTACAACGTACCTCAGAGAAGTGAGACTCCACGAGTGAAGAACGTAGCGCGGTTCCCGGCACATGGTGGGAATGCCACGTTTGTCACCGCCACGACCACCGTCACTCAGCCCTCCCGCGTCAGGACACGAAGGAGCCCTCTCTTGTTCTAAGCTGCACGCTCCTCCACTGTATGCACAGGTCCCAATTCAACCAGCCCTTTCTCCTGGCGGCCTGGCTGCTGCCCACCCGGTAAGGCTGCAGATGACCACGTGACACCCAGGACACACACGAGTCCAAAGGGGACGGCGGAGAATGGGGTGTGGCATCTGTAATATCCATAAACATTTCCCGAGAGAAGCTGGCCTAAGTGTCACCTGCAACAGCGCAGCATGACATGAGGGTCCCTGCACGCAGCTGTATCCCAGGCACCCTCATGTGCACCTCACCCAGCACCAGCCTCCTCCAGCCTCCTCCATGCGACACCCGCCTCATCCACACGACACCCGCCTCATCCACACGACACCCACCTCGTCCACGCGACACCCACCTCCTCCACGCAACACCCGCCTCGTCCACCCGACGCCCGCCTCCTCCATCCGACACCTGCCTCGCCTCGTCCATCCGACACCCACCTCATCCATCCGACACCCGCCTCCTCCATGCGACACCCGCCTCGTCCATCCGACACCCGCCTCCTCCACCCGACACCCGCCTCCTCCATGCGACACCCGCCTCGTCCATCCGACACCCGCCTCGTCCATCCGACACCCGCCTCCTCCATGCGACACCCGCCTCCTCCATGCGACACCCGCCTCTTCCATCCGACACCCGCTTCATCCACGCGACACCCGCCTCCTCCACGCGACACCCACGTTCCTAGGGGGGACCAGACCCTAGACCCATCCTGTGTGCCTCGATCACGCGGCCGCTGCCCGGCCCAGCCCCGCGCCGCTGAAAGGCGAAGGAGGCTGCGTGCCCTACGCTGCCGGCTACAGAGCCATGCACTGCCCACTATGCACGGTCCCCGCCCCGGGATCCCCTCGTGGACATTGAGGAAGGGTTCCGGAAGCCTGGGCATGTGCACACGGTCCCTGCAGCTGCTGTAACAAATGAACACAAACTGTGTGGCTTCAAACACAGGTTTATCACCCACAGCTCTGGGGGCCGCAGGTCCTGAGGTCACGGTCAGAGTACTCTGCTCCTCCGGGAGCCCCAGGGGGAATGTGTTCCCTGCCCTGCAGCTTCCAGAGCCACCAGGGCCCTCAGCTCATGGTCCCTCAGCTGGTGTTGCCCTGACCGGTGCTTCCAGGGCCCCATCCCCTTCTTTCCTCACCCCTCCCTCCTTACGAGGGCCCTGCCATCACATGGGTCCCGCCTGGTCATCCAGGATCGCCCCCATCCCAAGATCCGAGGGGCCCACATTTGCAAAGTCCTTTTTGCCACACTAAGTCCAAATTTTCACAGGCTTCGGGCCTAGGACGGGGACATGACCGGGAGCCGTTGCTGCGTCCAGCACAAAGACGACCACATACTTCCTTGGCAGAGACCCCACAGTCTCCCCAGCCCACTGAAGTGGTGGGGACAGAGACGCTAAAAACCTTCGGGGAGATAACTGGATGAGCAGAATGTGGTCTCTACACACCGTGGAATATTTTTCAGCCTTAAGAAAGGAAATTCTCACACCAGACACAACACGGATGAACCTTGAGGACATGATGCTCAGTGAAATAAAGCTTCCATAAACGACAAATACTGTATGATTCCGCTTACTGGAAGAGCCCAATTCACCAGGACACACGGTACATGGTGGGTGTCAGGGGCTGGAGAAGGGTCTAGCACCAGGGACTGGGGACAGGGCTGGGGAGCTGATGGGGCCAGGGTGGGGAGCTGATGGGGACAGGGGCTGGGGACAGGGGCTGGGGAGCTGATGGGGACAGGGGCTGGGGAGCTGATGGGGACGAGCTCCAGCCTGGGAGGATGGAATGTTCTGGAGGCTGTGGGAAGGGCCTTACAACATGAGTGTACTTCATGCCACTGAGCTACACACTTAATATCAGAGCAAATTGTATGTTATGTGTCTTTTACCACCAGTTTTTAAGAAAAAGAAGAATAAGAGGTATTTGGGGAGCAGAGGAGCGTGGGAGCCCTCCCCGCCAACACCTCCCTGTACCCTCAAGTGTGTGAGACCTTGACGGGGGCCCACCTGCGGCGAGCCTGCAGAAGAATGCATTGGTCTGAAGCTGCGTTGTGGGCCGGCAGCCTGAGCTCTCAGCCACCCTCCGCCTCCACCTGTGTGACCTCAGGCAGCTCACTTAAGCACTCTGGTCTCCACTCTCCCTTGTAAGAAGAGGCAGAACCACCCAGCACCCAGGGGTGCTGTTACTTTAGCCAGATTGGTTCCTCCCTGTTCTCAAGCTGCGTCCACACCCAGGAGACCCAGGCCCTCCCCCTCTCCAGCCCGCGTCCTCAGTCCCCGCACACAAGAGACCTGGGCCCTCCCCGTCTCCAGCCCGCGTCCTCAGTCCCCGCACACAGGAGACGCACACAGGCCCTCCCGCCTGCCCCCGTCACCGCGTCTACATCTGCTCCTGCCCCTGACAGCATCAGGGTAGCATCTCAGAGCTTCTCTTTTGCTGAAGTAGCAGCAAAAGGCCACATTTTCCTCGACTGCTAGAACAAGCAAACAAACCCACGCTGACCCTTGGGAGCACCGCCCCCCCCCACAAGCCTGTAATGAGCAGGGTGATTTTCCAGAAACAGCCTGCCTGGCCACCCCCGCTGCTGAGCACAGCAGGCCCCGCTGGAGACACAGGCCACAGTGGCGACATGGGTCCCTAATTCCCACTCACCACAGACCCGTGTGGGGGCCAGGGCCCCTTGGGGACACCGGCCACCAACTGCAACGCAACCTCAAGGCCCAGGGTACCGGGTCAGGCCGCCCAGCAGGGCCCCTCTCTCTGGGACCGTTGGTCCCGGCAGGCACTGACATCTCGTTGGGGTGGGGGGGAGTATCTTCTCCCCCCGCCAACCCATCCAGGACCTTCTGCTGCTCAGGTGCTCAGAATTCACAGGGAACTAGGGCTCCTGTCCTGTGGCCCATGTCACCGCAGTGTCACTTGGGATCTTCCCTCGTGGCAACAGCACTGGGTCTCTGAGAGGGTTTCCTGGAGGACAGCAGGGCTGTGACATCTGTTTTTAGTGTCCCCTCCTCCCGCTCCTGGAGGAATAATGACTTCAGCCCCAGGGCCCCAGCCGCCCCCCCCAACTCTGGCCTGAACCCAACTTGCAGGTTGGGGAAGTGTCCTCGGCTGCCTCAGGAGGCGGGAGCAGCCCTGACGCTCTGCCACCCGGGATGTCCTGACGCGCAGCCACCAACCCACTAGGAGGGGGCAGGGCAGAGCCCTTCCAGAAAGGCAGAGCTCTTCGCCCCAGACAGGAGGTGAAAACAGCCCAGATGTCCGTCGGCTGACAAGTGGGTAAAGAAAACGTGGACATCCACACAACGGAATACTACTCGTCCACAAAAAGGAATGAAGAGCTAATCAGGCCACAACACAGACGGGCCTTGCGGACATCATGTTTGGGGACAGCCGCCAGACACGGAGACCACGTATGGTCTGACTCCAGTTACGGGAAGGGTCCAGAGCATGCAAACTCATGGAGTCAGAACGCCCATTAGTCACACTTAAGGCTGGGGGTGGGGAGGGAGAAAGGGAAAGAGGGAGAAACGGCTTCCTCTGAGGTGATGAAAATGTTCTAAAAGTGGCCGTGGTTATGGCTGCACTTACCCGTGAGTACACCAAAACACTGACTCATACACATCAAATGAGTGGCTGTACGGTATGTGAAATATAGCTCAAAAGGCTGCTTGAAAAAAAAAAAGAAAAAGAAAAGAAAAAAAAGAAGAAAAGAAAAGCAGAGCTGGGGAAACCCAACTGTGTGACCAGCTGTGTGACCGAGGACAGGTGACTAACCTCTCTGTGCTTTAGCTTTTTCCCCTAAAAGAAAGGCCATTTAATGCCAACTGTTCTGTTATCCAAAGGTTTAATTAGACAAGGTGTGTGAAGACCTAGCATGGCGCCCAGGGGTCAGTACACAAGCCCCTCTCTTCGGATCCCGTGCATGGACCACGGTGGCAGGGGGGGTCTGTCCCAATACAAGCCCTGGCATGGAGGGCCAGGAAGGGGTGCCTCCTGCTCCGTCAGGTACCTCATAGGAGGAGGGGACGTGCCACCTGACCACAAGGAAGATCAGGTGACACATCTGCCCGCAGTCCATCAGGGTCCTTAGGATTGTTATACTCAGTGAACAGTCAGTGCCTGGCAGGCGTGAGGCACTCAGTTACTTGTTACTAATGTGTGAACATAATCCCACGTTTATATACGTGTGAGTCCTGGGACAATGAAGAGGTGCGGCCCCCAAAGTGTTAGCAGCACACACCATGCTGGGCGGTGGGATTACGGAAGATTCTGTGCTCTCTCCTTGGTGCTTCCCTGTGATTTCCCGTTTTTTTCTAACGAACAGATCTGTTCTCATGTTAAAGAGACGTTCCTTTGTGGGGTCTGAAGATTTGAGGACACACTGCCTACCCTCAGGAAGCTGAAAACTCTATCTGGGAAGAAGATACTTCATAGGGTAAACCATCAGAGAAGGAGCTCGCGTGCGGTTCAAAGTGTGGAACGGGAACTCAGAGGAGGAAGGTGTTCTGGGCGGGGCTCTGCTGAGCAGGGTCGGGGTCATCTGAGCCCCAGATGAGACAGGTCGTCGCTCTGCCCACCCCAGCTCCCGACTGTCCAGGTCCCAAGGCTGTGGCCTCGAAGCCCGACTGCCAACGTCTCTGGCTACAACAGCCACTTCTGATCACCAACAGCACCTTGACGTTCGATGTCGAAGCCTCTGACATCCGTCTCCAGCAGTTCTGAGTGTTCACTGCGGTCCTGTTTGTGGGCCAATATGGTTTGTTCTCAGATGCCAGGGGTCAAGCTTGTCGCTCAGGACCACAGGTGATGGCCACTCAGCGCCCGTCCCTCACGCTGCAGGGGCTGGCAGACAGGGAACGACTTTTCCACCGACGAGAACCACCCACACACCCACCCCCTAGGGGAGAGCCCGGGGGACGCTGCTCCCGGGCACTAGTGGGCAGACATGTGGAATTCGGCACAGGCGAGCTTCTGCAGCCACTGCTTGGGGTTCCGGCCAAACACCTGCCTCGGGGCGGCACGGGCTGTGGCCATCCACGGCGGTTCCGAGGGTCCTGCGACTTCCTGGTTTGCCACACGTCGGTGGCAAACGTGGGCATGAGCGATAATGTGATCCTTGCTCCTCTAGCTCTCCAACAGCTGTGAGCGCCCCTGACCCTCTGAATTAAATCTCTTCCTCTGCTAAGTGAGACGAAAATGTTTCCACCTGATTCACAGACATCAGAAGATACAAGACGAGACACCTCTGATTATCATCACTGTCCCTGTTTGTGCTGTGTCCCAGCTCACAGAGGAAATGAGAAGCACAGCTGGGATTTAAACTGGGGGCCGCCTTCCTCCCCAGCCAGGACCCGCCTGTCACTTCCCTGAAGGCTCTGTGCAAGCGCTGCACGTGCTGGGGGCTCCTTCACAGGAGCCCAGACTGTACAGATGGTGCCCGAGGCCCAGGAGACACAGCAGCACAGGCCAGGGGTTCGGGGGGCCTGGGAGAAGACGGCGTCTTCTGCGTGTCCCACAGGCATCTCCCTGGGGACCTAATGGCAGGTCAGTCCACAGAGGACAATGTCCATCTTCCCTGGGTCTCAGACAAGCCAGGTGGGGCTGAGAGAGGCGTGTGTCTGGACGGGAACTGGAGAATGCTGACACGGGGGGGTCCTTGGCCTGTTCCAGGACTAATCCCAAAGGAGCCATGGCCTGGGTGCTTCGGGACTCCCTCACTCCTTACGTCATCTCTGGGCGGGGATAAGACATCGTCAGGTTTGTACGTTTCCAGAGGATGTTGGTGACTTAACTGGCTTCTAAAGCAGCTAAACCTTTGTTTAAATTCCAGCTCGCGTGGGAGGTCAAAGGCTCCTGGCTCTAGCGTGGAGCTGAGGCCAGTGGCTGTCCTGTCTTCTGCTTCCTTACGCCTACTTGGATTCATGAGGAAGCAAACCAACTCAAGAAATGAGACTAAAGTAGTTTCAGGTGTAGGATTATTATTTGTTAAGTTGGTGAAAAATATGTATATATTTATTTTAGGCACAGTAGAGCCTTGAGGCTGTAATGTCTAAATTGCCAGGATTATATGAACTCCCTTTCAAAACCACTGTCGTAAAGAAACCTGTAACATGGTTGAACCGCCCCCCACCACCCTGCCCTGCTCCTTTCCCTATTTCATCAAAGCAGAAGAGCCGCTCGGTTCCGCACACTCCGGAAAGCCCCAGGCAGGACCTTCGGCCCAACCCGCCCCGGCAGCCGGGTGCTCCTGCCAACGGTGAGCACGGGTCCGGAGGCCAGCGAAGGAGCCCCTTTCCGTGGAAAAGGTTCAGGGAATGCTGGACCACACGGTTTATGACGCTACACATTTCCCCTCGGTAAGAAAATAAATCGTGGCGGGGAAGGCCTGGAGGGCCCAGCAGGTGGTCCTGAGCAGGAGCAGCCAGGGAGCGGAGCCCAGTGCTCCTGGTTTCAGAAGTCTTCACATATTTCCAAAGTGAGAGCACAGCAAGGTTTTGAAAGTTCCCTGAAGAGTCCAGAGATGGGCTGGGTCACGTCACGACGGCGGGCGGTGCAGGCCACCGGCAGCCTGCGCACGCGGTCCACGGGCCCCAGAAGGTCCAGGCGGGGCCACGAGGACAAGTGTGAGCACCCGCACGTCCTGTCTGTAGCTGACTTATTTTTACACTTTTTTTTTTTAATGTTTATTTATTTTTGGAACAGAGAGAGACAGAGCATGAGTGGGGGAGGGTCAGAGAGAGAAGGAGACACAGAATCTGAAACAGGCTCCAGGCCCTGAGCTGTCAGCACAGAGCCCGACGTGGGGCTCGAACCCACGAACTGTGAGCTCATGACCTGAGCTGAAGTCGGATGCTTCACCGACTGAGCCACCCAGGCGCCCCTACTCAGCATCAGAATAAATCAGCTGCGTGGGGCTGAAACAGTTCTGTGGGACCAAGCAAAGTTCAAACACCTTATCTTCTCCAATTGCCTCCTTGAAGAAGATGAGACCAGAGAGGAGAAATGACTCACCTCAGGCCAGGGCGTTAGAGTCACAGACCCTGAGGCTGAGAGACAGTGACGCAATGTCACCTGCGGACAGTCACCTGTGGCAGACCCCCGTAGGTCGGTCACCACATTTCCCCCTTGGACAGCTACCGGCTGCGGTTGGGTGTGGCCTCGGGACCAGGCCCTGAAGTGTACCCTCCGTCAGCTCTGCCCGTGTGTGTGGCCCGACCCAGAGGCTGCAGAGAAGGACAGAGTCTGCAGGAAGGAGTCTGCGTCCCTGGGTGACCATGTGGAGCAGGGACCAGGACAACCACCCCTCCAGCCACTCCTAACAGTTACCTGTGCTTCGTTCCGGAATTGTCCTATGCATATACCAGCATAAATATTATAGTTTCCAAAACATTTCGATCAATGGGCTTCTTCTAACAGTCTCCTGCACCTCACTTCTCCCCCTCGTGCCCTCGGGGCCACACTGAGCCCGCACTCTTGCTGTTCAGAGCTGGCCTGGCCTTCTTTGCAGACACGCTCCGTTACTTCTCATCATCTACCGACAGGCATTTCGGTGTTTCCAGATTCAACGCTGACCTCACACATGCATTTGGACATTTCAGTGAGATGCCTCCATGTCAGTATTTGTGGGGCTCTGGGCACACGTGTGAGTGCATCTGCATGCCCATTCCTGATGAGAAACCGCTGGGCCGCGGAAGGCATGACTTATATTCTGATGCATGTGGCCAAGTGGCTCTCCCAGGAAGCAGCCCTAAGTCACGCCCCACGCACACACATCTGGGGGAAGTTGACAAGTGACCTCAGAGTGTGAGGTGGTGTCGTGGCCAATCAAAGGGACGCTGTTGGTCTGGAGTCCCTAGGTCCCGTGGTCCACGTGGAGAATCCCTGCCTTTTGCCCACAGAACACCAGGATCGCAGCTTTTAACCTTTTGGGTAATGGCTGAAAGACATTTGCCCTGAATCAATAAAACGCAAAAATCCAAACAAACGAGGTTCCCTCTGCCCCCCTCGTGAGAGGGAGGGTTTGGTGTGCACCCCCCGCCCCAGCTGAACACATAAGAGCTTCGAGAATGCTGCTGGTTTGGATTACCACAAAAATAATGTGGGATTGTAAATAGGCCTTATGACTTTTTATGAGGACGCCATGTGATGCTTTTACTGCCTTCACAGCAATAAATGTCGACATCAATTTAATTATTTGCTGCCTGCGCCCTTCCCACAGAGGGAAAAGAATCCAGTGTTCTCTCCAGGCCTGGGCCCCATGGAGCCCACGGAGGGAGTGCACTGGGGCCAAGGTCTGAGCCACGGGACCCCCAGCTGGAGCAAGCACTGGGGGTGAGTCGCTGACCCCATGGTTCCCAGGACCCACCCCTCAACCACCTCGATGTTTAGTAGGTGTTACCGTAAAGTGGCACTGCGGTCCCCAACGCATACTCCACCCACCTTCTCATTTTTGTTTTAGAACGGATTCTGGGAAACGGGATTCATTAACCTCTCGAACTGCTTTCCTCATCTGTCGAAGGACCTGGCGCCAGCAGTCAGTGGTGGAGCCAGAGGTAGAAACAACGGGCCTGGTTCAAGGGCAGCAATCAAGTGAACTGCCGCGGTCTCAGACCAAAAGTCTTGAGGACAGTGTTCTCAGCAACTGGCCTTTCGACAGCTCCCTGCCCCCCCTCCAGGAACCACTGGCCACACTGGTGTCCTTGCAGATCACCGAACCATCCAGGAGCATTCCTACCTCAGGGCCTTTGCACTGACCGTGTGCCCTGGCTGAGATTCACTTACTCCAGTTTCTACGTGGCTCCCTGTCGAACTTCTCTCAAGGTACTTCTCAAATGCCCCTGCTCAGAGAGGGTTGTGGACCAAGCACCGTATTTATAGGTGATGCCGCCCCACCCCCAACACTCTCTCCCACCTGCTTGCTCCCTTTTCGCTCCACAGCACATGTCCCCAGCGGACATCTGTTAGAGCAGCTTACTCACGCACTGATTATGTATCTATCCCCTGGAATGTGCCCCCATGAAGGCAGGGCTCGTTTCTGTCACCGAGATTGGGTTTCACTCTTCTCTGCCACCCCCCACATCCTAGAACAGAGCCTGGCATAAAATGTCAGTCAATTACTGAAAGGTGAGTGAACGGGGCAGCAGAGGGGGAGGGGGAAATGACATGACTGCATACGCTCTGCAAATTCTGTCCCCTCCCAGGACACACAGGAAGACTGCACTTCAAAGGCAGAGGCCACAGGATGGATTTCCGGCCGGCGGGGTGTGGGCAGAAGTGTTCTAAGTCACCCCCACACCTTGTCCAGGAAACACCCACCAGGACCCCAGCCCTCTCTTCCGCCCTGTTGCTGATGAGGGGTCCTATGACAAGGGGTGGAGCCAGCAGCTGACAGCAGCCGGGGTCCCTGAGTCACAGTGGAGATGGCCCGAGACTCCAGGGTGCACTTGCTACTGCAGCAAAGCCTGACCAACCCTAACTGGTGTGGTGATAACCCGTGGAAAACTGCCGGACTAGAACTCTGGAGGCCGGGGTATAAACACGGCATGTGCGTTCCTTAAAACCACCGCAGTGAGCAAAACTGCACGGTGACGAGCTGACGGGACAAGGGTGTTAGGAGCACGGCACCCCAGGACTCCATCGGGGGTGGGATGAGAAACAAACAGTAGGAACCCAATAAAAACGGTATCTCAATTTCTCAGCTTCTCAGTTAAATGGTTAAAAAATATATATAAATGCTACGCGAAATATGACCCTTGACCTTGAGAAAGACCTGAGGCTGGCTGGGGCAGGAGCTCCGGAGGGCTGGGCTCTGCAAACACAGCTCGCAGGACAGATCTGGCCCACCGTCGCCTCTGGTGACTAAACGCTCACATCACACAGCCACGCCTGTTCTCGCGCATGTTATCTGTGTCTGCTTTCACGCCAGCCTGCAAAGCCTGCAATACTAGCAAGCTGGCCCTTTACAGGGAGTCACCAACCCCTGTACGAGGCAGTCTCACTCCCTGATGTGCTAGGAGCGGTGACCGAACCCCTCGTTCTGAGGGCCTCCTGTGTGAGCCAGCGGGCAGGGAGGCATGCCCACCACCACCACACCTGATCTGAGTAACCCACCCGCGCCGACGCCACCCGGCCCCGCCCCGGGCACCGCGTCCCTATCGGGGGCAGCCGTCCTCCCCGACCCCACCCACACGCCCCGCAGGCCGGGGAGCTGGAGTGAAACCTTCCACCTCCCCTTCCTCTCAGGGGACGCCTCGGAAAGCCTGTCTGTCTGGGCCTCTGACGGGCTGGAGGGAAGGCCATGAGCTTGACCCTAATGAGTGGAGCACAGCATGCCAGACTAAACATCCTTAATTAAGCGCCCACAAAGGTTAAATGGGCAATTAGACCGCCCCAGGGAGGGCAGACTTAGACAGATTGGCCCATTACCCCCACCGGACCCATGAGGACTTCCCTTTGGAAGGGACACCCTCTAACTCCAGAAAGGGGGTCATGAGCCCCCCACCAGGCATAAACCTGCTTTGCCACGCTTGGTCCAACACAGTTTCTCGACAAAGAGCCGAGCCCTTGGTCTGTGGGAGCGTCGCAGGTAAGGGACATCTGCGGCCCTTCCAGGCCACCAGCCCTGAGTCCTGACAGTGACATGAGGTAACGTGCATGAAGCCCTTTCTCCCTGGGAACTCACGCCCGGCCCCTCTGCTAGTCGGGACAGATCCTGCGTCTCCTCCTCCTCCACTTGCAACCAGCCTTCAACCGCCTGTCACCTGGGCCACGGCAGCAGCCCGGGGGGGCCCTCCCCATGGGCCCGACACCCAGAGGGACCCTTTGTGATGTCAAGGATCCCCCACCGCTCCCTGACCAGCACCCTCCAATAGCACACCTCCCTCAGGACCCGTCCAAGCACCAGTGCGAGGCCAGTGAGGCCCTCCACCTGCAGCCCACACCCAGCTCGGGTCACACAACGGCCTCAGGGCGCAACCCCAGCCCCTCCAGCCCCTGCGCCTGTACACCCACTCCTTGCTCTGCCTGGACGCCCTTCTCCAAATGTCAGCCTCTCTCTTGTGCGGAGTCGGAAGCCGTCTCACCCCGGACGCCTTCCCTGGTCCAAGTCCAGAGCCGGCTGCACCGCACCCCCTGCCCTGTCCCTCCCTCCACAGCAGACGCCACCTGACCTCATGTGACATGTTTGCCCCCTCTCCGCCTGCCATGATGAAATGCCCCTCTGTCCACAGGAGTCTCCCCGGCACCTGCGGGGGTCCAGGCGTAGAAAAGGCATCCAGCAGCTGTGTGCCGGACCAGCGAGCACGTTCACTAGCCGTGGGCTGCCCAGGCACCGGGCTGCATGCTGACATGCCTGGTCTCCCTCACCCATTTGACAGAAGGGGAAACCGAGTCTCGGGGCCAGTAAATGGCTTGCCCCAGCAAATTAAGTGACAGAATTCAAACCCAGGCCTGGTCAGCTCTCAGACCCAGGCTCTTAATCACCACAAAATGCAGGGAGTGCGTATGGAAGCCAGGGACACATCCTGTCCCCCGCTCCCTGGCCATCCACGTGTGGGGCAGGGGCAGCTCTGGACGACATATAATCAATGGTACTGCCCTTCTCGAGAGCCGACTGAAGGAAGAGAAAGGGTCTCCTCCATGAACTGGGCCCACCATGGGCTCCCTGACCTGTGGCAGGCGGCCGTCTCATCGAGAGGAAAGGAGACGCTCCCGGGTCAAGTCCAGTGGGTGCACGGAGACCGGCACAGCTAGGACAGCCCCGGGGCCCAGCCTCGGCCCCCGCCACCCAGCTTCAAACCCTGCAGTCCCTTCCACGCAGACACCAGGCAGCACCTGCCGCTGCCGCCCCCACCCCCCACCCTGCCCACCTGTCCTGCCCCCCCACCCCCCACCTGTTCCTCCTGTCCCAACCACCCACTGCCTGCCCCCCCGTCCCCCTCACCCCCACCTGTCCCCCCCGCCCCCGTCTCCCCCACCTGACCCACCTTCTTGGCACACACAATACAGTAACATCCGTGCTCCCCCAGGGACCGTCTCCTGGGTGTCAGAGGACATGGTGGAAAAAAGCATATTTGCTTTATACTTGCTATTTATGCTAAGAAAAAAATAAAATTCAAAGTGGTTTGGAAAATGCTTAAATACTGAAAATGTATAAAACTTTGAGGGAAAAGAATTCTCTTTTTTTTAAAATAAGCTCTTGATCTTGTTTTCGTGAATGTCACTTTTTAGAATTAGGTCTTATGCATGACACTGTTGCACATCAGCCTGGCTTCCCCGAGTTCTTGCTCCTCCCAAAGCTGATCGGACATGAGGACATGAGAGGAAGTAGTTTGGGGAGGGGTGAGCCCGGCAACCACAGGTGAGGAAACAAGCCGGGCAGAGAAAGGACGCACAGCAGTCAGGGGTGCCCTGTGCACTGCGGGCACACGGGACTCGGTCCCACGGGGCCTCTGAGAACGTGTGCGGAACACGCCCCAGAGAGCGCCCACCTCCACCACGGGGCAGCCGCAGGCCGGCATCTGGGGTACCAGCAGCTGGAGCACAGAAATGCCCTCCCACGCCGTGAGCAAGTGGGGTGCGTCCCAGGAACGCAGGGACGGCTCCGTCCGCGTAACCGCCACCAGGCCGGAGCAGGGCCGGGGGCTACGTGGTCATCCCAGTTGGCACAGAAAGGCGTTTGACAAAACCCAACCCTTTCATAGTTAAAAAACAAAAACAAAAAACACCCGGAAACTGGGAACAGGAGGGAACTTCCTCAACAGGATAAATGACATTTATGACCAATGCACAGCCCGCATGAGACTCCACGGGGAGACTGAAGGCCTTCCCCTAAGATCGAGACCCAGACCACGACGCCCACGTGCTCTATGGCTACGCAACATGGTGCTGGAAGTCCCAGCCACGCGACAAGAAAAAGGAATAAGAGGCACGTAAATTGGAGGCACCTGGGGGCTCAGTCAGTTAAGCGTCCGACTTCGGCTCATGTCATGATCTCCCGGTTCGTGGGTTCGAGCCCCGTGTCGGGCTCTGTGCTCACAGTGCAGAGCCTGTCTGGGAGTCTCTCTCTCTCTCTCTCAAAATAAAATAAACATAAAAAAATCCTTAAAAAGAGGCACCTAAATTGGAAAGGAAGAAGTAGAGGGGCCTCTATTTGCAGACGACGTGACCCCGTGCCCAAAACTGCCCCTGGAGGGCACAGAGTTGGGCAGTCAGCGGTGCCCCCTTCCACGTACAAGGAGGACACAGCCGTCTCCTCACATGCAGGCTGCGCTCAGGGGACGGTGAAGCAAGCCCCCAGGTGCCAAAGAATGTTCTCAAGGAGGAGAGAGAGAAAGCAGCCATTCAGGGTGGGGGCTGGCCGCTGCCTGGGGCTGGGCTGCCAGCGCCGCAGGTGAACTGAGGGGCCCGGGGACCCGGGACGAGGCATCTGCAGCATCCACCGCTGCTCACACATTTTAGGAACAACCTGGAGACTCTCCTCGCACTGCGTGCACCACAAGGCCGGGGAAGACCACCTCTCCCTGGTGGTCTCCAGCCCCCAGCCACTCGCCCTCCCACCTTGAGCTTACATGTTTCACTACTAACTCCAGTCCTGAGAGCTTGCTGCATTCCCATGAGCACAGAAGGCTCTGTCTCGCCCCAGGGCCTTTGCACATGCTAGTCCCTCTACCTGGGCTGCTTCCCTCTCATTTCTTAACCCCTCTTCATTTTATCTATCTATCTATCTATTTATTTAATATAACTTATTGTCAAATTGAATTCCATACAAAACCCAGTGCCCATCCTCAAAAAACTAAAAACAGAGCTACCCTATGACCCAGCAATAGCACTGTTAGGAATGATACCCCCTTCATTTAAGGAACCTCACCACGGAGCCCTAGTGTCAGGGAAAGGCTGGCTCACCCCCAGGACCAGGTCAGACAGGCTCACGGCGCCATGTCAGTATTTAGGTTTGCTCCCTGTGCGATGATGTGGTAAGACTGTGCCCCATTGGACTGGAGGGGCTGGAGGGTACACAGCACACCGACCCCAGTCTCCCTGGTGCCCATGGCGTCTGGCATGCTGCCCAAAACATACCACCACTTGCGGCACATTGGGTGAGAGCATAAACGAATAAACAAACTCATGATGGCAGACTCTGGCCAAGTTACTCAACCTTTTTGAGCCTGACCTCTGATTCCTAAAAGTGCCACCTCGTCCACATTGGGACAGTGTGGGGACAGTCCTGTGAGCTAATGTGTGTGGACACAGCCAGCCCTGAGCCCAGCAAACACACCATGGGGACCATTTACTGAGCAGGGAGTCAACATGACACTGCTCCCATCCGGCAGACAAAGAAACTGAGGCCTCGTGGTGCTGAGCGGCCTGGCCCTGGTCTGATGATCAGGAGCCGTCTCCTGTTGCCAAGCAAGGAAAACAGGAAAGAAACCGGCCAGCGGGCCTCCCGCGGGCCTGTACCTAATACTCCGCAGCACTCCCACAAGGCGCACAGATGTTGTGTTAAAGGGACATGGAAAGTGAGGGGAGGGGCTGCCCGCAGACCCCTGGGTCCCTCGGGGTCCGAGGCTCTCACGTGGGGAACACCCAGTGAGATGCCCTCAAAGACCCCGGGCCCTCCTCCAGCAGCCGCGCGACCTTTCACCCAGCTGACCATGGGGAAGACCACCGGGGAAGCAGAGGTCAGCCAGGGGGGGAGCTGGCAGGGGGGAGGGCATCTCTAGGAGGGGGGCTTCTGGGGGGTCTCCAGGAGGGAGGGGCGGGGGCACGGCTCCAAGGCGGACGCCGCTCCGTCGTTGTTGTCAGGAGTCTTTGAAGTGAGAGAAGCTGGGGAGCAGGGAGGAGGCAAGAAGCACGGGGGAAGCAGAGGTGAGAGAAGGACACGGGGACACGGACGGGGCGAGGGCGGGCACAGAGGCTCACGGACACCCGGTGACGCAGGCACAGAGCAGAGATGGCAGGGGGAGAGAGTGGGGGGCCGGCGAGGGGCGGCAGGGTCTCGGCAAGCCCCCTTCCTTCACAGCCAGAGACCCCCACGGAAAACCTGCAGACGGACTCCAGAGAGCGCAAGGCCCTCGCCAAGTCCACAGCGAGCCGGGCATCCGAGGAACTCGAGTTGCATCAAACACAAAAGCCAAATCGATGCGCACACGGGGCCCCCATGTCCCTCCCTCTGGCCCTAGGTCCGTCCTGTCATCCGCCCGGCCCTCTGCCCCCGAGGAGCAGGGGGAGGGGGGGACGGGGCACGGCTGGCAGGTTTGGCGGCAGAGGCCTGCTCCTCATTAAGGCCGCGCTCAGCCTCACGCTACAGCGCTAATTACGGTGGAGTGTGTCGTGTTATTTTGATTCATGTTTCCTGTCTGGAAAGCAGACTGCAGCCTTGGGCCCTGGGCCAGGACAGGGGCCGGGAGGGCAGGGCCAGGAACCTGCCCCCTCGCTGACCAGAACCCCGCGCAGGAACCACAGCTCTGCAGGGGGCTGTGCTGCCACCCCCACGGCCCAGTGTGCGCGGGGCACTGCTCCCCTCTGGCCGGTGCCGAGCGCGTGTCCTCCGCCGCTCCTCCTGGCCTGGCCTCGCTCGTGCAGCCCGTGAAATGGAAGCGTGCGGCTCTGTGGAGTCTGCACAAAGCGCTCACAGCACCAGCCGGGCGCACGCGTGGCTGCTGTGCACACGGTCCTCGTCCCTGTTCTCATCATGGCCGCAGGGGCCGGGAGCCGGCTCTCTGGAGAAAGCACGGCAGGCAGGTAGGAGCCTGGTGCTTTGGGCACAGCTGGGTGCCAGACTCACTCCCTGAACAGGTTCACCCCAGCGTCCTTCTCAGCGGTCCCGGGGCAGCTCGGCTCACACACAGTGCTCACAGGAGCACCCAGCACAAAGCCAGCGCTTGCAAACAGAGCCACTGTCACGGCCCTCGTCCCCACCACGGTGATGACCCAGCCCAGGGCACACTCGGCCAAGGGGCTCTTTCTGCTGTGTTCCCCACAGAAGGTTTCTCATGCCCCCCCGGCCTGACCCCAAAGTCAAATCATAGAGAGCACAGCATCTCGAAGTCACGTCCACAGAAGTCTGACCACCCACAAGTCGAGTCCCAGGGAGCCCCGCAAAGGAGCTGCCGCACAGCCAGGCTCAGAGGCTCAGGGCCGGGTACGGAGTGGGGAGGGTGGGGGGGCGGCTGCCAGTTGGAAGACAGACCCCATCCCCTTTACCTGCCAAAGAAGCCAAGTGCCAGCGCCAGGGAAAGCATTCGGGGACGTGCTGGGAGCGAGGGGGCATTGTCCCTTAACCCAGAACAGACAAGGCCCCTGAGCTCCGTCCATGTGCCAGAGTCCTGCTCCTTCCTCTGGGCGCCATCAGCCTGGGGCATGGCGTCAAGTCAGGACTACCTGGCGTGGCGCTCACGACCAGCCAGCGGGACGGAGGCTGTGCAGCCACCCCACCAGGAATCGAGACAGGGGACGACTCGCCCAGGGGCCATGCGCACAGCTGGGAGATGCGGCACAAAATACACACTGAACAGTGATTTGAAGAACAACCCCATGT
Source organism: Hyaena hyaena (assembly GCF_003009895.1). Taxonomy (NCBI): domain Eukaryota; kingdom Metazoa; phylum Chordata; class Mammalia; order Carnivora; family Hyaenidae; genus Hyaena; species Hyaena hyaena. Next base: position 9,136,789 of record NW_024080633.1, read on the forward strand.
GTATTAAAGGAAGCATGCGAGGTGCTTCAAGACTATAGATATGCATGTGTACACACACACACACACGTGTGCACACGCACACACACAAAACACATGGGCACAGGGATGTACACTGGTATACACATGCATGTGTGTGGATACACATGCATGTGCACACACGTGTGCAAACATATACATGTGTGTACAAGCATGCACATGCATGTGTGCACACATATACATATGTGGTCACATACAGTCACATGTGAATACACATTAACACGAGCTTCAGTACAAGAAAGAGAACCAAGCAGGAACCCAATTTTCCGGAACAACGCAGCATCCGCCAGCAGATGAGTGATGACCACACGCGGACCATCCACACAGCGGCACCGCGGCCACACCGGGATCAAGGCACAGACACGGCTGCGGTGTGGACACACCCTCACAGCTGCACAGGGGCCAGACAGACATGAAAGACCACATATCGCATGATTCTTTTCACATGAAATGTCCAGAAAATGCAAGTGAGGAGAGAGAAAGTGGATTAGCGGCTGCTGGGGGGGGGGGGTGGTTAACTGTATGTGAATGGCCGTGAGGGGTCACAGTGGGCGGTGAAAATGTCCTGAAAGTGCCTTCAGTTCATGCCTCTCGACAACCTGCACAGGCCAGGAGGGCGGGCCGCTCCACATGGACACGAGGAGGCTCCTACCCGCTCACTGCAGCTGGGCCGTGGGGCCGTGCGAGCGCGCCCACTCCGGCATGTGCGTCTGATATAAAAATAAACTCGTGTCCATTGGAGGGTGTCACTCTCTAGGCCCCACTGTCCCCAGACACCAGGGCAGTGTCACTGGGGCAGGGCAGCGCAGGGGTGGACGCCTTCTGGGCTTATGGCCGAGTGACCAGAAGGCAATGAAATTACAGGAGCCTAGAGGCGTCCTACTGACCTCTGTCCCTGGGAGACAAGGATCCACATTCAACCTCTGCTCTCTGCTCTCTGGTTTGTTTTTTTAATTTTTTAAAAATGTTTATTAAATTTTGAGAGAGAGAAAGACAGCATGAGCAGAAGAGGGGCAGGGAAAGAGGAGACACAGAATCTGAAGCAGCTCCAGGCTCCGAGCTGTCAGCACAGAGCCCGACACAGGGCTTGAACTCACGAGCTGTGAGATCATGACCTGCGATGAACTCGGACACTTAACTGACTGAGCCCCCCAGGCGCCCCAGCCTCTGCTCTCTGACTGTCCAAAGGCCTCTACATGGGAATGTCGTCACAACCACCGCGGCCAGACAGCACCATTGGAAGGGCTCAACACAGCTTAACTCATAACACAGCACAGCACCGCCCCATTTGGAAGATAGGAAAACTGAGGCCCAGGGATTTCTCTAAGCTCCTAAAGGGTGGAACTGAAATCTGAACAAGACTGGCAGGGGCGCCTGGGTGGCTCAGTCAGTTAAGCATCCAACTTCTGCTCAGGTCATGATCTCACCGCTCATGGGCTCAAGGCCCACGTCGGGCTCTGTGCTGACAGCTCAGAGCCTGGAGCTGCTTCAGGTTCTGTGTCTCCTTCTCTCTCTGACCCTCCCCTGCTCATGCTCTGCCCCCCCCCAAAATAAACAAACATTAAAAAAAAAAAAAAAGACTGTCACCATGCTTCCCCGTATACATTTCCCGCTGCTTCTGAAGGAAGCCCAGGGTGGCATGGACCTTCTCCTGTGGAGGTGAGAGGCGCAGGTGACTCTGGACTCAGATCCCACCTATGCGCTGCCCCCTCCACGGAAGCAGCCTGCGGGCACTTCTCTTAGCCCTGCCTGGGCGACCAGCGGGGCACTGGATGTGGCCAGTGGGAAGCACTGCCCTGCCCCAGCAGCCCTGCCACTGGTGGGAGACTGTGGGCAGGACCCCTGCGCCAGCACCTGCTGTAAAGGCCCGCCGCCCGCCCCGTTATGACATTCACAGTGCTCTCCCGGGACGGTTGGGGGGATCGGACTTACCGTATTAGGTCTGAACCTCCGTGGCAGCCTTGAGCAAACACTGAGGGCACATTTCATTAGCAAAAACAAAAGTCTTACAGTCCAAACAGTGCCCAGCAAATACCAGGGAAGGGGGAATAGGAATGAGGCCAAAATAAGAAAACAATGGATTCCTCCTTAAAATTAAGATCAAATCATATACCTTAAAATCCTTTAAAGTGTGCAATTCAGTGGTTTTGAGTATCTTCACAAAAATGTGCAGCCGTCACCACTAGAAACCCTAGAACACTGCAGCGCCCCAAGGAGGCACCCCGTAGCCACTGGGAGTCTTGCCCTGGTCTGCGCCCCCAGCCCTGAGGGACCACTGGGCTACTTCCTGTCTCTGCGGACCTGCCTCTTCCCTACATTCCTATCAACGGGATTCGCATGGCACATTCCGGAGGCTCGCCCACGCTGCGCACGTGGCAGGACGCCACTCCTTTTCAGTGCTGAACACAATCCCACCGTCTGACTAGATGGCACCTCGCGCACCCGTTTGCCGCTAATGGACACGTGAATATGCTCGGCTGCGTACAGGTCTGTGGGCCTATTCTCACTTTTCTTGGGCAGACACCCCGAGCGGAACCACTATGAGAAATGACATCTCGTCCAAAGGCTGCTGTTCTTTGCAGAAAGACGTTTGTCCACTGGCGTCCCAAGCACGGGAGGGGCTGGGACTGCCCACCGCACAGACAGAAACGGTGGGCGTGGAGGAGGGCGTTGGGGGCGGCGACCTGGCCTGCTGGGCCTCGGCTGGGCCTGGCGAGGTTCGAGAAGTCCGGGGGGCCTTCTAGGAAGGAGGCACAGCAGGAGCCAAAACCCCACAGGGGGTACACACAGGCCCCAGACCACCGGTGCCGTGGGCTGCAGGCATAGCTGTGCCCTGACCCCCCCTGGGTGTCTATGTGTACTGCCTGACGTCCGAGGGGTCGGCAGGCAGGGACCCCTACAGGTCCAGGTAAACTCACTACGGGTGAGAGGTAAGGGCCAAGAGTGTGCTGGCGGGACACTCGAAACACGACCTCTCCTCTCGAGCAGCCATGAGAACGTCTCCGTGAGAATGTCAGGTGTGAAAATCCACTCCAAACATCAGCTCCGAAAAATGTTCCTCCCTTCTTTCCCTCCGTCCCTTCCTCCCTCCCTTTCTTCTCGTCCTTCTTCTCCCTCCTTCCTTCCTCCTTCCCTCCCTTCCTTTCCTTCCTTTTACTTCCTCTTCCTTCTTTCCTTCCTTCCTGGCTGCCTTCCTCTCCTTCCTTCTTCCCCCTTCCTCCTTCCTTCTTTCCACCCCCTTCCTCCTTCCTTCTTCCCACCCCCTTCCTCCTTCCTTCTTCCCTGCCTTTCTCTTCCTTCCTTCCACTTCCTTCCCTCCTCCCTCCCTTCCTTCCTCCTTTCTCCCTCCCTTCGTCTTTTTCATTCATTCACTCAACAAGCCTCTACAAGTCACGTGCTAGCTGTTGAAGAAGCTCCAGGAGACCAAACCGAAGCTCCCACCTTCCCAGGGCTCACAGTCTGACAGGAGCCAGATATCACCTACACAAATTAGCACACGAAGCACGGCCGGTGCGCCAGAACCCGAGCCGGAGGCAGGAACAGAGGGAAACACAGAGAAAGGGGAGGATGTGCCTGGACAGGGCGTCACAAAAGGCACCCTTGAAGCCAAAGCATGAAGATGAACCAAGACCATACGGCAGGAGCAGAGGACAGTGTCCCAGGAGGGGGACCCCGTTCGTGGAGGGTCCCTCGTAGCCCAGAGCCCCTTGGAGGCCGGCATGCCAGGGGGGCACAGGGACAGGGGTGGGGAGACCGGAGGGACCTGGACCTTCTCATAAGGGTAAGAGGAAGCCAGGGAACGATTCTGACCAGGGTGCTGTGTTCTGGGGTCACACACCCCTCACTTGGCTCGCCTGGCTGGCTGCCTGCGAGTCCGGCTGGAACCGCCAGTGGCTGGGCAGCGGGGTGGCAGCAGGTGGAGACAAAGGGACAGATCAGAGACCGGCTTTGGACCTGGAATGTGAGGACTATCTGGGAGGAGAAAGGAAGTGCCTTGGTGACAGCACATGATTCAAACAAATCCTTATGTGTCACCCAAAGTGCTGGCGTGGAAAAGCGTGTCACCCACGTGGAAAGGCACAAAGCCAAGCTGGAGGGAACAGAGCTGACCACTGGGGAAGGAGGTGGGAGCCAGCCCCCAAAGACCCCGGGAACCTGGCCGAGAGCGGTCGGCTCAGCAAGCATATCGCCCCGACTCCAGCAACCAGAGGGCACGGCCATTCAGAGGCACCTTACCCTCTACTCACGTCCCCTAGGAGTTTTCCACCTGGAACTTTCCGAATAAGGATTATGCACAGAAATGAGAATGCAGACCCCCCAGCTCTGGACAGAGGGCCACAGATTTTAGAAAGGCATTTGTTGGAAAACACTGATTTCTAAGATTACAAAACACTGGGAGAGGGAGTTATAGGTGCCCAAGGCCTGGGAGAGGCTGAGGAATGGGGAGGGGGGCTTGGCTGAGGGGGCATGGAGAGTGGCCGACCTAAAGGTCTGGTGGGGACATCACGGCGAGAACTGGGCTCTCCCTGTAATGTCTGTATTTTGAATTACCTACTCAAAAATTGAAACTTGGGGCATTTTTCTTCCTTGAAAATTGATTTTGAGCCCATCTGGGAAGGACTCATGCACATCCTACACTGAAATGCAAGTCGGATGATAACATCGCTATTAAATAACAGCACGACTTAGTGGGAATGTCAGTGACAAACACTGAGAGATCATCTGTATTATTAATTAATGAGTAGCTATTGCTTAATCATGATAGCTATTCTACATCTCTATAGCCACCCTATGAGGCAGATACAATTTTTGTCCCCATTTCACAGATGAGGAAGCAGAGGCTCAGGGAGGGTGAGTGACTTGCTCGAGGTCACACAGCTACTGAACAGCCAAGCCAAGATTCAAACCCAGGCTTTCTGGCTTTGGAGAACTGATTTTCTGGTGAGTTGAGAGTTAATCAGAAAGCCTTCTTTGCTTCAGGCCTCGCGAATATATCCCCAAAAACGAATACAACTCTCTGATTATAGCACATCAAGGACTGGGGTAAGTCCATGCATAGAGCACAGACAGGGACCTTTAGCAAAATAAAACCTGCACACAGGATCTCAGGCCGGAGGGTGTGCAGGGGTCCCACAGCCTTGGCGGGCAGTGGGTGTGCTGTGGGAGGGTTTCTCATACTCCCAGGCTGTGGCGGGCCAGCCAGCAGGCCAGGGTGGGTAACCTGGAGAAGTGGACAGGCAGGGTCAGTCTCCCCGACCGGGGGTGTGGAAGGGACTCTGTGGACAGAGGGCTTCCCCCAAGATGCGCGTCCCCTTGCTGTCCAGCTGGCGAAGGCCAGAGGCAGTGATACGTCCCCCCATGGCTCCCTGCAGAGGTTGTCCTGGAGCTCCGGCCCGCACACCCTCGCTCACGTCCGCCCATCTGTCCACCCGTGAAGCCCCAGGGACAGATTCACACAGCACCTATATAACTAGGTACCAGACCAGCCAGGACAAGCCAGCAGGTGTGACACCTGGTGACCCAGGCTCACGGCCGACCTCGGTGCATGCTCCCTATGCTACCCCGAGCAGCTACCTGGAGCTCCAGGAAACGGTCCTTAGAAACGATCGTCCACGGCGCCCTTCCCACCGTTAAGCCAGCATCACAGGAATCGTCAGCACAGCCCCGGGCATTGGCGGTGGCAGTCCATGCAGCCGTCAAGGCTATAACAGAAGGGTAGCTCAGCTTGAAAAAGAATACAAGCAAGCAAACTAGAATGTTAAAAGAACTAAGTGTAGGGGCGCCTGGGTGGCTCAGTCGGTTAAGCGTCCGACTTCAGCTCAGATCATGATCTCGCGGTTCGTGGGTTTGAGCCCTGTGTCAGGCTCTGTGCTGACAGCTAGCTCAGAACCTGGAGCCTGTTTCGGATTCTCTGTCTCCCTCTCTGACTCTCCCCTGCTCATGCTGTCTTTCTCTCTCTCTCTCAGAAATAAATTAAAAACATTTAAAGAAAAAAAAAGAACTAAGTGTAGGGGTCATGCGTGATCTTCATTTTCTTAGATGTTATGAATTGTCCAGATTCTCTACGACACACGTGTAGTTTTCATGGGAGACAAAAAAGCGACCTTCACTTTTATTTAAAGTTCAGCATACCCAGCCACCCTCATAACCCTTGGTTGGGCTGTGAAGGGCACAAAGACCGTGTGAGCGGGCGACCACCCCTCCCGGGCCCCCAAGAAATCCAACACACATGTACTGCCAACACCTTCAGTGAAAAGTCTTTCTTCCTGTAACTCCTTAAAACCTGCCCTAGTGAACGCTCCTACACTGTTGGTGGGAATGTAAGCTGGTGCAGCCCCTCTGGAAAACAGTGTGGAGCTTCCTCAAAAAATGAACAACAGAGGGGGCACCTGGGTGGCTTAGTCAGTTAAGCGTCTGACTTTCGCTTAGGTCATGATCTCACGGTTCGTGGGTTCGAGCCCCGCATCGGGCTCTGTGCTGACTGCCAGCTCAGAGCCTGGAGCCTGTTTCAGTCTGTGACTCCCTCTCTCTCTGACCCTCCCCTGCTCACGCTGTCTCTCTCTCTCACCTAGAAATAAATAAAACATTAAAAAAAAATTTAAAAAAAAAAAGAACAACAGAACTCCCCTAGGACCCAGCACTAGCACTGCTAGGAATTTACCCGAGGGACACAGGAGTGCTGATGCGCAGGGGCACATGCACCCCAATGTTCACAGCAGCACTCTCAACAAGAGCCAAAGCATGGAAAGAGCCTAAGTGTCCATCAACGGACGAATGGATCAAGAAGATGTGGTTTGTCTACACGATGGAATACTCCACGGCAATGAGAAAGAATGAAATCTGGCCACGTGTAGCAACGTGGATGGACCTTGAGGGTGTGATGCTGAGCGAAATAAGTCAGGCAGAGAAGGACAGATACCGTATATTTGCACGTATAGGAGGATTAGGAGGAACTTGACGGAGGACCATGCGGGAGAAGAAGGGGAAAAATAGTGGGGAGAGGGAGGGGGGTAAATCATGAGAGACTCTTGAATGCTGAGAACACACTGAGAACTGATGTGGGTGGGGGGAGGGATGAGGGGGTGATGGGCATGGAGGAGGGCACTTGTGGGGATAACTACTGGGTGTTATATGGAAACCAACTTGACAATAAACTATGAAAGAAAAAGAAACCCTGCGCTTGTGAAACACTTGGGGTATGCTGGGGAAGCCTGAAGATCAGGGCAAAAACCCACATAAAGAGAAAGTCCGGCTTCAGCTAGGACCTGGCAGGCCCACCTAGGATGGACAGCCAACTCGAGGCCACGCAGCTGGCTTCGGGAGCCAATGGCGGAGCAGTGAGGACCACTCTGCTAGCAGACCCACAGCAGTGACCAGCCCAGGAGGCGTGGGCACCCCAGTCTCGGACCATACAGCTCTTGTTAAAAATGTGTATAGGCACCTGAGTGGCTCAGTTGGTTAAGCGTCCGACTTTGGCTCAGGTCATGATCTCACGGTTCATGAGTTTGAGCCCCGCGTTGGGCTCTGTGCTGACGGCTCAGGGCCTAGAGCCTGTTTCAGATTCTGTGTCTCCCTCTATCTCTGCCCCTCCCTTGCTCATGCTCTCTCTCTCTCTCTCTCTCTCTCAAAAATAAAATAATAAAACATTTTTTTAAATGTCCTGAAATGCACAGGAAATGCCTAGAACCTCCCAGGACTGTCCAGGTCAAGGTCACTGCTGTAGTTATAACAGCAGCGGAGCGCTAAGAGCACCCTCTCTCTGTACCACTGAGCATCCCCTCTGCCCTCTAAGTCGGTGCAAAAATCCTTATTTAAACTATAAATTGAATTAAAAACTCACATTTAATATTTAGTTATGGTGTGGTTAACGGTTTTACAGCCAGGCTGCGGCCTTCCTATTTGCTTACAATGTTGTCCTTTATGTCCGCCAACACCAGGCGGCTCGAATGACTCGGCGGACGCCAAGCTATTAACAATTATTACCTTTTACAGTCATTTTTGGCCCCGGTATGCTTTTTTGGTGGTCTCATAATTTCAAAACAGGGACCTTTGAAATCATACCCTGAGACCAAACAGGCCTGCAGCAGATACTTCCTCTCCGCCAGCGAGTCCGGCCCGTTTCCCATTGTGAAATGTTTTCCCGCCCCACATGCTCACGGTGGGAGCTGAAGCCCCGGACCTGTGGTACGAGTCATCTTCCCAGGACAAGGAGGCCCCTGTGCAGCCGGGGTCCCTCCGAGGGTGCTGCTGAAGCAGAACGTGCCACGCTGCTCACTGGGACAGAAGACGGCAGTGGGGCCATGAGTGGCAGACTCGGGCAGGGACATGGGGGGCCTTCACGGTCACCACTCAGGCCACGAGCTGAGAGCACACAGAGACCCCACACAAAGCCGGCCGTGGGCCCTGTGACCCTGCCACCAGCCATGTCCCTCGTAGAGCCTCTCTGAGCCTTTCACGTCTGGCCTCAGTTTTAGCTGCATAATTACAGTCCACGTACGCGTGGGCTGGACACTGGGTAGAGTCTGTGCGTGCATGCACACTTGTGTGTCTTTCATACACACAGACCCTGTATGTGTGCATGAGTGTGCGTGTGTAAAAGAGAAAGGGGATAGAGAGACATCTCAGGACCCCCCAGTCCTTAGAATAACTTGTGGGGACACCTGGGGGGCTCAGTCAGTTATGTGTCCAACTTCAGCTCAGGTCATGATCTCGCTGTTTGTGAGTTCGAGCCCCGCTCTGTTCGAGTCGGGCTCTGTGCTGACAGCTCAGAGCCTGCAGCCTGCTTCAAATTCTGACTCTGTCCCTCTCTGACCCTCCCCTGCTTGCACTCTGTCCCTCTCTCTCTCAAAAATAAACATAAAAAAAAATTTTTTTAAAAAGTAACTTGTATGAAATACATGTTCCTTAATCTTCTGCTTGCTTTAAAACACTGAAAACCAATGGGGAAAAAATGAAATACTGTTATTCTTCCTTTTGGGTCCCACATCCTCCAAAATCAAACACTTCGCTCTTGATTTCAAAAGGAGGGGAAACGGGGGTAGACACAGGCTTTCCTCAGCAGAGACGGGGCAATAAATAATGAGGACCTGGTTTGTTTGCTGGATTTTGGCCCTCCCCCAGTAGCTCAGAGAAAGGGGTGGGTGTCTGGAAGGCCGGGGACACGTGCAGTGACGCAGCTGGACCAGATGCTCTCCCCACCTGTCTCAGCGGTGAGGTTCTGGCTACAACATGGACGCACCTTGAGGACACCATGCTCAGTGACGGGGGTAGACGCTGTGTGATGCCATTTACATGGAACGTCCAGAACACACGAATCCCGAGGTCGGAAGCAGATTCCTGGCTGCTGAGGGCCCAGGGAGGAACTGCTCACAGATACAGGGCTCCATTTTGGAGGGGGGAGAATGTGCTGGAATGAGACAGAGGTGATGGGGAACAGAACACTGTGAATCTGCCCCAAACCCCATTGAATCGTGCACTTTCGGTGGGTAAGAAGTATGGTAGGTGAGTTTTATCTCAATAAAGCTGTTTAAAAAGCAAAACATCTCCTGTGTGCCCCAGGCCTCTCCAGCCCTGGCTGGAGCCTCCCTGCTCTGACGCCTGGGTGGCCACTGCCCTACCACAGACACATCTGATTTCTGAGAGATGAAAGTCACGTGGGATGGCTTTCTGCAGCATGACGTGAGCCGGACAGACTCTCTCTCAACCCGGCTGGAGCCCGTGCAGCTGCCAGTGTGCACCGAGGCCTTCACTGGGCGCCAGTCTGGCCCCCAGTGCAGCTGCGGGCTAGAGCAGGCCACAGCTGCTGGCTTGGGACAAGCAGCGTGTGTGCGGGCCTCAGGGCCGTGTGTGACAAGCAGCGTGCGTGCAGGCGGCTGTAACCATTACAGAGGACTAGCCAGTCTCTATTCTGCAGTGACCCTGCTCCTGAAGGGCCACACCGAGGGAATCAGCCACGTTCTGTAGACCAAGGCCTGAAGGAAAGAGCCGTGAATGGTCAAGGATGAATGTGGTCTCTCCCTCCTCTTCCCGAGAGGCAGTCTGATCCCTGCCTCCTGAATCGAGGCCAGTCCCAGGGCCGTGGCTGTCAGAGAATTCGGGTTGCCCACGGCTACACGTAAGAGGCCTTTCCTGCCTCTGTGCTGTCTCTGTGGACACTCACTCCACGAGCCCTGAACTGATCCGGTCCCTGGAATGCCATGCTGGGGCAGCTGCCTGCAGGTGACGGCTACAGCCGCACCGGCCTTCCAGCCACCCCCATGGAGGCACCAGACACGTGAGGGCAAGGGCACTGGACCACCAGAATGCCCAACAACTAGCTGAATGCCACCAGGTGACCTCCATGGATGTGACACAGGGCAGAAGAACCACCCAGCTAAGCGCAACCCCCCTGCCCCCCACAATTCCTGACCCACAAAATCATGAGATAGGTTGAGTTTTTTCATCCTAATTCCTGCAACCTAAATGCGTGGCACTGTGTAATTCTGCACTGGGGATTCTCCACACAAGCAAGCTGCTGCCTGGTGGGTGCGGGCGCCTGGGACCCATGTGGCTGTCACTTTGATGGCGCATGACTGGCATTATGGGAGGCGGGTCCAGGCCGGGATGGCTGGCATCCTGCAATGGGCAACATGGCCTCATTTGGTCAGGAAATGCCCCACATCCTATGCAAGTCTTGACACTGATGGAGCTCAAATTCTATTTTCTAATTTTTTGAGCCTGGAATGTGATTCTTTTTTACATACAGATATGAAGCATTTTTTTTAATGATTTTAACATACCCTGAATTTCCCAAGGGTGCATCTACATGTAAAGTGAAGACTATAATTTGCTGGGCTTGAAGCCTCACTAAAAACTGTTCATCCAAACATGGCGAGGGCTGGTGAGCCCTCACGGTGTCCCAGCCACCCACACGGCCCCCACACGGCCCCCACACGGCCCCCACGCAGCCCCCACACGGCCCCCACACGGCCCCCACACGGCCCCCACGCAGCCCCCACAGTGGCCCCACATGGCACCCACGCGGCACCCATGTAGCCCCCACATGGCCCCCACACAGCTCCTATAGTGGCCCCCACACAGCTCCTATAGTGGCCCGCACATGGCACCCACGTGGCTCCCACATGACACCCACACGGCACCCACATGGCCCCCACAGTGGCCCCCACACAGCCCCCAGAGCAGTCCCTGCTGAGGCTGCCGCCCTCCCGGAAGGTGTCTGCAACTATAAGCAGGTACATTTAGTCCTTATTTTAACATCTAAAGTATGGAAAGAAGGACTTGGCAATCCTCCACGAAGTATTTTCTGTAAAACCCAATTTCATTCAAGAGAAGAGGCTAGAAGCATCTGACTACCTGGCCACGACTGCTGGCACAGGTCAGCACTCACGGAGCGAAACGTGTATTTTGAATAAACAGCTTCCCTTTCATTTCTCCTTTATCTAAGGGTGACGGCCTCGCTCGTGGCATGGTGTCTGCAGGCAGGTCACGTGATGTGCATTCCGTTCCAGGGCACCCGGGAGGTGTGGTAAAACAGCTGCTATTACAAAGGAAGCACTGGGTTTGACAAGGTGGAGGACACCGTGCCACACAGACTGGGGTCCCCGGTGCCACCCGGGATGGGCGCAAGTTTCATGGAAGAGCCGCAGGGCCGCGCAGATGCCGTGACCCTGCTCTGCTCGCTCCTTCCAGCAAAGGATCTCAAGAACCACTAGGGCCACGTGAGGGACTCGTTCCAAGAGCAAGAACAGCACTGCGGAAGAGTGAGATGAGCAAAGGTCTTTACGTGCAGGTCAGCACTCGCTGGCACCATGTCACTTGGACCCCGCCCCGCGCCCCCCGCAGAGCAGACCTGGCTCCCATCCCCACTGCCCAGCTCCTGTGGGACCCAGGGCAAGCCAGCCCCCTCTCTGAAGAAGCCGATCTGAAAACACATCTGGGGCAGCCTGGGCGGCTCAGTCATTTAAGCATCTGACTTTTGATTTCAGCTCAGGTCATGATCTCACGGTGGGTGACACAAGCCCCGCATCAGGCTCTGCGCACTCTCTCCATCTCTGCCCCTCCCCTGCTCACTCTCTCTGTCTCTCTCAGAATAAATAAGATAAACATTTAAAAAATTATAAGTGAATAAATAAACACCCCTCCCAGGGCAAAGACTCCCGGGAGAGAAGTGAGCACGGCCCTTTGCTTGGGGAACCCTGAGAGATGGCCCATGTGACATGACCTTCCTCAGGTGCCACCCGGCCCTTCTGTACAGGGGCTGAGTGAGAACAGTCTGGGGACCAGGAGGGGAAGGAAGGAATGTTCATCTTCACCCTCAAAATCAAAAAGCACCATTTCAAACTGACCAACATTAATGACAGAAAAGAAAAAAATTCCCACAACATATTAATGGTTCAGAACACAGATGGCAAGGTCATTTCTGGAGAGAAAAAGTGAAAGAAAAAAAAAAATAGGGCTTTTCAGCCTGTGAATAAAAAGTGTCCTTTAACAGGCGATAATTATATACAGGAAGGCAATTAAAGTTTTAATAATTTAATTACCTTCCTGCAAACCCATCAAGGGAAAATATGGAGTGAAAACATTTTTGAGGGCCCGCGGCCACGGCGAGGCGCGATCAAAGGCCCCTGAGATAGCTCAGCTCTGAGGCAGTTGACACATTAATTTTACGGGCTGACCGCCGTTATTAATAGAAGAAACTAGATGGAAGTATTTTTCCACGGTGGGGGCCCACATCATCATCTGATGCCTGATGTTACAGCAAACATAGTTTTGGCGTCTCTCTGGAAATAAATCTTGTTTTCTTTGACCTTCATTTGGCTTGAGGCAGGGCCAGCCTTCAAGACGAGGCTTCACAGAGAGGGCTCCCCACTTGGGGCTGCCATTTGGGAACATCAACAAGACCGTGAAAGGAGATCAAAGGGGGTCCGGCGAGGAGCCACAGGGCAGTGCGAGGTGTGCTGGGTGGCTCGCCCGCCAGGGATGGGCTGCCGGTCCAGCCACCACCCACCGCCTGCCACCCGCTGCCCACTCGCCCCACAAGGATCACACCCCTGAGGCCCCGGACTGCTGTTTACTGAACACCCCGAGGCCCCAGACGGCTGTTCACTGAACACCTCCAAACCCGGCCGCCGCTTTCTTGTTGTTGTTTTGATTGTGGAATAAACGTAAAATGTACCCTATTTGCCATTTTCGAGTGTACAGTCCGGTGGCATTGGGACACTCAGGATGCTGCATAACCATCACCTGGACCCCCGAGCTGTCCTTCCTGTCCTCCCCACCGGGGTCCCCCCACCCCCACTGCTCCGCCCCCTGGCCCTGTGGGCTCCCTGCTCTGGCCATTCACATACGTGGAGGCACTACATGGCCCTCGGTGCCCAGCTGCTCTTGCCCATGTCCTTTTACACGAAGTGAGTGTATCTTAAAAGGAAGCTCTGTATTATTATCGCCAATGGCAGGTCTCCATCACTGGCCCTAAACAGAAAATGACCGTGAAACACACCCTGGAAACAAGCTCCCGTCACCAGGCCGCTCCCTTTGGCAACATGGGCGGAGTCTCTCCCACAGCCCAGGGCTGCGCTGACCCTCTGGGGGCAGCTGGGACTCACTCCCGCGGAGGCTCCTGAGGACCTTGTTGAGTTCCTTGAATTTTCCTCCACGTGACAGGTGGGCAGGGACAGGCTCCCACACCACCCCCGGGGGGAGGGGTCCATCCCAACTCTCCCCCCAGGCTGCAGCTTTGGAGGAGTAAGTCCCTGAGGCAGGGGTGAGGGTGTGCGGGGTCCTGAGGGATGCAGGAGTATGCCTGGGAAGTGCCCACCCAAATCAGAAGTGTGTCCGTGGGACGGAGCCCGGCCCCCTTCAAAGGCTGTGCTCTGAGGAAATCATTTCACGGCTGTGGTGAAGTCCCGCCTTTCACGGCACGGCCACGTGATCCTCTACTGTGTGACAGAGCCGTCCCCCACTGACAGACACCTGTCACGTCTGCGTTGATCTGCTGCTACAACTGCTGAAATCAATACCTTTGTAGTCACCCCACCTGTGTGCTCCTAAGATACAGTTCTAGGACTGGAACTGCTGGACAGAGGGACGTGTGGGTTTCACGTTCCGACTGGCAGTTCCAGAGCGCTTTGTGAGACGAGATCTCGACTCCCCCTCTAAGCAGCAGGTACGGAAATGTCCACTTCTGCACCTACTCGCCACTATGGGGAGGGCTCCGATTTCTGGATCTTGGCTGAGCTGACGGGTGAGACATGCATATACCTCGCTGTGGTTTTAATTTGCATGTGAGACGAGTATCTCTATCTCTACTTTACAGATGAGGAAACAGACTCAGAAAGGTCAGTTCGTTTGCAAGGTTACACAGCAAGTGCAAAACTGGAATTTGGACCCAGAGCCACCTGACTGCACTTCCCGGGCCTGTCCCCTACTCCCCCGCCGCCTCTCACAGCTGTGACGGGCTGTCCCTCGTACACGTGGCTTGCTCACCAACACAACGGAAGCCCCTACTTGGCAGGTCCTCCATCCCTTCCATACCCCGCACTGGGCCGGGCTCAATGCGCCGGACGCAAACCCCCCAAGCATTTCTGCTGCAGCGGCCCTCACGCCTGCGTGCCTACCGTGCAGCCTGGCAGCCAGGGAGCCCCACGACGGAAAGGGAACTGTGGGGACAGGACAGCCAGAGCGCGTCTGCAGGGCTCCTCACAAGCCCTCCTTCACGCCCCCTCTTCCATTTTGTGCCTCACGGCCACGTGCAAAGGTCAGTGTTGTGGTTCCACTTCACAGGTGAGAAAGAGTTTCAGGGTGACACTGTGGCCTGCCTGAGGTCCCACGGCTGTCACCGGCAGCACAGGAAGTGACTCTGAGGGGATTCAATGCTCAACAAGTACTCCCAAAAGGCCCCCTTGTGGGTCCCCCTCCCTGAGGACTAGGGGCCCCCCAGGCCTTGCTACCTCGGTGTGGCCCCCGGTCCTGATCCCCATTCCCACTGAGCCTCCTCCTGCCACTTCTCACGCTGAAGGGAACATCTCTCGGGTCCTGGAATGCAGTTTGGCGGCAGGGGGCTCAGAGGCTGCCAGGACTCCCCCGCACCCCAACCCGTTCCCAGCACGGAGGTCTGACCTGCACCGCGGGGCTGGGCGTTGGCGGGCAGGCGGGGCTGCACACACTTCCTCCCCTCCTGGGCTCAGCGGGCGCTGGGTGTGGGCCTGACAGCATGGATTCTGACCCCGGGCATGGCTGGGTGGGTCGGGATGACGGGCCACAGCACCAAGCTGAGGCCCCCTGTGGTCTCAGCCCCTGTGTGACCTCACATATCACTCTGATGCCTGTGCTGGGCCCCAACCACCCCCTCCGGGTCCTCAGGGGCGGCTGCAGCCTGAGTCTGTGTGTGGGAGACGTGGACGGGGAGGCGATGACCAGTGGGAGGCGGGCCCATGAGTGGAGCAAACTCCACGGAGTCGGGTCGCCGTATCAGCCACACACCTCCTCTCTAACTCACCACCCGTCCTTCGGGGAAGTGTCGGGCCCCAACAGGGGGCATGGCTGCCGTCAGCCCCCCACCCCAGCCATCGTGGGGTTTTTCTATGAGTCCAGAAGAGACTCCTCTGAGATAACAAGGCTGTTCTCCCCAGCTCCCTACCCACCCTTCCCGTCTCAACAGAAATGCTAACACTCACATACCTGGAGCCCCCTCTCAGCCTGTGCTGGGCTAACTCAGCCCCACAGAGCCCGTCCACAGGGAACTGGGGCGCAGTTAACAACACAAAACCCACTCATGGGGCAGCGCTCAGACTCGAACCCGGGCCTCTGGCAGGGCCTAGCAGTGGCCTTCACTCCTGCCAACCAACCAGGACCACCGTGGCTGAATGGGGCCCCAGGCTGATAAAACGCTGGTCGATAAAACAGAGTGGGGGTGCAGGGCTCCCTGTGTGTGGAGGCACTTCACGCAGGGGCAGGGAGGTGGGGAGCAGCATGTCACCTGCAGGAAAACAATGAAGCCAAGCCACCACAGGGAGAAACAACTATGTCACATGGTGGGAGCGGCCCTCGGCACCCCTCTCCTGGTGACAGGGACACACCGACTGCCACCAGCAAGGACGCAGAGTGGAACACCACCAGCCCACAGTTGCGTCTGATTTATAAAACGCCCCCAACAGCAAAACAAACTTTCTTTTCCAGTGCCCGCCAAACACAGAGGCCAACGACCATTTCCCGGCTCCTAAAACAAGGCTTAAGCAACCTAAGAGCTGAAATCATACAGAACATGTTCTCTGATGATAATAAAATTAAACCGGAAATCGATTACAGAATGATAACAGGAATACCTTCAAAAACTTGGAAACTAACACACATGTAAATAACCCATGGGCCAGAGAGGAACTCTCCAGAGAAATTAGAAAGCAGTTTTAATTGGATGGAAGGACAGAATGACGTGATGCGTGTGGACTCAGCTAGGGCGATACTGGCAGAGAAGGGCGCCCCGTCCTATGCCTAGAGGACAAAAGAATGGGCTTAAGGCCATGATCTAAGTTCTCACTGTAAGGAGCTGGAAAAATAAGAACAAAATTAACCAAAGAAAGCAGAACAGAAATCAATGGAGTTAAAGAGAAAAATAATAGGGAAAAATCAACAAAATAAAAAGCTGGTTCTCCAAAATAATAAAATTTACAAAACTCCAGCAAGAGTCACAAGAAAACACAGGGAGAAGTCTCAAATTATTAACATTCCTAAGTCAAGAAAGCACATCACTGCGGATACTCAGACACCAAAGGTGTAATAAAGGAATGCCATGAAGAACCCTATGCCCTTAAATTTGACAAATTAAGGCGAAATTTTTCACAAAAACTATTAACTACCAAAATTCACCCAAGAGGAAATAGATAACATGAATGTTTTTATAACTACTTTTAAAATTTCATTCATGGCTTAAGACCTTTTAAGAAAGAAATCTCCCTGATGAGCTCAGCTGACATTTAGAGGCAGCACACCCTACACCATTTCTTCCAGAAAACAGAGGAGAAAACACTTACCAATTAATTTTATGAGGCCAGCATGACCTTGATATCAAACCAAAGAGTGCAAGTTAAAAAAAGGGGCGGGGGGAGCTACAGACTAATATTCTTCACCAGAGACATAAAAATCCTTAACAAAATACTAGGAAATTGAATCTATCGATATAAAGAAGGACCAGCGCACCACAGCCTGGTGGGCTTGACCCCAGGAATGCAAGGCTGGTTCACTGTCCAAAAATCAATATAATCTACCATATTAAGAGTCTGAAGAAGAAATACCCTGCTACCATGTGAATCAACACAATATATCATTTGACAAAATTCAATACCTATTCACAATTTAAAAAAAAAACTCTCAGGGCGCCTGGATGGCTCAGTCAGAAGAGCATTGATCTTGAGGTTGTGAGTTCGAGCCCCACGTTGGGTGCAGAGATTACTCAAATAAATATACTTTAAAAAATAAGAAAAAAATTGAACAACTCTCTGCAAACTAGGAATACAAGAGAACTTTCTCAATCTGATAAAAGGGTTCTAAAAAAAAAAACAAAAAACCCTACAGTTGACATCATACTTACATGATGCTGAAAGCCTGGGCACTTTCCTCCCACGACTGAAAATAAGGCAAAAATGTCTACTCTCAACACTGGTATGAAACATCATTGTGGAAATATCAGCCAGTGAGGTCAAATAAGAAAGCAATAAAAGGCACACAAATTGTAAAGAAAGAAAGCTTTTCCGATTCACGTCACGGCTAAAATATAAAGTCTGACCGCACCAAGTGTGGAGAAACTGGACCCCCCCACACACACTGTCGGTGGGGGTCAAAGTGATGTAAGTTCTTTGAGAAACAGTTTGGCAGTTTCTTAAAAATATAAACATTAATTTACCATATGGTCCAACTACTCCTAGGTATTCGCCTGAGAGAAAGGAAAACAAACGTCCGTGCAAAGGCACGTAGACAAATGCCAAGAGCGGCTTTGCCTGTGACAGCCCCCAGCTGAAAACGACCCAAACGTTCATCAGCAGAGGAACCACGCATCGGAACCCACAGGCTGGATTGCCACTCGATGACCCAGACGTTCTCTGACATGCACCGATCTTGAAATACTCATGCTGAGAGGAGGAAGCCAGTTGAAGAGAATGAGCACAGTAATATAAAGTAGGAAATGCATCCTGAGATGTGACAGAAGGCAAGGGGGCCGCTGACTGAGAACGGGGTAAAGGGAGGGTACGAGGCTTTGCAAAGGACACTGGGAAGCCAGGGAAGGGGCGCTGATGTCATTGTCTTTTTTTTTTTTTTACTTTTCTTTTTCTTGTGAGAGAGAGAGAGAGAGAAAGAGAGAGAGCGAGCACCGTGTGATCATGAGCAGAGGAAAGGCCCAGGGAGAGGGGATCTTATCTTAAGCAGGCTCCACATTGGGCCTGATCACAAGACTGTGACATCATGTGATGTCATTTTCTTTGATTGTGGTGACAGTTCATAGATGATGCATTATGTCAAAACATCAAATTGCATGATTTAAATGTATGCAATTCATGTGGATCAATTATACCCAGAGATTTTTTTAAGCTTCTATTTAAATTCCAGTTAGCAAACATACAAGTGATATCAGTTTCCGGTATAATTAGGATTCAACACTTCCATGCCCCACCCGGGGCTCATCACAGGTGCCCTCCTTTATCCCCATCACCTCTTTCCACCACCCCACCTCTGGTGACCATTGGTGTGTTCTCTGTAGTTAGGAGTCTGTTTCTTGGTTTGTCTCTATTTCCTCCATTGCTTGTTCTATTTTTTTTCTTAATGTTTGTTTATTTTTGAGTGACAGAGAGAGAGACAGAGCACTAGCAGAGGAAGGGCAGGGAGAGAAGGAGACACAGAACCCAAAGCTGTCAGCACAGAGCCTAATGTGGGACTTGAACCCACGAATCAGGAGATCATGACCCCAAGCTGAAGTCAGACAGTTAACTAACTGAGCCACCCAGGCGCCCCTGTTTTGTTTCTTAAATACCACACGAGCGTGAGATCATATGGTATTTGTCTTTCCCTTAGCATCATACTCTCTGGCTCCATCCATGTTGTTGCAAATGGTCAGAGTTGGCTTTTTTTTAACTCAATAAGAAGAAAACAAATAACCCAATTAAAAATGAACAAAGAGACGCCAGCAGACGCTTCACCGCAGAGGGTATGTGGATGACAGACAAACACCTGATAATATGTGTAGCGCCGTTGGCATTAGGAACACGCACATCAGGACTACAAGGAGACACCACTACACACTTTGCACGCCGATCGCTGGCAGTGGTAACGGACACACAGAGCTACACAGGTGCTCACGTACACACAACAGGAAAACATCCGCTGTAGTGTATGCTAATGTTTTGTTAATTAATTAATTTATTTATTAGATGTATTATTAAAATTATTCCCTTTTTAAATAATAAGGTAGGAAAAGCAATCAGCGTTGGAGCTCCGCAGCCCTCCACACTAGACCCTGTGCTGCTGAAGGAAACGCACCCCAGCCCGTGTGACTCCACCTCGGAGCCGTGGGGCCCTGACTCTGCGCCGGGCCAGGGAAGGGGGAGACACCCTCCCTGCGCCACGTGGTGAACATTCACATTTGCTGGAGACCGCAGGACCACAAGTCTCCTGCGCAGCCAGTTTAGCCCCGAACCTCCAGTGAGGTAATAATTACGGAGCCCGAGGACTCTTACCAGTGTGGAAGAGAAACCCCCACAGACGCGGCGAGGGAGAAGTCCTCCCAGAAACGGGAAATCGGAGCCTGACCACAGGGCTCGTGGTTGCCCTCCGTCTGGAGACTGTGAGCTCTCAGCCAGGGTGCTGGAAAACCCAGGGCAGCCTCGGGCTGCCAGTGTGCGGCAAACGTGTGCTGCAGAGGCAGACGCTGTGGGTAAAACCCCCAACACACCACCTCTCCCGGGCACCCCGCTGCGTGAGTGGGATGGTCCCTGGCTGCAGCGCTGCCCCACACTGCGGGACACCGTGTGTCCATGGCCCCTCCCAGCCACTGTGGCAGCCGGAGTCCCTCCCCCTTCTTGGTGCCCATCGAGGAGTGGCCTGGTTCACTCCACCACACAGGCCCAGCCCATAGTAGGGCTGCACGTGGGCCTCAACACCTGCAGTTCAGCGCATCAGCAAGGCATCTTAAGGTCACACACAAGCCTCCAGATGTGGAAACACAAGACCTAAGTCCAAGCTGGGACCTCACTGCCTCGCCTCTCTGAGCCTCAGTCTCAGCTTCCTGATATGGGAAACAGGGCTAACAGGTCAAGCTCTTTCCCGTGTCACAGTGCTTTGCACATTCTGTTCCCTCTTCTGGGACTGCTCCTTCCAGGCTGTCCTATGACTGGTCCCTTCCTGATGCAGAAGTTTCCTCGCAAGTGCCGTCTGCTCAGGGGCGTCTTTCCCAGCCAAAGCAAGCGCACACCCCCATCATTTGTGTCGCCGTGTCCTGCGGCTCCCACCAGGCATCCATCGCTCCCAAACCGGCTCCGTCTCTGTCCTGACTGCCTTGCTGCAGACGGGACCGCGAGCACTGAGCGTGGCGCCCTGACTCACCCGCGTGCCGCACCCCAGGGGCGCCAGGCAATACATGCTCACTGCATTCTGGCTGCAGGCCTGATCCCTGACCTCCGGGCTGCTTCAAAGGCCGGGGGAGGGCTGAGGTGAGCAATCCCCACACCTCTGAGCTGGCCTCACTAAGTGGACCTCGGTCGCCCCCACCCACACCCTCCCCTGGAAACCAAGAGCAGGATTTGCTGTAAAAGCCTCAGATCGTAGAGTGCTGCAGAGTATAATCTTCTAGGAATATAAAAGGAAAAATAAGATAAAAACAGAGAAGGAAGCAAACCAGAAGAGACTCGTAAAGACAGAGAACTGCGGGTTGATGGGGGGGGGGGACGGGCACTGGGGAGGGCACTTGCTGGGATGGGCTCTGGGGGTTGTATGTAAGTGATGAGGCACTGGGTTCTTCTCCGGAAACCAACACTGCGCCGTAGGTTAACTAACTTGAATTGAAATAAATAAATTTTAAGAAAAGAAGTGAGAATATTAATCACCTTTGGAGGGAGATGCTAAGTGCCCAGAGGGACAGTCTGTGAAATGTGTCCAGTGTATACTTTTTCATGCCTACACTACACGGGAATAAAGAGTTTTATAAAGAAAATAAAAAGGATAATGTTGCCACAAAATTCAGGACCCGTGCGAATCCGGTTCATCAGCCAACCAGACGCAGTTTCCCTCCGAGCAGGTTACTCCGCCGGACCCTCGGGAACCAACTGCGCCGTCCTTCCCACACGGGCTCCAAGCCTGGGCTCCACAATGGAGCTTGAGTGACGTTCGGACACTAAGCTCAGCATCCGAAACGACGCTCTCCACGGTGTCCCCACACCCCCTCCCAAGAGGAACTGTCGGCCGGCACTGCTACGATGGGAACAGGGCCCCCATCTCCCGGAGCCCTGGACCCCGTGCTGCCTTCTCGTGCCCAATGCTCCCCGTGGACAGGGTGGGGGCGACACTCACTCCATAAACAGGTGAGTGGAGACCACGGCACCCAGCACCCAGCACCCAGCAGGCACTCAGGAAGTGTCGCTTACGACCAGCATTTCTCACCAGGAGGCTTGGAGCAAACGCTTTCTCCTCGTGAGCCTCTCACTTCCTAGTCCGCAAAGAGAACACCAGCGTTTCTTCCTGCCTGCGAGGCTGCTGAGACAGTCCGAGCAGATCACGCCCCGGGACATGCTGGCTCCCCAGGGACTGGTGTCTGGCTCTGCCCCGGCAGCCCTGAGGGGAATTAGATGGAGACTAACGATCATTTTAAAAGCACTTCTTCTTTAAGCAAAGGCGATTAGGACAGAATGTCTCTCAAATGTTTAATCAGATCTGTGAACCAAGTGCTGAAGGAAATACGGGGAAGAAACACGACAACCATTGTCCCGGGAGTGGTGGCTGAGGCTGCAGGCTCCAGGCCAGCTGGAGTGCGAGGAGGCGGGGCTGAGGCTCTCGGGGTCCTGGCACCACAGCTGACCCACGTGGCACCCCTGTGCAAATCTGAAAAAGACACCTCATTCCCCCAAAACACTTTGCTGGCACTTTGCAGAATATATAAATATTATCATATTTATACAATACACAAATATCCCTTTATTACTATGTGAATGGTACCGAGGATTGTGCAGTACACAACCTGTGAAACTGCACTCAGCAATCCAAGGAACTCACACACCCAGTAAGATTAAGGAAATCAACTAAGCACAGATATATGGATTTGAAATGGCTACAAAACAGAGTATGCAAAAGGACCTCAGGAGATATGGAGAAATTGGAACCCTTGTACACTGCTGGTGGGAATGTAAAATCACTGAGTTACTACGGAAAAGTTTAGCAGTCCCTCAAAAAGTTAAACACAGAAGTACCACCAATAACCCAGCAATTCTCTCCTACAAATACACCCAAAAAGAACTGACACAGAAAGTTGTACAAGAATCTTCATGGGAGCACTATCCACAGTAGCTAAGAGGTGGAAACAGGCCAATATCCATTCGCAGACAAACGGATATACAAACTGTGGCTTATCCACACAATGGACCGTTAGCCTGCCACAAAGGGAATAAAGTGCTGACCCGTGCTACAGTGCAGACGACCCTAAAAACGTTATGTTAAGAGACAAAAGCTGGTCACCAATAACCACATGACTCCACTTATGTAAAATTTCCAGAATCAGTAAACCCACAGGGACAGAAAGCAGACCAGTAGCTGCCAGAGCCTGGCGAGAAAGGAGGCACTGGGAGCGGCTGCTTAAAGAGTCTCCTTTTGGGGTGGACAACAATGTTTTGGGACGAGAGAGAGGTGACAGTGCACAACACTGTGAACGTACTAGGTTCCACTGAACTGAACGTTTCAAAGTGGTTACTTCTGTGTTATGTGAATGTTACCTCAGTTCTTAAAATACATTGAGGAAGAAACCAACAATGGCAGAGAATGGCGCGTGGGCCAGGTGCCCACCACTTATGCTGGAAGGACACATAAGCTCTGGCAGGAACTTGAACTCGTGGAGGTAAAAAAAGGAGAAAGGATGCAGAGGAAACTGACCCTCCAAGCCCACAGTCTTTAACCAAATATGACTCAGTCCCTTCAAATAGGCAGATCGGATCTCCACACACTCAATGGCAATGGAATCTCAAGAAAGAAGTTTGATCATAGAGAAGCAGTAAGGAAAGGCACGGGTGTGCACACCTGACCTCGTAATTGTGAAAGTCAACATCTGCACCTGGACTGGGATCCTGTTATCATCCCCACCGTATGGACAAGGACACCAAGGCCTGGGGAAACCAAACCACCTGTCCAGGGGACACAGATAATGCCCAATACGTGAGCCTGGGCAGCCTAGCCCCAGGGACCCAACCCACTCCCACCACCCCCTATAATGTGAAGACACGTCACCAGGCTAAAGATGCCACCAGAGGGTTGAAACAGAATGCTCGTTTATGGGAATATGCAAAACTTAATTCATGAAGATGATGATGGTGATGGTGGTGATGATATTGATGGTGATGATAGTGGTAGTGGTGATGGTGATGATGATGATGGTGATGGTGGTGGTGATAATGGTGATGATGGTGGTGGTGATGATGGTGGTGATGATGGTGATGATGATGATAGTGGTGACGGTGGTGGTGATGGTAATGAGACTGATGGTGATGGCGGTGATGGTCATGATGGTGATAATGATGATGGTAACAGTCATGATGGTGAGGATGGTAATGAAAATGATGGTAGTGATAATGATGGTGGTGGTGATGAGGCTGATGGAGATGATGGTAATGGTGGTGAGGATGGTGGTGGTGGTGATGGTGATGATGATGGTGGTGATGATGATGGTGATGGTGGTGGTAGTGATAATGGTGGTGAGGATGGTGGTGATGGTGGTGATGATGGTGGTGATGATGGTGATGATGATGATGATGGTGGTGACGGTGATAGTTTTAACAATGAGGGCGAAGGTGACTGTCTCAGCCAGTCTGGACTACTATAACAAAATACCATAGACTCAGTGGCTTAAACATCAGACGCTTAGTCTTCATGGCTCTGGAGGCTGGGAAAGCCAAGACCCAGGTGCCAGCATGGTTAGGTTGTTGGTAAGGGCCCTCTTCCTGGCCTGAGGATGGCTGCCTTCTTGTGTGTCCTCACTTGGTATAAAGAGAGAGTTTCAATCTGTCTGTATCTTCTCTTAAGGATACTGATCCCATTACAGGGGTGTTACCCTTGTGGCCTCATCCAACCCTAATTACTTCCCTGCTAATATCGGCACATTACAAATTTGAACTTCAGTGGATGAATTTGGGGTAGAACACAAACATCCAACCCATGACAGTGATGATGATGACAGAAACGGGAACAGAGTGTCCATCACAGGGTGGTTTTAATTATTTATTCCAGAAAAATGTTTAAAACTCTTTGTATAATTTCTGGCATATGATAAAGCCCTCCAGGAATTCCAGCTGTTGTGACTGTCATCACTCATTATAAAGCTCTGGGTTTAAATCTGACTTTCCTAGCTGTTCTAAGCAGATTCGTGAGCATCCTTGAATCTGCACCCTGTACTACGACGCTTCCGATTACACACCACAGAGGCCCACGACAAGCTGGTGCACACCCGTCAGGGCAGGAATGTGTCTCCATGCTGCAGTTAACATGCACCAAAGGCTCAGACAGCATCTCTAGGCCTTCTTCTCTCTCCTTCCCTCTGCTGCCTGTCTTTGCACCCTTTTCATTTCGGGTAAGGTCTTGCATGAGGATGTTCCAATTCTCATGTTCAAATCCTCAGTTTGGCAAACCCAGGACAACGAGGCATCTCTTCTGCTGTTCCAGAAGAAGACCTTCAACGAGGGCTCTCACTGGACTTGTCTGGGTCACAAGACACCTCTGAATCAATCATGGTGGTCAGAAAGGACAGAGAGGTCTTTCTGCTGAGCCTGGGTCTCATACCCACCAGAACCAGGTGATTTCTCCAAGGAACGGAGGAGGGTTGGATACAGACTGGGCAAAATCAGCAGACGAGCCCTTCGTGCCCAAGAACTTGGGAGGTCCAGGTGCAGACAAGCCCTCTCAGGCAGGGAAAACCTCTATTCACCCGCATCTGTCAAGGGCTCGCAGTTCAGCAAGCCAGCCCGCTGCGCTCACAGGCTGAGCGCTGCCTGCAGGACAGCAGGGCCGCCAGCGCCGGCCTGCCCAGCCGCCAAGAGAGAGGCGGAGGCCTCCTGAGCCCTGGGTGAGAGAAGACACCCCTGCCTGGCTCTCCCCTCACAGGAAAGGGTTAACGGTGACAGGGAGGACCGCCCGTGGGGCAGCCCACTGGGAGGGAGCCCACCCACGGCTTGCTGCAGGGCAGGGAAACGCTGGGTGGCCTGCAGGCAAGGTATGCTGGGTGGGCCTGCTTACTCACAAGGGCCCAGAGCCAGCAGGCCGTCGGGTCAGCGTTTGGCCCCCGAGAGCCACTGGGTGAGGTGGCTCACGAGGGTGAGTTCATTCCCCTCAGCTGATATCATGAGGCATCCTCTGGAGGAGGAAGGAGAGGGTTCCCCAGATCACATGTCAAGATGGTCCAGTCGCAGGGATCAGGCAGAGGGAGGAGGTACAGGATCTGAAGTGTGTGAGAGGAAGAGCGTGTGAGTGTGTGTGTGTGAGAGCGAGTTGTGAGAGTGTGTATGTGTTGGTATGTGTGTGAATGTGTGAGGGGTATGTGTGTAAAGGAGTGTGTAAGAGAGTGACTGCGTGAATTGTGAGGGTGTGTATGCACATGAGTGTGTAGGAGAGCGCTATGGGTGGGGTGTATATGTAAGACAGTGTGTAAGAGTGCTATAGGTGTGTGAGTGCGTGTAAGCATGAGTGTGACAGAGTGTATGAGGGGTGTGTGTGACAGTGTGTAAGAGATTGACTGTGTGAATATGTGGGATCTGTGTGCATGGGAGTGTGAGAGTGCTATGAGTAGGTAAGTGTGAACGTGTGTGAGAGTAAGTGGGGGGTATGTGTGCAGGTGTGCACGCATGAGTGTGTAGGAAAGCACCGTGGGTGGTGAATGAGTGTGTGTCTGAGCATGTGAGTGTGTGAGGGTGTGTGTCCATGCGTGGGTGTGTAAGCTTGCATGGGGTGTGTGGTGTGTGAGGCATGCGTAGGAGGAGAAAGACGGCAGATACTTCCCGTCCTTTCAGCAGCTCACCCTCACAACCACCTGGGAGCACAGCGCACCTGCAGCCAGCGCATCCTACCTGCACAGCGCCTCTGCTGTGGTGGGGCTCCCCGCCAGCAGGTGTTAGCACCGCCTCCACCGTCAGCGGGGAGACAAGGGGCGGGGTCAGGTGTTAGCACCGCCTCCACCGTCAGCGGGGAGACAAGGGGCGGGGTCAGGTGTTAGCACCGCCTCCACCGTCAGCAGGGAGACGGGGGCGGGGTCAGGTGTTAGCACCGCCTCCACCGTCAGTGGGGGAGACAGGGGGCGGGGTCAGGTGTTAGCACCGCCTCCACCATCGGGGGGGGGGCGAGGTCGGGGGGGCAGGAGGGACCAGCACCTGCCATTTTCAGAGCAGAGGACTGGAGCTTGGAAAAGGCGACAGACCCTTCAGCGCACGTCTGCCACTCAAAGCCAAACGTGTCTGATTCCAAAACCGCAGCCTCCCCACAGGAGCTGGCGGCCACCTCCCCTGACAAATGGCCGTTCTGCGTCCCCCTGTCTAAGATTAGGAAGCAATCTTACTTCCTGAACCTGAAGAAAACAACCCTCCAGGCCAAACTGGGGGCCCTGGGCTGCATGTGCCCCTTACATTGGCCATCATCTCGTTTTACAAAAATCTGGATTTGCTTATGTTCATGAAGTTCATCGCAGGCTCACGTGCCCTATTTCCTCGTGCCCCAAAGTGCAGTTAGTCATGCCACCTGCCCCAGCCACCACAGGCTTCCCAGTGTGAGAGCGCTCCCGTCGGAGTGAGCGGGACTGCACCTCCCCGCAGTCAACCCACCCTCCGCACGCAGAGGTGGTCTCATCCATCTTCCCGTGACCATGGTGACAGTGAGGAAGGCTGTGACGGTGATGAGGGGAGGGAGGAGAATGTCGAGGAAAAGGCAGCTGGACCCCTGGTTAGGATGATAAGCGGACTTGTCAGGGCCCTCACAACAGGGGTACCGCTCAGCACTCCGGGGTTACGGGGGAGGGGCAGAGACCGGGCTGCACTCTGAATTCAGCAAGGAAAGGGGAGAATTTACAGCCAGGGACCAGGTGCGGTCAGCAGATGGAAAAGTGATAGGGGGACCATCAGGGTGGGGGGCCCTGGCTAAGCTGACCTGACAGATTCTTGCAGAGGGCAGGCCAGGAGTTCAGGCCCCAAGGGGACAGTAGAGCTGAGACATGTTGTCATCTATGGGGCAATCAGATACCCAGGGGGTGGTACTTGCTTGACCGACTTAGCAGGGCTCTTGCTAGAAATGGGCTCTCGAGGACACGCCCAAGGATGGAGCCTCAGTGGGAAAGAGCTCAGAGTCTAGTCGAGGAGAGAGAGGCTCTATGACGGCCCCAAGTCCCATGGCTGGGGAACGTCTACCACCCACCCTGGCCGTGCCCAGCATCATGCAACCCATCGAGTCTCATCCCAGGCAAAGACAGCTTTCGTTGTGCCTTGATCTCAGTTACAGACACAGCTTTGACAGCTGAAACCATGCACAACACACGCCCCCCCTTTGGCAGGATTCCTGGGGTCCTGGCTGAACATGCTGTGGGGAATCAGTGTTGACCATTCCTTTCCTCAGCAGAAAAGAAAAGCCTTGAAGGCCAGGAAAAGAGGTCTTCTGCCTGTGCCCAGCAGCCAGTCGGCTTGCGGCAAGTCTCAGCTCCACGCTCCCTCAGGAGGAACTCTTCAGGCCTATTTCCACGGCTCAACAAGAACAAATCAGACTCGAGCCTCATCTCTACAGAGTTTCACTGAGAAAGACTGTTCTCTCGCACAGACAGCTCTTTCTGCAGGCGTGGGGGCGGGAAGCCCAGGCCTCCGTTGCGGGACCTGATTTCCAAGTCCAGGCTGATGCCGTATCAACAAGCCCAACTTTGTTCGGCCGTGACGGGACCCTCCTCTATTCATCTGTTTGCTCGAGGCACAAAAGGCCTTCAGACCGGACGCTCTCTGCTGAAAGAGGAAAACACCCCAAGTCTCTGATGGCTTTCAGGCCCGTGTCCTCCACAGAGGTTGAATGGCAGACATTGTCAGCCCCAAACAGGAGTTTCAAACACCTCCAAGCCCTTCAGGACAGGGGGACAGGGCAGAAAGGCAGGCAGAGCCCCGTGACAGGTAAGGTCGCCAAGGAGGAGAGATGCGGACCTGTGGACGCCGGGCCATGCTTCCCATACTCCAAGGAGAGAACCATCTGCACTGACATTCCACACATAACCTGGAGGCCCACAGCCTCTCCGGGGCATCTCCTCAGCAAGTGTGACTGCGGGTCAGGAGGGCACTTCAGCTCACAGACATGGAAATCCATCAAGGGTCTGCAAAGGCAGGCAGGTGCACGAGCACACGCACATGTGCACACACACATCCACGCCTACCCTTCCCCTTTGTGTCCTCTGGAGAGGGTGGGCGGGAAGGGGGCTTTCAAGGTTGCAGGGTAACCGAGCTGGGAATGTAACAAGCAAGCATCTTAAAACACCACGAGAGCCTCTGCAAACTGATGGGAACCATTTGTGCGGTCAGTGAGGACGGGGGCCGCAGGGACCTGGAGGCCAGGACAGCATCTGCTCTGTTCCGAGGCACGGAACAGTGGCCAGTGTTCCTTCTGACTCCACAGCTTTCTCTCAGCCCATGCAGGTGACACAGGCGGGTTAAGTGGGGCCCACACAGGGTGTCTAGCAGCCTGCCAGGACGCGGCACAAGACGTTGAGGCCGGAACCCTCCGGAGGGCTGCCTCCAGGGCCCACAGCCCCTGGGACCGTCTTCCCGCCCCAGCGACAGAAGCCGACCTGGCCAGGGAGCGGGGCAGCACCAACACCCCTCAGCCTTCCTGCAGCTAACGAACCCCCTCGGAGAAGGATGGAAAGACACTCAGCCCCTCCAAACCCATTTCTTCCTGCACTGGTGTCGTAGGTAAAACCGAGTACGCCCCGGGCATTGAGTTTCACTGGGCAAGTCACTGTGTGGTCTGTTCTGAAAGCCAAGACTTTCCAACCATACATTTCAACGGCGGTTACTCAAGTTTGGGTAAGAAAACACTTACCCAATTTCCGAGCAGACGGGGAACCGCGGGCCTGTAACAGATATGGAGGAGCGAGAGCGCGTTTCCCGGCAGCGCTCGGCTCCCGGGCCCAGAGCGCACGTCTCCGGGGCTGATATGGGACGTGAGTGCCTGACAGTTAGCCTCTGGCCCGTTCGGCGGGAGATGGGACAGGGTTCCCCGTTTCACGGAGTTTCGCACGGTGCCCACTCCTTTGCTGCCGGGGTCGGGGCCCACGGGAGGAGGCTGGAATGCGGACTGGAGAGGGAAAATACTGTGTTAATGAGGAGCCAGAAAAGACTGGAAATGCCAGAGCTGGAAGGGGCTTGCAGAGGGGCGGGCTCGGGTCTTGGGGCCTCGGTGGCCTTGCCCATAAAATGAGGGAGCGGGGGCGGAGGGAGGGTGACTGAGGCCAGCCGTTCAAGGCCACCCAAGGTGTTCGTGGCTCAGCTGGGCCCAGACCTCTGACCCCGATCCAGGGCTCTTTCCGCCACGGCTGCTCCGGCCCAGGATGGAGAGCACTCAGCAGGAGGAAGCATGCCAGCAAGTATCTGCTCCACGACACCCAGGAGGGGATTCTCCAGACCAGGGGGTCATCTAAACTTCCTTTCACACAAACCCCAAGATGGGTGTGACCCCCTGGGTCACTGGGGCCCTTCCACTGGTTCCACAGTGTTCTGAGTGGGTCCGTGTTGTAGGGGGCCCGTGTTGTGCACATTTACCGAGCACCCCCGCCCTCCGTCCCAGCCCGCGATGTGCCGCTCCCGCACTGGGCTCCAGGGGCATAAGGAGGGCCCAGGCTCCATCCCCACCCTAGACAAGGCCCAGCCCAGAAGAGGAGGCAGTGGCTGGACAAATACTTAGAATGTGGTCTGAGAAGTGGGACAAGGGTTCTTACTTCCCCCCAAACCGGCGGGTCCCTGAGGACAGAACAGTCCGCTATCTCCCTGCAGGTGACTGACAGCAATGTACACCACTGGTTAGCTGGAGGCTGGTTGTGGGGTAACTGGTTGGTTGGTTGGTTGATTCACTAATTACTGACTGACTATTATTGGTTGGATGGATAGTTAGTTGGTTACCTATTTACTGGTTGGTTGATACTGGCTAGGTGAGAGGTCATTAATAATGGTTGGTAGGTTGGATGGTTAGATGGATGGGTGGATGATTAGTTGATTAGTTAATTACTGGTTGGTTGTTAATTGTTGGGTGAGTAGTTGTTAATAACGGTTGGTTCGTTAGATGGACAGGTGGATGGTTAGTTGATTGATTTCTGGTTGGTTGTTATTGGCTGGGAGGGAAGTTATTCATCAGTTGGTTGGTTTCTTGATTACTTCACTGGCTGAAAACAAAAACTAGCTCTGAACCACCAGGATGTCCTACAGGAAATGTGGACTTTGGGGTCAGAGAGCATGGATCTCACTCCCAACTCTGCCACTGTGTAACCTACAAAAAGTCCCTTGTCATTGATATTCACTTTGCAGCTACCATATGTAAAGTGACCAGTCCTCTAGAGCACTCAGCAAATGGAAGACATTAACATTATTATTATTCAACGTGGAACTGAAAGGCTCAATTATGTAATTTGTAGGGCATCTTTCCCACAATCCCCAACGCGATGGCACCTCAAGATTTTGCCCACTCTCGCACAAGCCCAGCCTGTGTGGTAAATGAGGAGCCCGTGTGGTGAGTCCAAGAAGAAACAGACTCACCGCAGCCAATGCATAATAAAAGCTAGCCTATCACTTACAAAGTACACGGAACCCTTGAAGGAGTTTCAAATCCCACCAGCATTCGACATTCCCTTCCATTGGCCATTTCGGATTAAAAGTCAGCACCAACAAAAGCACCTGATGGAAAGAAGGGTCCCCAAAGCTCACCTACACGTGACTTACAAGCATCTAAGACCTCTTACTGTTTGTAACACACATTTGTGTCTACTATATCAAGTGACTCTCAGTAGACTCCTAGAAGGTAGTTAAAGCTCAATTAGTGCCCCCATCCTACAGATGAGGAAACTGAGGCTCAGAGAGTTAGAGTTCAAGTCACACATCAGAGCCCAAAAGTCCTATGCCTTTTCTGCACTAGGGCACACATTTAAGGTGTCAGAGCACAAATGGACACTGAGCCGAAATCCTTGGTCCCAACACATCTCTGACGCTAATGTTCCACAGTTCAGAATCAAGCCAGGTGCTTCCGTCAACATGTTTTCCAAGAACAACCCACTACTGAAACATGGAAATATTCTAAACCAGCATTTTTTAAAATTTCCCATGAAAATTCCAAAGAGCTGAAAATAAAAAAATAAACACCTGAATATTAACATGATCTCAAACATCATATAATCCTATAAAACACCAGGGTGACTGGATGCCAGCTCAAGTGGGGCTGGCTCAGCCCCCATCACTCGTGTGGCAGGGGACCCCCGGCAGCCTTCTCTCCAGGATTCCGAGACATGGGTGCGGCTTCCCTCTCTCTCCTATCTGGCTCCAAGTCTTGTTTGCACTGAAGTTTTTCATTTATGCATCATCTCATCAGCCTGCACTAGCCTAGCCCTGTTCTGCTGGCCTAGTAGATTAAACCCAGGGAAGAAGAAAACTAGCAAATTAGAAGGATGGGCTGCATAGAATGCCAGACATAGAGCTAAGAAGTGGAAGCCAGGAAGGGGAGCTCAGAGACACAGGAGACAGAATGAGCTGCTCCATCATATATTTAATAATGTTTCTAAAGAAGAAAACAGAGGATGAGAAAGAAGTACTTTTAAATAAAATAACACCTAAAATGTTTCCAATATCAAGCAAGAACATGAATATCCTGACTGAGAAAGCATACCAACTCATGAGCAGCTTAGAACGAATAGATGAGTGGCTGGACGAAAGGTTGGATGGATGGATGGGAGGAAAGAAGGATGATCAATAGAATGAAGAAAGGAAGGAAGGAAAGAAGGAAGGAAGGAAGGAAGGACTTTCTAGTGGTGAATTTGAATAATGACATATCTCTGAAAACACTCCTTTAGCTTAAAATCAAATAATAAATTTCTAACTCAGCTGCTGCCAAGCAGATGAGATGCCAAGTACATCTCCCAGAGATGTGGGAGATGTGGAAAGAGATCCAATACCCTGAAAATCACTCTGACTGACAGAGAAGAACTAAAGAACTTCTTGGACATGCAGCAATGTAGGAATTCCATTACATTACAAAGTAAGAAAGATGAAATCCTTACTTCATCTCCTAGGCAAAAGTAAACTCCAGTTGTGCTAAATATTAAAAGTAAAATATTAAAATGCTTAGAATAAAATATAGGAGAATAGCTTTATGAATTTTGAGAAGAATTTCTTAAACAACAGGTAATGACACAGATTATAAAGGAAAAATTTTAAGTTAGGGGATGCTGGAGGTGTAAGGCTGAGTCACAATGGACAACTCACCAATGGTCAGATTTCAGTGATAAGCAAACATCTGGGAGTTGCTGAGTTCCTTCAAATCATCATAAAAGGTAGTCATCTATTCAAAGTGTCCAGACCAGCAAAGAATGTTTACCATCCTCACCATCACCATCACCATCACCACCATCATCATCACCATCACCATTACCGTCACCATCATCACTGTCATCACCACCATCACCACCATCATCATGACCATGACCATCACCATCACCACCACCATCACCATCACCACCATCGCCACCATCATCACCATCATATCATCATTATTACCAACAACTAATGCATACTGGGCATAATCATGCACATGTAATCTTACACATTCTATCTGCATTTGCTGATTTAATTCTTATGGAAACCTTCAGAGCCATAGGTAAGATCGCTGTTCCCATTTCGTAGATGAGAAAGTTGAGGCTCAGAGAGGTTATGAGACCTGTTCATTTCCCCACAGCTGGGAAATCCTGGGACCGATGCCAGGGCTGGCCCGTGCCCATGTCCTATGCCCTACCTCTTCAGCTCCTGGCCGTGCCTGTCATGCTGTGGCCTCCACCAAGCGTCTTCTGTCTGCCACCTACAAGTCCACCCTCTAAATGCAGCAGCCAAAATATATTCATCTATACCTTTCACAGAGTTTGTTATGCCCTGGACATTCTGCAAGACCCCAAATATGTTGAGTTCAATTCCACATGGCTCATTTCATCAGACTGATGGGAAACACCAGGGCAAACACTTTTTTAAGTTTAGGAACACAAATAATCATATTGAATATTTTCCAAGGGCTCCATCATAAAAGCACTGATGTGAAGGCACTGAGCCTAATGGAAAGTGAAAGATGCATGCCGGAGATGGTGGGAGCGAACAAACCCTCTCCCCGTCCCCAGGTTCGCCGGATAAAACTGTTTTTACAGGTGGAAAAATGACTACATTTCAATCGGGATCAAATTCCGATGGCTCTGCCAGCAGCACTCACAAGTGCCCACATGGTACAGAGCCCTGGCCTGGCCAACTTCCTCCTCAATAACCTGCTTCTACAGCTCTTTGGATATTAAAAAAAAAATAATAAAATACAAGATAAACTCAGCTGAAACCCAAATGAATGGATCCATTCCCATTTTAATGCCATTTGCGGGTGTTTTATAGCCTGTACTGTGTATCTTTTACACATCTATTTTTAAATACTGCAAACTTAATGATCACTATAGAATACATAAAACCTGTTATGAAATTCCATCTACAAAATTACAGAAAAATCTCGGCAATGAAAACGTGCAGTCACCACCTTAGGTGGCGGGGGCAGGGCCCGAGCTGGGCCGGATCGATCCTCTTTTGGACAAAGGGCGCCTGCTAAACATCTTGGCCTTTTCCTAAAGGCTGCCCACCTCCTCCATGACAATGCAGGAGTGCGCACGTGACCAGACGCAGAGGAGGGGTGGGCAGTCTGTGAGGACTGGGGTCAGCTCACGTTCTTGAAGGCAGCCTTCCATAAGAAAGGCCTTCATCCACCTCCGGACGGTGAGCTGGCACCTGCCGCTCACTGCAGGCCCCGGAAACCTTCCGTGTGCAAACTCACCTAAGACTCGCCACGGCCTGAGAGATGGCTACATCACTGTCACCACCTTCCAGGTATGGAAACTAAGGCACAGAGAGTTTAAGCAAGTTGCCCAAAGACACATAGCTAGTAGGTGGCAGAGCCGGGATCTGAACCCAGGCCAATTGGCTGTGACCCCTGCTCTTAATCACCACACTCCCTGCCTCTCGCGGATGCCTGCCAGGAAGGTCAAACCTGATTGTAGGTACTTTGCTACCAGAGGTAGAGAAACTATAATGATCTCAGTTCCCCATGAGAATGTGGCCTAGCTCCCTCCAGGTGAAGCAGGCAGTGACTCCATCCAATAAATGGGCCACTAACAGCCCATACAGAACTTTGGTGTGAATTAGAAAAGTGTGTCCTTTCTTCAATCTGTCAGAAGATGGTCATAATATACTTTTTGTTGGAACAAGTCCGTGTACCAGCATCTGCCTCAAGAAAGTATCATAGTAAGTAAGCATCCGTTTCTATGATATCTGTGACATGAACGGAGGCCCCAGGGTTGTGCAGCACACAACCTGAGCGACTGTATACAATGGCCCTACTATCTGTCCTCACCCAAGTCAAACCAAATGCAGTCTGGACAGCGTTCCTGCAAACCCAGCTAGCGACGGAGCACAGAGGAAGAGTGTAGCCCCTGGAGTCACACCTCATCTTCGCACTGTTAGGATTCCGTGAGGTAACGGAACTAAAGTGCTTCTAAACACTGCCCAGCAGATGTTAGTCCTTGCTCTCGTCTGTCCATTCAAAACACCTCCTCCCCTTTCCCCTCTCCTGGGGTAGCCCCCCAGATAGCGTTAGAGAGGCCGCAAATTTCTCCTCCAGGGGCGTTTCTCCACCCAGGCTATCAGTGCTGGAAAGTTCTTGCTCCTCACAAGGGCTTTCATCCAAGTTTCCTCCCATGTTCTGTTAAAAGTTCATCAAGATGTTTCTTCCTCCTTCCCCTTCATGGAGATGCCAAGTTGGTGAAATGACTCCCTGCCTCGCTGAGTACAGTGTGCAGACGGTCCCACTAATCCTCCAGGGAACCCTCTGAGGGAGGGACTTTTCTCCCCATTTCACAGATAAGCAAACAGAGGCTCAGCCTGCGGAGGTGCTGTGCCGAGTCACGTGGTGTGCTAGGAGCAGAGCTGACGAGTCCAACCTGATGTGTGTGGACTTCACAGCTAGTGTTTTTACCAAAGCAGTGACTCGGCCAGAACAAAGCCCTTCTGTGCCTTTTACAGACGACGCTCACAGCGGCTGCATCAGGGTCCCGAAGCACGTGCACCTGTGGACGAGACGGTGGCCCTTCCGCTTTCCCCTGAGAGAAATGACGAGGAGCAGGACAGCTGCCACGGCTCGCAGCGTTTGGTTTCTCGTGGAGACAGGAGCCCCTTGTCAACTCAAGGCGCTGACGGAGGGCTCGTCGTGGGTAACGTGAGGCCCCTCCCCCTCCCGTGCCATCACCCACTGCACAGATTTGGAGGCCGAGGCTCGCAGAGGTAGCTGCTCCACGGCAGCAGTGGGACTGGAGCCTGGGACTCCGAAGCCCCTCCATACGGGGATGGGGCTGACGGTGCTGCGGACAGCACGGCCATGTCATCACTGCGCTGTGGCACTCCTCAGGGACGGTGACAACACGGCACTTTTGTTTGATTTGCACAAACTCAAATGCGTGTGATGTATCGCTTCCCTCAGGCATGCCCGGGAGCTGGGATGTGCCCACCCTGAGGGGCCCCAGGAGCGGGCGTCACACACACCCGTTTCCCTAACCTTCACTCTGACTCTCAGAGCCACCGAAACAGCACGCCAATGCTTCTGTGATGCTTTCCCTGCCACAGAAGAGAGTCAGCGCATGACGCGAGCCTCTGTGCTTTCCCGCTGCATCCTAACCCCCATCCCACCAAATTTCTGAACAGACTGGCCCCACTCTGAAGCTCGGAGCAGGTCAGTGACAGGACGTGAAGGGAAGGGGCAGGAGATCCCCGCACGCATCCTTCCACAGTGCGCCTGGGCCCCAGAGGGGCGAATGCACACACGTTATTAAAACCAGTCAGTTAAACCGGTAAAATACTGCTATTTTACAATAAATTAACTCAACGCTTTAAAGCCAATTAATTTGTTTTACAAAAAAATTAAAGCCAAAAAATACCAGCTAAACAAAAAACAATCATTACCTTTGGCACAATCACAGAACAACTGGAATATGGTCTAGACACAGTGCTCTTAGGGCACAAGG
This sequence comes from Hyaena hyaena, assembly GCF_003009895.1. Taxonomy (NCBI): domain Eukaryota; kingdom Metazoa; phylum Chordata; class Mammalia; order Carnivora; family Hyaenidae; genus Hyaena; species Hyaena hyaena. The sequence goes on from NW_024080633.1 coordinate 9,173,357, forward strand.
TCCTAGATTAGGGTGGCGGGACCCCAAGTCCCCACCCGGAGCCACGCACCGGCTGAGACACCCCAGCCGAGCCACTGACTGGTGTTCTCGTGGGTGAGATGGGACGCGCGGGGTGGACGAGACCTGTGAGCGGCAGCTTGCGCCTCAGACAGGCGCCACCCGGGGCGGGCACCGCAGAGCTTCAGGTGCGCCCTCACAGGGTGCCTGGGGCTCGGCTGGGCGAGCGTCCGGCTCTTGGTTTTGGCTCACGTCGCGATCTCACGGCTTTGTGGGCTCGAGCCCCGCGTGGGGTTCTGCACTGGCAGTGCAGAGCCTGCTTGGGAGTCTCTCTCCCTCTATCTCTGTCCCTCCCCTGCTCACTCTCTGTCTCTCAAAATGAATAATTAAACCTAAAAAAAATATAAATAAACAAAAAGATGTTCCTTCACAAACTGCAACGCATGTGGGAGAGTCACGAGGGTCTCCACGCAAGCTGACCGACCGGACACAGAGGCCGTGTCAGGACTGAGGCCAAGTCAAGGCCGTGGGAGCGTGGCAGCTCCTACCACAGGTGGGGGGGGGAGGGGCATGTGGCTCAAACAACTGCTGTAAACTCCACGTAAACAACAAGACATGAGCATCTTCCCCAAGTTGTGAGGTCATTTCCCTAACGAAAACCTCTGAAGAGCGGCGCCCAGCCGTTCTCCGCAGGACGTGCTCTCTAAGCCGGTGTAATTGTTGTGAACTTCCCGAGGAAGGCCCGGACCCCCCCTAACCCCCCCCCCCGCCCCAGACCTGGCGCCCTCACGGAGCAGGCGGCTGGCACCTCTCAGACCTCCTACCTTTCCAGACAGGACACAGAGATGAGCCGTTTTCAAAGAATTATTCATGTTCATACAAAGAGAGCAGATTTTCATGTTCACACACAGAGAGCAGATTTTCCCATCTGCCTGGAAGTTGCTTTTGGGCTGCAGCCACGGGAATGTCAGGGGGCCCTGCGACATTCCGGGAGTCCCCCACCATCACGGCTTCGCCCCCGCCTGAGGGGAGGGACCGCAGAGGCCACTGCCCCCAGACGGCCCGGCTCCGTGCTCAGCCCCCAGCCCTGCGCCGCCCCCCACCCGGGCCAGCTGCCCCCCAGGCTGCCTCCTCGTGCCGGCGGGGCTGGTGCTGCTCGGAAGGCCCACATCTGCTCCCCAGCGCCAAGGCCTGCGGTGCCAGCCCCACATCGGATTGTGGTGGTCTGTCTGTGTTTGTTGAAGTTGGGCCGGGAGAAAGGCCTCACAGTCAAGGCCGCCTGGAATGCACGCCCGGGCCCTGCAGACAGCTCTGTCAGCAAGCTCAGGAAGCAGGCTGGAAGGGCTGGGATGAGGCCCAGGTCTGCAGCCGTGCGGCCTGCCCAGGAACACACTGTCGCAGAGGGGAAACCGAGGGCCTGCCGCCAGGACAGAGGTCCCTTCTGTGTGGAGGCCAACCTGCCCTCTCTCCCTCTGTCTGCAGCATGGGGCCCTGATCCCCTTGACCGAGGACAGAGTCAAGTAGGAAGCACTGATTTTCTTACTAGACCACGACGGCTTGTTCCAAAAGGAGAGCGGAACGGTGCTGACTTTCTGGAGACTGATGCCACACCCTCTTTTCATCAAAGGCAGGATCCCTGGACCCCGCCCCTCTTACAATAACAGCAAAAAAAAAATTAGTAATAATGAAAGAAGTTCCCGCTTACTGAACACTTACTGGAGAGACAGAGATTATCGTGCAGAGTGATGTTCAAAATATTTAGCAGCCAGCAAGCCACGGGCAGCAGCTGAGAATGCACGGGACAGGTCCCGGAGCACCTGCTCTGCCACAGGTCACCCCTTGGTGGCCGCATCACGAGGTGGTCGGGAGGGGGGTCCTGGGGGCGTGGCATGAACAACAGGAGGGCCCCTGGGGCCTCCGGGCAGCAATGGTTCGTGAACAAGTGCGGCAGATCTCAGTCCCGCTGCCTTGCACCTGCTCGTCAGTCAGCCCGGGGGCAGTGCCTGCACAAGGAGATCTCCCAAACATCCCGCCCCAGCGCGAGTCCGCGAGAGCCAGAGCCAGGGCCCATTTCCCGTGCCTCGGCCGGGCCTGTGACCACCTGGCCAACAGTGTGGAGGAGGTGACACGTGGCTTGTCTGGACCCAGGAGCCCGGAGTCCCCTGCAGGAGACCCAGGCTCACTGCTGGAGAGAACGGCTGTGGGAAGAGGCCCCAGAGACGGAGAGAGCTGGCGGGGAGCCCCGCTGCTACTCGCCCCAATCCAGCCGCCACCCCAGAGTGCGACCGTGAGACACAGAAGAGCCACCCAGCTGAGCCCCAGCCCGCCCACAGAATCATGACCTCGATACATGACTGCTATTTCTTACCCACCCAACTAGGGGCTAAGTTGGTTAAGCGTCCAACTTCGGCTCAGGTCATGATCTAACAGTTCGTGGGTTCAAGCCCCGCGCCGGGCTCTGTGCCGACAGCTCGGAGCCTGCAACGAGCTTCAGATTCTGTGTCTCCCTCTCTCTCTCTGCAACCCCCTTCCGCCTGCTCACACTCTCTCTCTCGCAAATACAAATCAATATTTTTAAAAATTAAATTAAAAACAACGCGGCTGCCCTAAGCCCCATGTCTGAAGACAATGCGTTATGAGGCCCTTGATACCCAGAATGGCACGCTGCCATACTTACTTATCATCACTGTGAGGTGGGCATTATTATACCCATTTTACAGACTCCGAGAGGCTAAGGAGTTTGCCCAGAACCACATTAAACACCGGAGACCAGCTCGGCTGGTCCTCTCACCCCTACGCCGTCCTAAGTTAGAGGCGAGCCCGCAGCCCCTGGGTCCCAGACGCCCACCGTCAGTGCCCCCGCGACCCCTGCCCGTCAGGCCACCCGCTCTGCCCACGGGGGCGTCTGGGCCGCCGCTCTGTGAGAACCAGCAGGCCCACCACCCGTCCTCCCCCTGGGAGCGCCGCGCGGCCTCTGCCCCACCTTCTGGGGCAGCCATGGGCCTCGGGACCCCCTCTGCGGCAGGTTTAGCTGCCGGGAGACTCGCCGGGATGGCATGTTGATCCGGACCCGATCCCGCCGTTTTCTCACTGCCCTCTCTTCGCGGCTGACACACGTGCGCCTCCCTGAGAAACACACAAGTGTAACATTCATGGGTTGTACTCCTATCGGCACTCATGGAACTGGAGAAACAGAAAATTCTCATCCCTCCACCCCCTGCCCGGAAAGTACTTTCCCATTTTGTCTATTAAGAAGCCTCCCCAGCTGTGCTGGTTAATTATTCGCAACGGCGCTGCCGTGTGAGGGCGCTCACTCTGCTGCACGCCAGTCCCTGCCCGCCCTGCGCGCCCCCGCCCGGCGACAGCCATCGCGGGCTCGGTGCTCCTGCCCAGCCCCGTTGTCCTGCTGGCCCTTCCAGGCTCTGCCCCACTGCTGCCGCTGTCAGGAAGCCCTCGGGGAGCACTCCCTGGAGGGAGAGGACCTCACCCACCACCTCCCCATCAGCACCTCACATGCAACCCTAAGTTCCCGCATCAGGCAAATCACTGAGTCAAATCTCCCCTCTCAGGCCACGCCCTCTCGGCTGCACCTCTGGCTCCGTGGCTCTGGTCCCGTGTTCCCTCGCACGAGGCATCATGGTGGTCACGGCTCAGCACCCACCCCGTGCTCAGAGCTGGGCCCTGCGATGCCTGTGCGCTGTCTCACTTCATAACAGACACAGTGACAACCCCGCGTGGCAGAGTAAAACGGGAGCTCCGGAGAGGTGAGCCACAGGTGAGCCCGTGGTGTAAGCCCCGGTGGCCCGCTGTCAGGCCGCATGTCACTGGCCACACTGGTAATCGATTCGCAGCCCTGACTAAGCATCAGCAACAAAAGGAGAAACAGTGAACGTGCACGATCCAATCTTCCCGCAAATGAGCAATGGAGGGAAAGTCCTTCAGTGGTAACACACGACATTGGCCAAGATGTACAGGATGCACCAGGGCCCATCTGTTTTGTGGTTCAGAGCGAGGATCCTAAAATCAGCCCAAAGGTTTCTCTCGATCACTCCCACTGTCTGAGTATCTCCTAAGAAACCGAGCAAGACGTGGCTCGAGGCTCACACACAGCAATGGCCGTGGCCATGGTCACTGCAGCATGACTTCCAACTGCAAAGACTTGGAAACAACGTAAATAAACAGCAAGAGGGATGGACTGACTCTGGAATCTGGTTTACTTTCTTCTTTCACTTTTCAGTATTTTCCAAATTCCTTCAAAACGCAGTCCTCGCTTCCATGGGGGAGAGGGGTTAGTCAAGAGCACTTAAAAGGCAAAAGCAGAGACACAGGTCACCACCTTTCTGTGGACAGAGGACAACCTCTGGGGAACATTTTGGTGCCCAGGTCCCGTGATTCTCTGGCTAGGACTTCATCCTGCACAAATCCTTACACGAATGCACAGAGACAAGGTCCAAGCACAGTCATTTGAACACGGGACTCACAGCAGCAACCTAGAGGTTTACCCCCAGGGGGTGGTTAAATAAGTAATGGGACAGCCACACAAAGGAATTCTGGGTGGTTACAGAGAAAGAAATGGGGCTTGAGTATGAAGCACGGGCCGAGATATGCTGCTGACTGGGGAAAAGCAGCTTGCAGACCTGGGTGTATAGCATAATCCCATTTGTGTAGGAAAGTATAAATACGTGGGATTGTTTATGCAGACACTGGGCAGTCTAGAGGGGTACACACAACACCTGCAGCCCGCGGTTACCTGGACAGGGAACAACCAGGAGCATGAGGAACTTTGATGTCTCACTCAGCTTTTATGTTGCTTGAATTGTTTTCAAAAGCAGGATTGCTCCAGGCAAGTAAACATATTCTTTCCTTCACTTTCTGTTATGGAAAAATTCAAACACATGTGAAAATAGAAAGAATGGTACAATTAACCCCAAGGTACCCGTCGCTCGGCTTCCAGCTTCTGAAACGAGCACGTCCTGCCCCAGCCCGTTTCACCGCAGCCCTGTTCACCCACAGTCTGTCCCACCCAGAAGACGCCAATTGTTCGATCTCCTCAAACAGCCGGTCAGTGTTCACGTTTCTAATTTCTCATAATGTTCATGTCGTTTTTTTAACAATTCATATCAGAATTCAAATAAGGGCCACAAATTACACTCATTTGATGTGATCTCTAGTATTCTCTCTCTCACACACAGATATGTATACGTGCATATATGTGTGTGCATGTATCTGCAAATACATGTGTAGGGAAACTGAGGCACAGAGAGCCAAATAACTTGCCCTGAGTGCACATATGTGCATGGAGACTCAGAGGGGCGGAGAGGCTGCCTGAACAACCCAGAAGGCTTATCTCCAAGGTTTCCCACCATCTGGGGCTGGCCAGTCGCACCTCCAGGGTGTCATTTCACCCATTCTTCTGTCCTTTCAGTTTCCTGTAAATCAGTGGTTGGATCAGGAGACCTGACCCAGCTCAGGCTGGAGGTTTGGGGCAAGAAGGCTTACAAGCAACGGTGTACTCTGTGCTCTGCTGTCGAGGCTCCGCTTGCGTCATTTGTGATGTGAGCTGCGCTGAGGCTCAGGGCCAGCAGACCCCGCCTGCGGTCCGCCAGGCACCAGACCAGCCTCTCTCCCCTGAGCACACACGCACGCATCATAATCACAAGAAGAGCTCTTTGCTTCCAGCTCCCCTGAATGTGATGACGTGAACCCCAGACACGTGGGGAGACAGCACCCTCCACACTATCCGTGTGCCCTTTTGGCACGCCCGCGAACTGTCCCAGCCACCGTGATACAGGATAACTCTTCTCATGGTGTGCACCTTGCAAGGCCGCTGTGGAGGCTGAAACGTGGTAACGTGGGGAAACGTAGCAGGGGCTTATCTACACAGCTGTTTCGTTCTACACTCTGCGGCAACTCAGTGAAAGAGATGAGCTCACAGACTCAAGGCTTCCTCCCCTCCTGGGTGTGTGACCCAAGGCAAGTCACCTAACCTCTCTGTGCCTCGGTTTCCTGCTGCTGAATGGGAATAACAAGATCGCCCACTTCCAAGGGTGGTGGGGAGAACTAGATCAGGGAACCCATACAAATCGCCAAGCACCACACTGGCACACGCCACCTTTGAGCTGACGACCTCTGGCGGGTGCAGAGGAAGCCCAATCAGCGTGTGATGAACTGGCTGGCCCTGGGGTGTCGCTCAGCAGGTGGTGTGGCGACCGAAAGTGCTTTGTTCTGGAAGTGGCCAATCATGGCAGCTCCCCAGCCTCAGCTCTTGTGTCTGTGAGGCAAGGCTGTGATGGAGCCCAGGCCTCAGAGGGGGCGGCAAACATCTGACCCCCGAGAGCATGTAATGCTAAGAGTGAAGGTAAGGGGGAGGCTTCCTCCGCCCCACTGCGTCCAGTGTCCCAGCTGTCCAAGGAGAACCGGTCAACCTCTGCCCCCTCTGCCCCCCTCACCCCCAGCACCATGCCAACGACAGCACGATCACCAGCCCCTGGGGCGGATGTGTTTCAGAGCTCAGAGTGTGGAGGACGTTAGCAAGGCAGGTACTGTCTTAACGCTCTGGCCCGTCTGGGGCCACAGCGTCCGTCGAGAACACCAATACTTCTGCAGCAAGACACACAAAGCACTAAGTGGAATCGATAAAGACTTGAAGAGACTCACAACGTTTGTGTCAAGCCTTCCCACCCCATTAACTGGCAGCAAACTTTGGAAAAACGTTTCAGTGGCGCGATCTCTTGAGATTTGGGCACTGCAGATAAGAGCATGTAGGTCATGGGGCATCCAGATGGCTCAGTTGGTTAAGCAGCCGACTTCTGGCTTTGGCTCAGGTCAGGATCTCATGGTCATGAGATCAAGCCCTGCGTTGGGATCTGCAATGAGCATGGAGCATGCTTGAGATTCTCTCTCTCCCTCTCTCTCTGCCCCTCCCCTGCTCTCAAAAAGAAATAAATAAACTTCTAAAAAAACAAAAGCGTGCAGGCAGGCGGTGTGCGTATCAGAGACCACGCGTGTGCAGCAGGGACAAGAACGGCTCACAGGGCAGGACTGGGAGATGAACATGGCAGGCCAGTCCGAGGCTGTATGGACCCCTGGGCACTTTCATAGATAATCCTGGGAACGCAAGATTCACTAATCCTTTGGACTGTGGACAGGGCTGGCAGTAATGGGGTCCAGGAAGGCAGAGGGGAGGGTATGGAAAGTTCTTTACCACCTTTGGTCTCTTGGTCCCTGCCCTCATGGCCAGAGGGGACACTGGAGCTCCTGAGCTGCTGAGGGGCCAGCCAGACATGCTGTGGGCTCATCTTCTTGAGGCCCCATAGCCAGGCAATAACAAGACCATGTCAGGGGCACACAGTGGGGTCTCGGCCTGGTGCCTGGCATCCTTCCTCTCTTCCAGGACTCTGCCTCCACGGCCACGGCTGATTGGCCTGGGGAGACCCCATGACCCAGTCAACGGGCTTCCCTGACACTGCACTCAGCCTGGAGAGGGGGCAGAGGTCCCTCTCGTGCGTGGCCTCAGGGAGCCTGAGACGAAGCAGCAGATGCTGTCTCTTGTGCCCCCGTGTGGAGGAAGTGGTGAGAGAGACAGAGAGAGAGAGAGAGAGAGAGAGAGAGAGAGAGAGAGAGAGGAGAGAGAGTGGAGTGCAGAGAGAAAAGGACGTGGGAGAACATTTCTCCTGCTCCCCTGGCTGAGCCAACATAGAGGCCCAGGTCACTCCTGGCCTCTCCACGGCTTGCATTTCATCCTTTCCCTAAACCCCCATTTTTACCTAATTTCAGTTGAGCTGGGGCGGGAGCAGCACATGCGGGAAGAAAGGGTCCAAGCGGCCAGCTCAGGAACGAGCGCCATGTTGGCAAGCACGTCCCCAAGCACGTCCCCGCGTCCGTGCTTGTTCAGGAGGTTGGGGGCGGGGGGGCGGGGCACGTCTTCCCCAGACCCCAGCCGGCACCTGTTGGGAAACACCGACCCCACTGCAGGGCAGGGATCTGCACAGACTCTGTGTAACACCTTATAAGGAAAGCCACTGGTGCACAAGGTTAAAGAGCACCGTTAGCTTAGTTGTTTCATTACTTCTGAGACCAAACAAACATTGCTGAGTTAGTCAGTCTCCGTTACCGGGGGCCACGCATGCCCACGTGAGCAGCTCCAGGCGGGCCACGTGCTGGTTTATAAGGTGTGAGAGCTGAGGGGCGGCCAGCGCCATCCTGCAGGGAAGCCGGGAGCAGTCGAGAGGAGCCGATGGAAAGTCAGCACCAGTAGACGCTCAAGAGGCCGGCCTGGAGACCCAGCTCCGGCGGGCCTGTGAAGGAGGTCTGCGCGGTCCCGCGGGGTCCCTACCATGCCTGGGCACAATGTCTGTGGATGCCCTGCCCTCCTGAGCTGGTCTTCCTCTTTACAGGGGTCTGCAAGTCCCTGTCTGGAGCGCTGGGTGTCGTTTCAGGGAGAAAGCAGCCTCTCCCGTGGCTGGCCGTGGCTGGCGGCCGTGAGAGGAGGAAGGCAGAGTGGCACTCCAGGCCCAAAGAATGCTCCTCCTACGTCCTCCCTGTGTGGCCTCCCTTCCTGCCTGCTCCCTGACTGCCCGGCTTTGGGGAGCAGAAGGATCTTGATAAAGTCCTGGGAGTCGCAGGGGACAGAAATGGACTTGAACCAAAAGAGGGATTTGTGGCCAGGTGACAGGCAGCTCAGAGACACGTAGGGCTCAGAGGCCGGGGACCAGGAGCAGGAGCCTTCAGAAAGGAGGGCAGATGCCCTTAGTCCCAGCCCGCCTCTGTCTCTTGCCCCTCTGCCCCCCAACTAGGCCACCCACACGACAAGGATGCAGGGTCGTCTGCATCTCCCACTCCAGGCCCTCCTCTCAGGGTCTCGGTGTGCACAACAGGACACGAAGGCCCCCGTGGCTGGCAAGCCACCATTCAAGCCACCCCCACACGGCAGTGTCTCCCAATCCCAAGTTCCTAAGTGAGAGAATCGGGCCAACCTGCAGCCCAGTGTCCATCCCCCGCCCAGGTAATGGTGGCCAGGGAGGGTCACAGGAAAAGGCTCCTCCCCCTGGTCCTTGTTCCCTTCTGGAAGCCATCCCCATATGCGGTCAGTCAACAAGTACACTCTGGGAACCTGCTGTGTGCCGGGCATGGTGCTGGGGCGGAGTGGGGGCAGAGGGCTGGGGGGCCACCATGATCAACAGGAGACCTGGTCTGTGCCCACAAGGCACCGTCATCCCAATGAGAGAGGCAGACGGGGATTTAATAAGCACACCAAGGGAGCTCCAGCTGCAGCAGCGCCTGACAGAAAGGGCCAGGGTGGAAACACAATCCGTATAGCAAGGGGCGCAGGGCAGTGGGGGGGGGGGGGGGGGGGGGGATGAGGGGGACTGACCTGGGGTCTAACAATGACGTATGAGTTAAAATCTAAACACTGTAGAAGTTAACCAGGCAAATGATGGAGAAAAAGCCCTCAGGCAGAGGAAAGAGCTCAGGCAAAGGTCCCAGGGTGGGAGGGATGAGGCTGCTGGGGAGTGAGGCAGGGGACTGAGCAAGCCAGAAGGGGAGAGGGTGTGGGAGTGAGGGGAGGGTGCTGGGCGGGCTGCGGAGACACGGTGGGGGGGGGGGGGGGACTCATTCTCACGGGAGCAGCAAGAGGCGCCACTGAAAGGCTTTAGGCAGAGAAGCGAGTCGTGGACGGGGGCTGGGGCCACAGCAAGGGGGTGAGCGTGCGCCTGAGTCCCGTCTCCACAAGTGGAACCCCCACAGCCTCCGTTCTGAAGCCCGGCTCTTGCTGGGGCCACCTCCATCGTCTGCCCAGAGCTCTGTGCTCCAGAATCCAAAACTCACCCCAGCTCCAGTACCACCCGTGCTGCCCTGTCAGGGGCCTGGGAAACTCACCAGCATGGAGAACAATATTTATCTTATATTTAGCCACATCCCCGGCAGATGACTAATTTCCGGTGCCCACACCACAGCTGAAACACAGACTCAGCACACAGACCGTGGGACGCAGGCTTGCAGCAGCCACAGAGATGGGTGGAGGGGGGCGCTGGGAAGTTTTCACGATAGATCAGTGGGCCCCCCGCCCCACAAGCTCTGCCTGCTTCTCTGAGCCCTTCCGGGGGACACTGTGTGCTAAGCCCCTGTGACAACTCACGCGGCGTGTGCCCCAGGTGGGGGGGCCCGGGGCACTTGGCCGGGTTCCCCCACGGCCACACATTCCACCGTGGCAGGTCCAATACACTGCCAACGTCCTGATGGGGAATCAAAGGCACAGAGAGGTCACGCAGCCAGCGGCGCCGCGGCCAGCCCCACTCCTCACCACAACTGCCTGCTGCCTCCTATGAGACATCCTGCAAACGCGGCCCACGTGGACTGGGCTGCCTTGTTCCCTGTGCTCCAATCGCATGTCCACTCAACTCCACAACTGTGATGGTGGCCGCCAGGGCCTACAAAGCCTGCCCATCGTGCCCTCGCTGGCTCCTGGCTGCCAGGTGGCCAGGTGACCACTCCGCTCCCACCCACCCTCTGAATCTCCCAGTGAAGCTACTGACAAAGACAGGTGCCCTCCAAGCCCTGCGACTTCCCTTAGGGACACTGCTCTCCACCTGTAACGCTACATTTACACGTGTGCTTTTTCTTGTGATCCGGAAGCGCCAACAGGCATAGACCGTCTCTGCCCTACTCTCTGCTGACTTCTCGGCACCTACTGGAAGTCTGGTGGCACAGTTATTTGCGGACAGAAGTCGGGGCGAGAAAGGGAAGGAGGACGGGGAGAGAAACCCAGGGCCCCAGGAGCACACGGCGTATACGAGCACGTACCCGGCATCCGCTTCTTACCGTCTCCCTGACTAAGGAGTTGTCGACCGATATTTGACATGGTTTTAACTTTTTGAAAATCAAACTGTGACAGCGGTCATCAAGCATGGCTTCCCAAGGAAAACCCAAATTGACCTAAGGTCTTAAAGGATGGCGTAGGGGCATACGGATGGGACCCGTGGGCAGGGGCAGGCGGTGTGCACCAGTATGGGCACAGCCACCACGCTGGGTACCCTCCACCACCTCGGTGGCGCCTAATCTTCCATGTTAGTACACTGAATGGAAAGATACTTCAGCAGGAGTGGTGTAGATGTTTCTAAGGAAAGACACTAGCTTGATCTGGCTCCACTGGAGGAATTCACATAGCAGAATAGACCAGAACAACGTGTGGTGGTTAAACAAATCACAGCGCATCTGGTCAGTGAATGCTCGGTGGGCCGAGGTGAGCAGACATGCCAGATCTGATGCAGACAGAGCTGTACGAAGCCTCAGATGCATCCCACACCTAACAATGGCTGGGACTCATGTTTTATGTTTAAAGAAAGAAAAAAAAACAGCATTGTAAAAGTGGCATGGGTAGAAAATGATTACCATTTATGTTTAAAATTACATGGGTGTAGGTATAAACATAAACATGATCTTATACATCAAGAAAATTTCTAGAGAGATGATCATGAAAAATTGCCCCAAACCTGGTCTTGGACAGAACCTCCGTAATGTGATGTCATTCACAACTTCCTTCTGGGAAGAAATGGGCATTTCTGGTGATGAAACGCTTACACAACTTTCCAATAAGCTTCAAACTGACCCTCAGGCAAGAGCTGATGGCTGTCCTCCAGCTGCGCCTTCTTCTGTCCCCGCTAAAGTTCTGAGCGGTGAAGGCAGCTGACGGCCTTCATGATCTGTGCTTCTGTAATCTCTGAATTTTTTGCTGTTGCCTTGTATTATTTTAACAAATGTTTTTGAAGATTTAAACATGCAGCATGGCCAGGTTGTGGAAAAGCTTAAATGCCACATGGGAGTATCTGGAAATTATCACACAAACGATAGGGAAGCCACGGAAGAACTCTGGGCCAAGAATTTCCTGGACTCAAGTGTCATTTTTAGAAGATTTACATTGAACTAGTGAGACTTCCCTTCTCGGCCGCCCGCACTCGCCCAGGCTTCTCCTGAAGTGAGGTTTGGAAAGTGCAGCCATTCCACGTGGATAGTAGGAAGTTTGTGCAGAGAAGCCATGGGACACCTCGAGATGGGCCAATGACAGGGGCAGGCCCTGGGCTGCGGTACGGGAGGTGGACAGGGCCAGTCCCCCGCGGCCCGTGCCCCGAAGAGGCAACAGCCCTGCCCGCTGGAGAACACAGGGGATGCCGAGGATCCTCGCTCGCGGACAGACGTGCAGACAGACCGTGTCCCGGGAGACACTGCCCACACACCTCGGGAAGATGCTCCAGACACACGTGCTTGCCGTGTAGACACAAACAGGCGCGTGCCTGTGGGTGCTCCGCGTAGGTCTCCTGATTGCCGACATGCACATCTGTTCCTCACATTCTCCTCCGAACGGGCTTCACTGTCCCACTAACTTATCAGTGACCTAAATAAAATCTCTCGTGTGTGTTCATTTTATCTGCACGGGAAGAACACGATTCCACCTTCTGCAGACAGTTCTCTGACAGAACCAAATCTGAAGGGAGGGGAGGAGACAATGGCTCAGCTCCACGCCCGTCATCTGAGCCGAGAAATCAGGGAGGACCAGAAGTTGGGAGCTGAGTGTTTTATGGCTGAGCATGTCGGGGGCCCAGGACCGGAAAGGGGAGATGTGATTTGGAAGTAGTTCAGCAGTCAGTTGGGCATGGACTGGCCGGGGACGGTTCCAGATGTGGCAGAGTGGGGCGGGGGTGGGAAGCAGATGGAGGAAGAGCTGGGGACAGGGGAAAATCTGATTATCAGATGTGCAAGGCACTTACAGACATGTTTCTGTACTTAGACGATGCTGAACAGGACAGAAACAGGGAAGGAAAATGAAGGGTTTGTGGGGACTGGATGTGGAGAAACTTGTTATTCTTGAATCTGAACAATGAAGTGCTTTCTTAAAAGGTAATCAGATAAGAGAGCAAAAGGGAGGCTTGTTCCAAACTGCACCAAGCCCAAGATCACACAATATTTACATTAAATTTAGAAGCTAATGAAATTCCAGGTCAGTGATCAGCCACGCAGCTCACTCTCCTCACCCGGCACAACCTGGCAGGCGTGTTTTGAATAATAATAGTCCAGGATGGGATGGGGAGGGGTGAGCCTTTGGAAGGAGATCCAGTCTCTGAGGGTCTTTTCAGGGCTAAAGTGACTTCACAGGAAGAAAGGGGGAGCTCTGTGGAGTCCCTTCCCCAGACCAGGGTCCTGATTCCCTGAGATGTCAGGCACTGTCACAGGCGCCCCCAGCGAGGGCGGGCTCCTCGAGCAACCCTCCTGCCTCTGTGCAGCCAGAGAGACTGCCCGGTGGACTCGGGCCTGCAACTGCCTGGGCTCACCTGCGGTGAAGACAGCACAGGACTGCTCCAGAAGGAAACCTCTTCTTTGTCTTTGCCACAATGCAACCCTCCTGCCTTGAAACCCACGTGCGAGTGAGAGAAAGACAGCATGCTGGGTGAGCCCAGAGGACTGAAGGTCAAGGCTCCAATCCCTGCAGCTTCTGCTTGCTGGCCTGGGGTGGGCTCAGGTCGCAGGGGCAGGCCAATGTCCACTTGGGGTGGGGACAGCGTGCATGGGATGGTGGCTCAGATGTGGATGATCACTGGTGGCAGTCACAGTGAAGTAAAACACGCCAGCTGAACATAACGGCTGCGTTAGGACACTGGGAGATTACCAGTAATCGCTTCCTTAAATGTATCCTGCATTTTGTCACGCTGTGGTAGCTTCATCTGTAAACGAAGTGAGACTCAGACTTGGTGGCAGGGGTGGGGGGGGAGGGATAATAATTTCTGTAACGTGTCAGTGGTAACACACAGTCCTTCCTGTGTGCCTGGCACTGCTCTATTTGACCCTCACAACAAATCCGTGCAGCTTCTCCTGGCCCTGCCCCATCCGACACACGCAGGAGCCGGGCCCAGAACGTGTGCCGAGCCTGGTGCCGAGCCTGGTGCTGAGCCTGCCTGGTGGACACAACAGGCAAGTAGGGTAGGAATCGTCAGTCAGGCTACGGGAATGGAATTTCCCTCCAAGGAGAGGGCACGCCCACAGGTGGGCCAGGAAGGTGGAACCCCACACAGAGAAACCTTGGCCATAAACCTGCCCTATGGCACATGGAGTCCGGACATGCCCCGCGGGGCTGGGTGAGGGGTCCCCTAAAGGTGCCCCTAGAGGCCTCGCTTTCCTGCGCCTCGCAACCTAAGACCAACTCTGTTCTGGGGACCAGAAACCAAGTGCCTCTCAGTGGCACCAGAGAATCCCCCAGCTGCCTTTACTAAGAAAAACTAGATGCCGTGGGGGTAGCGGCACCCGGCCCAGCTGGCGGTGTGCCCGTGTGGACAGAGGGAAAGGCAGATTTCACCCGGAACAGACCTACGCACCCAGTTTTCCGTTTGCCCAGGAAGCAGCAGCAACGCAGAAAGAGCAGAGCTGGGAAGTGAAGTCAGGCTCAATGATTTAATGGGGCACCGGGTAGCGTGAGGCAGCTCCGCGCGGGCCACGTCCCTCTAGGGACCTGGGAAGACCTGGGGCGGTGTCTGGACATTGGAGCATGAGGACAGCCCCAGAAGGCAACGTTTGGGCACAAAAATCACTCTTCTGTGTGCAGCCTCGGAACACCAGCACTCGGCTCAGCCAAGCAAACAGAAAGACCTTTCATGAGGCTCTCAGGAGATCTTTTAAAAAAAAGAAAAGTAAAGTAGAGCCTTTCAAAGAAGAAAGTTCAGCCCTCAGCAAAAAAACTACTGGGCTTAAAAAAAAATTAATCAATTTTTGTGGTTTCAATAAAAGCAAAGGGTTTTGTGGTTTCCCCTCAAACTTTTCACCATTTTCCACAAAAACAAAAGCCAATATTTGAAACCATTTTCCCTCAGTGAAAGTGGCAACGTTTTTGCTCAGGAACAATTTCTTGGAAAAACATCTCTGCAGTGTTTCTGCCTCACAACAGCTCAGGTTGAGCCCCAGAAAGCAGCCGGCCCACCCGTCCGTGCCAGGCATACTTCACCTGCGGCCCACACGCTCAGCCTCAGGTCACTGAAATGCGCTTCTGTTGGGAAAACCCTACATGATGAGATGGAATCTTCTTCAAGAAGTTAGATTAAAAGAGGGTCATTTTGCTTTCCAAAGACTCAAACATGAAGGTCTCAAGGTGATTTCTGATACCCAAGGGTCGTGCCTTAAGCAGGTCTGACAGCAGAAGACAGAGCCACCCACTCCTGGTACCCATCATGGTCAAACAAGTAGAACCATCATGTCTGCTCTCAAAGGAAACTAGCTTTAACCCTCTTATTTTACAGGTGAAGAAACTGAGGCCCAGAGTGACCATGGGGTCTCTCCTAAGACACAGATTATCAGCAGAGCTGATTCAAATCCAGGTTCTCTTGACCTCCACCCAGTGTTTTTTTGGTTTCAGTTCACCACCCCCCCCCCATCACATCTTCTCTCTTGGTAAAATTTACTTATTTTTATCAGCTCTTAATCCCTGGAACAAATACTATCTATACATTAGCCAGCAAATTTTAGTATTTCTTGACCACGTGGAATGGAAGGTCAGTAACTTTCAGCCTCCTGGATGTGAACTTCAGCAAAAGATTCCCAACTCACAAAATCTTTCTTTCAGGGAGGAATCAAGAATGTTCCAGGAACTTTTAAGGGCTCATCTTGGTCACAGAACCTAGGACTATCAACCCCTACTGGATTCTGCTTCCCTACGTTTAACATCGATAACAACGTCCTTCTAATTTTCCTTTTGCGCTAATGCTAAGGCTTCCTTCAGTCTAGATTTTTTATGTATTTTTTAAGTTCATGTATTTATTTTGAGGGAGAGAGAGCGTGCACGCAGATGAGCAGGGGAGGGGGAGAGAGAGAGAGAGAAAATCCCAAGCAGGCTCCAAAACATCAGCTCTGAGGCCCAACGCAGGGCTCAAACCCACTCATCATGAGACCATGGCCTGAGCCAAAATCAAGAGTCAGTCACTTAACCAACGGAGCCACCCAGGAACCCTTCGGTTTTTTAAATATAATTTATATCTCTACAACTTTATTCTCCTCCCTCTTGCTTTTTACTCTGAATTCATTGTTTTTATGCTTTGTATTTTCAGTTTAAGTCAGTCAAAATTTTTTTCTGAAAACGGATAAATACTAAAAAAAATATTTTCTCTCTCAGATCTTAAACCAAAATAAGTAACAAAATTACTCAACAACAGACAGAAGACTCAAGGGAAACACAAAAGTAAACACAAAAAGAACTTTCCCCCAAAAAAAGCCAGCAAAAGAAAACAATAGGTCACTGTCCCCTCTTTTTGATCGCTGTGAACCCCCCGTCTGCTGTCATTGTCACCAACCACGCAGAGGCAGGGGAGCCCGTCTGCGGTTCTGAGTCTCTAACCTGAGGACTCATCGTCCCTGCGGCGGCCCAAGGGTGAGACACAGTGGGACTGCTGAGGGCATCAACTCCAATGCCACCATTCACAAGTAGGGACTGAGGCCCAGAGAGGGCGAGTGACTTTCCCAAGGCCACACAGCTCGGCAGTGGTGAGGTCAAGATCTAGGCTTTTTCTACAGTCACGCCCTTCCTCACAAACATGTCTGGCTCCACCAAACCACGTGAGACAGACTTCAAGAACCTAATTCAATAACATGAGCTTTTTTGCTTTTGTTTTTTCATGCCAGCCCAAAAGCTACATCAAAACAAGCCAAGTTTCTACTCAGAGATCCATGACAATCCAGAGGCTGTGGGTGTGGGTGTGAGTCTAGGTAGAACTCTAAAATTCTGGGAACCTTTACAGCCAAACTCTAGGAAACTGCCGGTAAAGCAAGCCATCGTATATAATCAACAACTACGAGTTCATTCAACAAATACTTGGCAAGAGCCTCCCAGGCACCCACCCCCATGGTGGTGGGAGGGAAGGGAGCAGTAAAACCAAGTGGCGCTGAGGCCCGCCCAGGAACGCGCATGTGAGGAGGGACCTCGACATGAGCTCAGCAGTGCTGGACGGAGAAGGGGAGGCAAAGGAAACCCACAGCCGCTCCATGCAGCTGGCCCCTTTGTGAACACAGAGAAGGAAAGCTTTACTCTCCATAAGGAGTTGCTTGTGTGAAGTGAATTAAAACAGGATCAGAAAGTGTGGAGTGTGTGTGTTTGTGTGTGTGTGTGCGCACACATGTGTCATGGAAAACCCGGGCTGGTTGTGCCCACATGGCCAGCCTACCTATCATCTTCGCAGGGTCCCTGCTTCAGCGTCTGCTAAAAACTTAATGTTGAATTAAACAGCTTCCCCAAAATCTGGGGCCCACAAAGCAGCCTTGGGATCTAGAACATTAGTTTTCTGTCTGTTCATGGAGAGGGATTGATTTAAATATGTTGAGAATGTCTTAGCGGTAAAAGCGAGTGGATTTTTTTAAGGGAAATTTTATTGGGAATATTTTTCCCCCTAGGTGTGAAGTTTGGCAGGTAACTGCATTCTCTGATGGACTGTTGAAGACTCGGTTAATTAGAAATAAGATTCGGGTCCAAGGTAAACAACTTGAGCCTGCTAAGTCTTCTTAGGATGTTTGTCTGAAATGTTTCTGAAAATAGTATAGCTTTCTGTAAAGAAATCTTAGCCGGTGTTCATAACTGGAGGTGACTACATTCTAGCTCGGCCCACACTAAACTGGTATTAGACGAGGGATTAGTCTCTCATTTTATTTGAAAACCCCAAGAGGAGAAGCAGCTCCAACCACCGCTTTCTTATCCATGTTCCAGAAACGAGGCAGAGAGCCTGCAGACCAGCCCCGATGGCTTGGTGCAGAACGAGCAAGCTAATCGCCCGCTGTTTATTGATACAATCCACTGCACAGACAGAAGGCAAACAGCAGCCATCCTTGGAGTTTCACTGGGGCGGGACACATAATCCTCACTGTGCCTCCATGCATCGCACAGCCTGGGCCACCCTCTCCTCGGGAAGGTCTCATCTTCCCCACTCGGTTTTGCCCAGTTGTCTTTCTGCCTTCACACCGCAAAGTGCTAAGAGGAAGGAAGTTCAAGGCTCCCTGAACTCCCATGAGGGACCCAGAGTGGGACCGCCCCTCTGATTCGGGGAAACAGCGCCCCAAGGCAGCCCTACACGCCGAGCCTCCGCTGGGTGCCCTCTAGGGGCCACAGGCCAATGAGCACCATCGTCCCTGCATTTTTGGAAGAGGAGGCCCAGGCAAAGGCAAGCCCTGTAAGCGCCCTCCCAATCGACAGGGTGCAGTGGGGACTCGAATCTAGACGTTTGGAGAAACAGTAATGAGGAGGGCGAGGGGCGCTGGCAGACACAAGTCTGCAGTGAGCAGGGGACCCAACAGACCCTGAGCTGAGCAGGCTCTCTCCCCTGCTGCTCTGCCGGGGAGGCCTGGGGGTGCCAGGGAGCCCAGCTGCTGGCCCACCTCCTCCCCAGCTTGCCGTCAAAGTCCCCTCCTCCCTCTGACGGATGCCACTCTCCTCCCATCCCCTTTCCTCGATGTTTACCAGACTGCTGTGTGGAGACACATGAGTGAAGACACACATGAATGTCATCTCTGTGGGAGCCATTATCCATCACCATACTCCACCCCACACAGGCAGGCATCCGGGTTCATTCATCCTCCGCACACAGTAGGTGCCCAATAAATGTATGTGGGACAAACTATGTAATAATAAGTCTGTGGTGGATGACAGATAAGGACCCAGGTCTCCTGGACTCAGCGCCAATTCCATGAGACTATCCTCTCTCTGGGTCACGAAGGGACCACACTCCTGCATTTCAGCCTCGAGCTTCTCTGCCTCCTTCCTGCCCCGCTCAGGGCTACAGGACAGAGGGGACAGGCAGGGGCTGCTCCTTGTGTGTCCCACACCCAGCGCTCGGCAGGAGTTCCCACGAGAGCCCGCCCAGCCTGGTGGGCAAGGACTGGGGCGCACAGCCTCCCGGCGGTTGAGGCCCAGCACTCTGCCTGGTGACCAAGACCCCTGGCGCCAATCTTCTCGACCCTTCTCTGCGCCCCGGGCGTTTGTCTGGCTCTGCAGAGTAGGGTTCTTTCCAGCGCGGACTTCAGGCGAGAAGTTGACACATCTCCACTAAAGCTGCCTCATAAAAGCTGGAAATATATTGAGCAAAGGATTCCATTTCCTGTCCTCAGCCGGCAGACGCATGTACCGGGCTTTCATTCTCGGCCAAGTTCTCCAGGGAGGTAGCACTGCAAACCATTTTTCTGAATAAATGTTGACACTGTATAATTTTCCTTTGGTGCAAAGCATTTCACACACACAGGGGGAAAAAAGAAACCAGTGTAGCCAAGATGCCCGAAGACACAGGTCCAGAGACCCGTGGGGAGAGAGGACCCACACTGCCAGTCAGGTGGACATGGCCACCGAGTCTCCTCACACCGCTGGGGCCGCTTCCCCCACAGGAGCCACGAGCAGCCGCACCACTACAGGTTCGGGGAGAGCGGAGAGTGCCACAGGCTCGTCCGCCTCCCCCGGGCCGCCTACGATAAGCGTCTCTCCATTAGCGCCCCCTTTGTTTGAGATCTGAACTGGCTTGTGTTTGCCTAAGGTCCCGCACAGACCAGAAAAAATAATTTTTTTAATTCAGAGACTTAATTTTTCTTCCGAGCAGTGTGAGATTTACCGAGTACTGAGCAGTCTCCGGTGCCTGGAGGCGGGCTCCTGCCCAGGACGGGACACAGCTGGCCGAGGACACCCCAAAGGGCCGGGTCCGCAGGGCCTGTCCCCCAACAGCTCCAGGTTAGAGGGGGACGCACAGTCAGCAACAGAAGCTGTGGTGAGTGAGTCTGCCAGAAAGGAGGTGACCAAGACAGTCTGGCAGAGATGGGAGGTGGCGCCTGCTTTGACTGGGAGTTCAGGGGCAAGATGTTTACACGGCCGTGTTTTATTAGTAATATTGAAAAGTCAGCCTCAAGGTGCAAATATAGCCGTGCAGTTCATTAACCTCAGTAGCCAACAGATGAAATACTATGTGGCCACCAAAAATAGCATAACGACTCTGTAATACCTGGGGAAACGCTTACGATATAATTTCAGGCAAAAAAAAAGGCAGAAAATAAAATCATACTTGCATGTATTAACCTGGCACACATAAAAATACACGTACATTAGAGAGAAACACATCACACATTAATGGGGTTGTATTTGGCAGCTCAAGGGTGGAGATTTAATGAATACGTACCCTTATGTAAGAGGCGGGGCGGGGGGAGTTTTAAACAAAGAAATGGGCTGAAAATTCCAATCAGTTCTGATGTCAATTGAAGGCTATGATTGAGGAGTATTAAACCAGTATTACTGCCTTTGACATTCAGTGACTTCTTTTTTTTTTTTTTTTTTTAAATTTTTCTTAATGTTTTATTTATTTTTGAGAGAGAAATAGAGTGAGCAAGGGAGGGTCAGAGAGAGAGGGAGACACAGAATCTGGAATAGGCTCCAGGCTCTGAGCTAGCTGTCAGCACAGAGCCCGACATGGGGCTCGAACCCACGAACCGTGAGATCATGACCTGAGCCGAAGTCGGACGCTTAACCGACTGAGCCACCCAGGCGCCCCTGACATTCAGTGACT
The DNA here is from genome assembly GCF_003009895.1 of Hyaena hyaena. Lineage (NCBI taxonomy): Eukaryota > Metazoa > Chordata > Mammalia > Carnivora > Hyaenidae > Hyaena > Hyaena hyaena. The sequence goes on from NW_024080633.1 coordinate 9,193,909, forward strand.
TCTAACCACTCACTACCAACTAGCTTAGAAACGACTTCAAGGGCACCTGCGGAGCTCAATTGGTTCAGAGTCTGACTTCGGCTCAAGTCATGGTCTCATGGTCCGTGGGTTTGAGCCCCAAGTCAGGCTCTGTGCTGACAGCTCAGAGCCTGGAGCTGCTTCAGATTCTGTGTCTCCCTCTCTCTCTGCCCCTCCCCCACTCAGGTCTGTCTCTCAAATATAAACAAACATTTAAAAAGTTTAAAAAAAAAAACAACTTCAAGATAACTTGTGTATGTATTTATACATATACATTTATATACACATACGTGTATATTCACACACTCTTATGTGTGTACACACACACACACACGGACACATGTATGTGGAGATATATAAATATTTCCCCAAGGGAAAGTTACAAATCTTAATTTGTTTGGCCAAAATAACAAAAACACCTGAAAGTGGGCCCCACATGGTCTTATGGAAACAGAGGCCAGTGGGGACAGAGAGAAATAATCTTACACGTGATGTGTTCCTGGCAGAGCATCAGCTGTACATGTTCAAAATTATTTTTTTAATTAATTTCAATAGTAAAAAAGGAAAAGAAAAAAAGACATTGAGTAAATTCCCTGCCTCTAAGCGTTTTCACTTAAATGGATCCATTTGCTTTTTAACTGACTCAATAGAAATTCATAGGCCACAACCATGAGGTCTGAGTGAGGAGCCTTGGCCTCAGACCCTAAGCCTAGCTGCTCAGAGCGCTAATCCAGGCCCAGTTTTAAACTCTCCCTGTGGTCCTGGGCAAGCCACCCAGACCTAGCTTCCCAGCTCTCTGCAGACGCACAATCAGGGTCCACGGCCAGGGCTGCAAACACCACGCGGGCACAGAGGACAAGTAAGGGCTCCACACACTGCCTGCCCACCACTCGCTTGCCAGCCAGGGGGAGTGGGGAGCTGGGCAGGGGTCCTCTCCCAGCCTCACTCTCCCCATCAGAAAGACGGGAATAACAAACATCTCTCACCAAGACCAAACCAGAAAAAGCCCTCAGGTGCCAAGGGTCTGGCCCCAGACTGGATTCCATACAGTGGTGACGACTTCTTTCTCCCGGTTCCTTTCTAATAACTGACTCACCGAATGACTGAGTGTATGCCTGTGTTTTCCCTTTGGCAAAGGCTGGTTTTGAGTGATCACAGCTAGTTTTACTGAGCACCTATTACGTGCCCAGCACTTTCCCCCTATCATCAGCTACTATGTTATTTTCCCCTTAGACGGGGAGGCTGGGGCTCAGTCAGCAGTGAAACTGAGATTTTGGTGAAGGCAGGGACGCCAGTCCGCAAGCTTGGCCCCTCCTCCCTGCTACATGTGACCGGACAGGAACAGGGACGTGGATGCTAATTCAGATGTGAGATCTGAAGGGATCCATACAGCCGCTCCCCCATCCGCTCCCACCAGCCCCAGACTCGGGAGCTGTCACACTGTGGGATTCTAGGTGGCTTACTGGACCTCTCCGCTCCTCCTCTTCCTCAGTTTCAAGATGACAACAGCACCTACCTAAGGGGCTGTTGGGACGATTCAGTGAAATAACATATATAAAATGTTTACAGGTCAGAGACGGTGCAACGATTTATTCAACATTCCACAACCCAGGAACCCCTCCAGCTGCAGCGGAAGCTGGGGGAGGAAGACACCAGAAACGTCAGGATGGGCCTGGACTCGGGGCTGGTGAGCGTTTCCCACAAAGGACCAGGCGGTAAACATCTTCGGCTCTGCAAACCATGTGGTCTCTGCCATCATTACTCAACTCTGTCACCAACAATCCCGTCAGTGAATGGGCGCAGCTGTGTTCCAATAAAACCTTATTCACACGGGGCTCCTGGGGGCGCAGTTGATTGAGCGTCCGACTTCGGCTCAGGTCATGATCTCACGGTTCCCAAGTTCAAGCACCTCATCAGGCTCTGTGCTGACAGTGCAGCCCCTACTTTGGATCCTCTGTCTCACTCTCTGTCTCTCTGTCTGTCTCTCTCTCTCAAAAACTAAACATTTTTTAAAAACTTTAGGTTTTTTTAGTGGCTCAGCCAGTTAGCCGTCTGACTTCAGCTCAGGTCACGATCTCACAGCTGGGTTCATGAATTCAAGCCCGGCGTCAGGCTCTCTGCTGTCAGTGCACAGCCCACTCTGTATCCTCCGCCTCCCTCTCTCTCTGCCCCTCCCCCACTAGTGCGCTCGCTCTCACTCTCTCTGTCTCAAAACTAAATGTTAAAAAAAAAACTAAACGTTAAAAAAAAAAACCAAGAGGGACTGGCCCTCAGTCGCAATTAGCTGACCCTGACGCAGCTGGTGTGGGGCTGGGTGGCCTGGCCTAGGTCAGTCCTGTAGAGGGGCGCTGGGTGGAGCAGATACAGAAATGCCACAATCACTGTGCTACATCGACGCAGCAGGAGAAGCGAGGAGCTGGGGCCCCGTCAAATGGAGGGAGAGCTGGGCCCCAAGTATCTGGTGCTCGCAGAAGAGGTCCTCCCTCCCAGCAGCTCTCCGGAGTATCCTGAAGACCCCAGCTCCAGGTCCACTTCCTGGGCTGAAAACCCAGTGGGCTTCTGACAACAGGGGCAATCGTGGGCAACTGGGTGGGCATGGCGCTCCCGTGTAGCTGTGTCTCCCACAGAGGGTGTCCCCGACCACTTGACACCTGGGGCACAGACCTGGGTCCAAGTCCTCACGCTCCTTCTGGCCTCAGGGCCTTTGCACATGTTGTTCCCTCTGCCTGCAACATCCTTGCCCACCTATTTTCCATCCGGCCATCTCCTTCCTGCTCCAGGCCTCAGCAGAAGCACCGATTCCCAGGGACAACCTCCCTCAGCCAGACACCACCCACCCCTGGCTCAGGCCCCCCTTTTTGTAAACTCCCTTGCACCTGCACTTCCCCTTGTAATTCTAACCACACTGTGGTTCTACAATATTTATTTGTCTCCCCCACTGGAGCCTGTGCGCGAGGGGACCACATTGGTTTTATTCTCCATGGTTTCCCCGGTTCCTAGCTCAGGATCTGACTCAAATATTTGTTGAAAAAATTAATAAATAAACAGAAAGAAAACTAAATGTGCAAGGAGAAATCTCTCATTCCAAGGAAGATGTTATAACTCAGTGGCATTACATCACTGGAATAAGTATGTTTTAACTCTTTTTCCCTCTTCTATTATTTTCCCACTTTCTTGCTTTCCGAATATATAAACTGGGGTAAAGTAAGTTCACATAAAGGACTAAGCTCTTTTTTTAAAAAAAAGAAGTGCCTCGGTGATTGATGTACTGCATTAGCATTGAAAACAATGCAGTTACATTATACATTTTATACAAACTACTAATCCACGTGTGCGCAGATGTGCCTCTGAGGACACGTTAGTAGTTTTATGATATGCTTTCAATATTTCCCCATTGTTCCCATGTAATATTTTTTGCTATTAAAATACATAATAAGCTTCTAGAGGGAAAAAACAGGGTCACTCTGAGCCAGTAGAGGAGACTGAGGACTTATATAACCACTTTTTCGTTCTCTCTGATGAGGGAAGTTTCTGAAACTAACTTTCCCTCCCCAGGAATGAAAATGCACTGAAACAGTCACAGGCTCAAGACTAACTTGAGCCCCTCACACTGCTTGAGGCGCCTGTCCTCGAAGGACACAGTGGTGTGTGGCACGTGGCGCCCCGACTGCTGGCCGTGTCCTCACGTGGCAGGGGGAGGCTCCGGTCTTTTATTTTTTAAGTGTAACTAACACTCAGTGTCCTCTTAGCTTCAGGACATAGTACAATGGCCCGGCCCAGGTCTCTCCCATCCTTGTAAGGTCACGACCCCATCACGGGTCCTGACCAATGACTTCATCTAATCACCTCCCCACAGACCTGATCACCTCCCAACACCATCCCACTGGGAGCCAGGGCTCCATCACGGGGATCTGGGGGACACCTTCAGTTCCTATCACTCATTAATATTTTAAACATTGATTACTTGTGGAAAGGACACTATTTTGGATACTCTGAGCTACATAAAGCATATTATCAAAATTAATTTCACTTTCACTATTCATAACGTGCCTGTTGGAAAATCGTAGATTACACACGCAGCTCCAATCGTACTTCTCTCGGGCAGCGCCGGTTCAGAGGGCGGATGTAAACTCTACCTGCAGGGCTACTGCGTGACCTTGAGCAACTACTTACACCTCAGGTTCCTAATCTGTGAAATGGGAGCGTTCTGGCACGGTAATGTGAGCTGGGTTTATCTGCACCATCACCTGGCAGGCAGCCTCCAAACGGGCCGCATTCCCCAGGAACAGGTATGTGCTGGAACCATCTCCCTGGTGAGGTGCGCTCAGCTCCCTTTAGTCTCGGCGGGGCCTGGGGGTCACACGGCCTTTTTTTGGTGAAGAGTCGATTGGCAGGAGACTCTAAGCAAGAAAAACAAACAGGGCTCCTCTCGATGTGGTTATTAAAGAGAGATGCTTCAAAACAAACAAGGAAAGAGGGACGTCATCACGAGAAATCACTCTCGTGGCGTCCTCGAAGCTCACCGCGAGCCCCAGCCGGGAGTGGGCAGGGGGCGGGGCATGTGGGGCAGGTGCCACCAGCGGAGCACCCCAGTCTGGCAGGAGGAGGAAGCCGATGGGAGGTCAGGTGAGGGAGGAGGGAGGCCCCCACATATGGAAGCAATTACTGGAGAATCCTGCACCTTTCCCAGTGGCAGACAGCCCCCCTAGCTCCAAACGCCTTGCCTCCCTGGGGGCCGAGCCCCCTGGACCCAGCTGGCCGAGGGGCACCTTCAGCGTCCGCTCCACACCCCAACTTGGGCTCCGGCCCCTCCGCGCGCTGCCCCAGGCTGGGGCCGCGGAACAGAAGTGCAAGGACGGTTTGTCTGCAGCCACTGGGATGGAACGAGCCGGAACCCAGTCACATCCTGCAACAGCCAGGGTCACCCCGTGATGGACGAGGGTCAAGGACCTGCCCCGACCTGTGTCCGGGGGCGGGGGTGGGGCTTACTTAGTGCCCCTGGGCCCTTGTGGGGAGACGGAAACTGGCTGAGCCACACAGCAACAGATCCTGAGCCACCGGGAGGCCTCTGTCCGTGGCATTCCATGGATATTACACTGAGCAGGTTTTGTGGAAACAAGAGGTCTGTGTCCTACAGATCCCGCGGCACACTAGGCCACTGAGTGACCAGGCCCAATGGAACCACTCATGTGGCCTGTTTTGAGAGGTGCAGATTCAGAACTTGCCCCGGCCAAGCTGACCAAGTACAGGCTGCTCTCCGCATCCAGTCTGCCCACTCGCCGTCCCCACAAGGACCAGAAAGCTTCCCAGAAGGCACTGCGTGCGTCACTCTCTCGACCCTGCGGGCACCCCATTGTCGCTCCTTCCCGGCACCACCCCCTCCCCACTGCTGACCCACTGGAGAAAGCCTCCCCGATGTCCGCCTGCCCCCAGTACTCCCCCGGCCCCTGTGCAGCTACTGTGACCCTCCATCGTGCATCATCATTGTTTCTAGATCGACTGGTCCCCGCGTCTGGCTGCCAGCTCCTCGGAAGCCGAGAAGCACCTCCACCTGCGTCCCCGTGGCATGTGCTGACTACGCAGACGGTGCAGAGCCACCGGGAGCCCTTCCCTGGAACAGGGAACACAGGAGAGCCGCTGGCCTAGGTGTGAATCCCAGCCCGACCCTCCTCTTCCCGAGGACCCTGAGCAAGTTACTTAACATCTCGGTGCATAATAATGGTACCCCCTCTTAGGGTGGGAACAAGGTCAGTGGGTGAAGGGCTCAGAGCCACACACACGGCAGGACTAGGGACACTGCAGTGTCCGCTGCCACGTCTCCACTGTGGCACAAAACCAGACACTTTTGTAACATGGATGTCACCCCCAACAGCCCACTGGGGCTCGCTGCCTCAGAACAGAGGCTGGGGTTAAAGCCTCTAGCCTCAGGACAGAGAGGCCAGTGGCACTGTCTCTGCTTAGTCCCTCAGTCCCTGCCTCTCCAGAGGACGATCCCCCTGAAAGACGTCTCATGTAGCACAGAGGAGAGCTCAGGGCTCGGGCGAATTTCCCGTCTGTGGTCTGGGCCAGCTTTCCTGGAGGCCCAGGGATTACAGCGTGAAAACACATTTTAAACCTTCCCTTAAGAAGCTGGAAGGCCACGTCCATGTAGGACACTCCAAGTACTTAAATTTTAAGACGGCAACATGCCAAGAGCACTCACAGCTGATGGACCCCTGCTTTGTACTAAACATGCACCTTCCAGAAAAATGATTCAAGCAGAGCGCCGTGTGCCTAATGAAATCACTCAGAGGACGCCTTCCCTCCCCAGAAGCATCCTCCCTCCCCGGGTGTCAGGGCCGTGCCGGATGCCAGCGAGGTATGTTTGCAAAGTATTCATACTGTGATATCGTAACACCCCAAAGGAGTCGGGGCTTGGCACCCCAGGGACAGAAAGATGCCCTTGTTCAAGATTCAACCACCGGATGTAAGGAGAAAGGGCCCGGCTTCCGGTCAAAGTTCACAGCTGTGGCTGTGCTCTGCTCTTCAGATTCAAGGGACTCACGTGTGGGGCAGAGAGCAAACCTCAAGCACAGAAGCCCATAGCCAGGCATCATTCAAATGTAAAGTTCTCGGGGTGCCTGGGGGGCTCAGTCCATTAAGCGTCCGACTTCGGCTCAGGTCATGATCTCCTGTTTCATGGGTTCAAGCCCCACATCAGGCTCTGTGCAGACAGTTGGGAGCCTGGAGCCTGCTTTGGATTCTGTGTCTTCCTCTCTCTCTTCCCCTCCCCTGCTCATGTTCTGTCTCTCTCAAAAATAATTAAACATAAAAAGAAAGAAAAGTTCTCAGATAAGCATAACAAAGTCTGAATTCAAAGCTCAGCCCCTACTACTTCTGAGTTGTTTGTGTGACCCTGGGCCCGTTTCTTGACCTCTCTGAGCCTCGGTTTTCTCACTGACAATATGATAGAAATATCAGTACCTGCTTTCCAGGTTGGAAGTGAAGACTCAGTAAGACTCTGGGCTGGAAGACTCTGCTCTGGGAATCGTAACACAGCACTCAAATGCCAGCTTCGTGTGTCTGAAGGCCAGCGTGCTGTCTTTTGCCATGCAAAGAATGTGAGAGCACCCAGATGTTCTGGTAGCCAGGAGAGGTGCAGCCCCAGCACAGCGTGCGCACAGCACGAGTGATAGGACAGCAGGGGACCCTTTCTGCTCATCAGTGAATCTGCGGCTCCCAACAGCTCACCTGGCACACAGCAAGGTCTCAGAAACGTCAGGTGAGGCAAGGAGGGCGTGTGCAGTATTCAGTGGGCTCAGCGCTGACGGCCGGCCAAGGACGGTCCCTGCCAGAGGAGGAGCCAGAAGGAGATTCACACCCCTGAGGGTGTTTCCCTGGGGCAGCAAGGAGCCACACACTGTGCTCTGAGCTTCAGAATCACCTGGATCTTTAGTCCTGAAAATACAGCTGACCCCTGAACAACGTGGGGGTCGGGGGCGCTGACTCCCCACACAGCCGAAAATCTGTGTGTAACTGCTGACTCCCCACAGCGAACCTACCAACAGCTGAGTGTTGACCAGAGCCTTACTGATGACCTAAACAGCCAATTAGCACATACTCTGTATGTTGTATACGTTATATACCGCGTTCTGACAGTACAGTCAGCTGAGGAAAGAAAAAGTTATTAAGAAAGTCGTAAGATGCAGAACGTACAGCTACTGTGCTGTATTTATTGAAACAATCTGCACATAAGTGGGCCCACCGCTCAAGCCTGTGTTGTTCAGGGGTTGACTATATTCTTGCATGCCTTGTATAACCTATAAAATAATCTGCAAAGTAATAATCTCCCCCCAATAAAAAGCAAGATAAAAAAGAAAGTCATGGATGATAAATGCCCATTATTAAGTGACAAGAATTCAGGAATCATTAGAAAAAGAGGATTTGGTGACCCAGAACTTAAAGTTAGTGAAGTCAGGGGAGAAACGTGCACCGCTCTGACCGCCCACCCCCAGGAGCAGGAAACTGGCAGAACATTCGGAACAGGGAGATGCTGTGTCCCGATAATGAAGGGGACAGAGCTGGGAATCAGGGGCTCCCAGCTTTTGCCTCTGCATCTTTATGAACCAAGATCACTTTGGTTGATAAGAAAGTGCCCCCAACACACCGGTGAGGACAGTCCTCGAACAGAGCAGCTGCAAGAACTGTGTGGGTGGGCGGGGGGTCCGGTGCCCTCACGTTCCTTCAAAGCCTGCTTCAAAGGAGACGCGGAGGGGGTAGAGGTGCCCTCGCCACGGCTGCCCTCACCGTGTAGACACGAGACAGCCACTAACAGGAGTCAGAAGAGCGAGACATGCTTTCTTCTTAGTGTTTTTTTTCTTACACACACACACACACACACACACACACACACACACACACACGAATAGTAGCCAAGGAACTTCTAAAACAAATTAATCCCAAAATTAAGGTTGGGAAAGAAATGTCCCCGAGGACAGCAATCGTGTTTGAAGCTGGGTGTTCTGTTTGTTTGGTTTAGAGCTCTCTCAATCTCTCACCTCAACAGTAGGTAAAACTATCTTTGGGGATCAGGCAAGATCTGCTGGCTTTCAGTCAAAAGCTGAACAGATGTTCCTGCAGCCGGAAAGCCCACCAGGACCCAGTGTTTAGTGGGCTCTCATGGACTTGCACACCCACGTGACACTCTGCACACCTGTGCATCCCGTCGCCTCAGACAAGCATAAATGCAGGTCCCGGCAGCCTCCAGACATCTGCAAACCGCCCAGTTCTCCTGACACGCAGGGCTGCCAGGACCGTGCTCTGGAGGCCCGGCGCCTGGCTCCAGCACGAAGCGCCTCCGTCATCCCCGTCCCAAACTCCACCATGGGTGACAACTTTCCCAGGTGAGCCACATGCCTCCCCACCCCCAAACATGGTCTCACACGGGGAGCCTGCATCTTTGATGACCTCTGCCAGCTGGTCCAGGGTTTTGTGAGCATCCAGGAGGCTTCAGAGGGGAGGAGAGGATAGTTGGGCTAAGTAAGTGTGAAGAAGACACAGATGGAGAGGCCCCATGGAAACTGTGATGTTGTTAAAGAGCCATTGCTGCAAAGCACAGTGGAGGCCTGGTGCCCGGCACCTGCTGACCAGTGACGTGGGGCATGTGGCTCTGAACAACTGCCTCCCCCACCCAGATACACGCAGCTGTCTTCTTCTGGGGGCTCCCCCCCAACCAAGCACATGGTCCCATGAGAAGCTTCCAGAGCCATATGTCCCAGCAGGTGGCAGCTGGTGGTGGTGACAGATGAAAAGGAGAGGCAGAAATGAAGGTCGAGTGGGTTCATGACAGTGTGTGAGCCCCTCGCTGTACTTTGATTCTTCAACTCCATGAGCAGATGGCCTGACTTCCTGCCCGAACCTTGTTTCTGTCCCATACGCCCAGCCCTGCCACACCTGGTGTGCGTGCGCACGGGTGTGGTAAAATGCACATAACGCATAATGTGCAAGTTACCATTTTCGCCAAGCTGACAGTGGACGACTGAGTGGCATTTAGAACATTCTCAGGACGGTGTAATTCTCACCTCACCTACTTCCAAGACGCTTTCATGCCCCAGAACAAGCCGCCACAGGCCGCCGTCACCACCCATCCCCCTTCCCTCCAGCCCGGGCGGCCCCAGCTTTGTGTCCCTGTGGACCCACCTATTCCGGACATTCCGTGTAAATGGAGCCCTTCCATATGTGACCTTGTGTGCAGATCTGGTCTCGGCGGCCCTGAGTAGCGCGCGGCCTCCCACAAGGTTCCCCGTTCCAAGGGGACACAAACGGCTCCACACCTCTCCTCCCCGGGTGCCGGCGGTGATGGCAGCTTCCATCACAGACACTATGCGCCTCCCGCTCACCCTCACTCAATCCACATTTTTGAGCACGTATATAGCGCCTCCCAGGCGCCTGGTGCCGTGTGCGACTGCGTGAGATGAACAGGGGCGGTCACAGGGCCGGGAGGGCCTGGGCGGGGCTGCAGTCTCTGTGAGATGCACTGGGCCCCGCAGCTGGCACGCTGGAATGACACTCGTGGTAAAGTGAGGGCAGAAATGGAGGGAAGGAGGGGCGCCTGGGTGGCTTAGTCGGTTAAGTGTCCGACTTTCGCTTAGGTCATGATCTCGCGGTTCGTGGGTTCGAGCCCCGCGTCGGGCTCTGTGCTGACTGCCAGCTCAGAGCCTGGAGCCTGTTTCAGAGTCTGTGTCTCCCTCTCTCTCTGACCCTCCCCTGCTCACGCTGTCTCTCTCTCTCCTAGAAATAAAAAAAAAAAAAAAAAAAAAAAAAAAAAAAAAAAAAAAAAAAAGAAATGGCAGGAAGGAGCAAGGTGCCCTGGGTACCTGGTTTCAGGTGGCACTCACTCGCGGGGCCGTGCAAGTGCCGTCAGGTGGGCCCCACCATCAGTTCTAGACACCGGGCCCGGCTCTGTCCTCACCTAGGTCGGGCCCTAACAGTGCCCAGCAGGGCAGGTGAACTGACTTTGGGGGGTTTCCTAAGGGCTGGGCAGCACACGGACAGTTTTCTATGTTTGAACTTAACCATTTCTACAAGCCTAGGTGACAACGTGAGCTCCTCACCTCCCTTCTGCACACCAGGCTCAGAGAGGTTAAGGAGATGGCCTACAGCCACAGAGCTTGTGTGGGGCACAGCCAGAGCTTGACCCTAACTCCAAACAGTCACAAGGCAGGAACCTGTCATCTTAATACTGAAAGCGCGTGTCCTTACACGGCGTCTCAAAGCGGGGGAGCTTTCCCAAGGGCCTCACCAGCCCTTGAGGAACATCCGTTCCTCAGAGCCATAGAGCAGGTGTTAACCTGGCCCCCTTCCTACACCCGCAGCCCGGGAAGGGCTAAGCGGCTTGCTCGCAGAGGAGCCGGGGGTAGCAGGTCCACACGAACATCTGCGTTTCATCGCGAGTGCGATGCTACCTGCCTCTAATTTATATTTTGTGCTTACCAACACTTATTTGGCCTTCATCCATCAGAAGTTCTGTGATCACCCAGAAGTCCACTGCCCAGGGCGCCATTTCCCAGGCCCCTCTGTCCAGGCCAGCAGTGCAGGTGTGGTACCTGGTTTCCGCCGAGGTGGGCATACCTGCCGGGGAGCACACGTGCAGGGATGCCTGTCCTGCACACCTGTGTCATGTGTCACCACCCCCCAGCCCCTAGCACAAACGCACAGGCTTCTTGGAAGACAACTCAAGATCCTAGATGGTCCTAGGGAGGCACAGAGCAGCCCGTGTCTGGTTTTCACAGACGCTTGGCAGCCTGAGGATTCTCTTACAGGGTTCAAGCCTGAAGCCCTCCCCACCTCAGCTAGGGCCAGTCGGGAGGCCCTCCAAAGTCACCGAACCGACAGGAGATACATAGTTGACCCTCAGACAGCACAAGTTCAAACCACATGCATCCACTGATACGTGCATTTTTTTTTCAATAAATATGGCACAGGACTGTAAATGTATTTTCCTTACGATTTTCTTAACCACATTTTTGTTTCTCTAGCTGACTCTAATATGGTACGTAACACACATAACAGACAGAAGACATGTTACCTGTTCATGTTATCGGTGAAGATTCAGGTCAATACTAAACTACTGTAGTAAAGTTTTGGGAGAGTCAAAAACTATACACAGATTTCTGACTACATGGGGGGTCCACATCTCTAGCCCTGTGCTGTTCGAGGGTCGACTGTATATATAAAGAGATTTGCCTTAAGGAATTGGCTCACAGGATTATGGAGCTGGCAAGTCTGAAAACTTGGCTGACAGCAGTCTGAACACTCAGGCAGAAGCTGATATTTCAGTTTTGAGACAGACGTTTCTTGATCTCAGGGAAACCTCAGATTTTGCTCCTCAGCCCCTCACCTGATTGGAGGAGGCCCACCCAGATCATCCAGGTTACACAAAGCCTCCTGACTCAGAGATTGACCACATCTGCCAAAAAGCCTTCTCAGCAACAGGTAGGTTAGCATTGGACCAAACAGCTGGGTACCAGAGCCCAGCCATCACACAGCCCAGGGGGTCTCCCCAGGCTTCAGAACCCGCTCAGCTGGGAGACCCCCTTCAGGGCCACGCAAACCAAGGAGCCATAGTTGATACACAAGCAGGTATCCCCCATGGAAGGAAGGGTGGAAGGATCTTGCTTTCTTTCTACGAAATGTTACGTGGATGCTCTCGCACACCAAGAAAAACACAAACGGACTATGTGGACGTGCGTCCTCAGAAAGCGCAGACATGATGCTGTGGAGGCCTCCTAGGGTTTGCGGCATCACAGGGCAGTCCTGCCAAGCAGCTGCCTCCACAAAGGCACTAGGCAACAAAAAGAGACTGCAAGTGTTAAATTCTGGTGGTGAATTCTCTGGTGATGATTCCTCATCAAGAAGGAATCATTCTGTAATAAAATGAAAACTCCCCAAATACACAGAAACACCATCTGACTCAAAACAGGGGCAGTGTGGCTGTGCAACAGCGCAGCATGGAGCCGTCCCCGCGGGACCCGAGCCCCGGCGATAAAGTGCGCGTGACTCACTGAGGACACGATCGGTCAGGGTGGAGAGGTCAGCAAAAAGATACCTGCACTAAAAGGAAACAGTCAACAAAACTAAAAGGCAACCAACAGAATGGGAGAAGATACTTGCAAATGACACATCACACAAAGGGTTAGTATCCAAAACCTATAAAGAACTTACCAAATTGAACACACAAAAACCAAACAATCCAGTGAAGAAATGGGCAGAAGACATGAACAGACACTTCTCCAAAGAGGACATCCAGATGGCCAACAGACACACGAAATGATGCTCAACATCACTCATCATCAGGGAAATACAAATCAAAACCACACTGAGATACCACCTCACGCTGGTCAGAGTGGCTAAAATGAACAAATCAGGAGACTCTAGATGCTGGTGAGGATGTGGAGAAACGGGCACCCTCCTACACTGTTGGTGGAAATGCAAACCGCTCTTGAAAACAGTGTGGAGGTTCCTCAAAAAATTAAAAATACAACTACCCTATGACCCACCAATAGCACTACTAGGAATTTATCCAAGGGATACAGGTGTGCTGTTCTGGAGGGGCACATGTACCCCAATGTTTATAGCAGCACTATCAACAATAGTCAAAGTATGGAAAGAGCCTGAATGTACATCGATAGATGAATGGATAAAGGAGGTGTGATGTGTGTATACAATGAAGTATTACTCAGCAATCAAAAAGAATGAAATCTTGCCATTTGCAACTACGTGGATGGAACTGGAGAGTATTATGCTAACCGAAATTAATCAGAGAAAGACAAATATCCTATGTTTTCACTTATACGTGGAATTTGAGAAACCGAACAGAAGACCATGGGAGAAGGGAAGGAAAAATAAGTTACAGAGAGGGAGGCAAACCATAAGAGACTTTTAAATACAGAGAACAAACTAAAGGTTGATGGGGAGGGCAGGGGAGAGGGGGAAATGGGTGACGGGCACTGAGGAGGGCACTTGTTGGGATGAGCACTGGGAATTGTATGGAAGCGATGAATCAGGGGAACCTACTCCTGAAGCCAAGAGCACGCTGTACACACTGTATGTTAGCCAACTCGACAATAAACAATAAATAAACAATACCACACTTTAATAAATACTTGCGCACACACAACAAAAGATACCTGCATTTAACGAAAACCCAGGCAGCCAAGTCCTCCTAGGCACGGCCCCCGGACACATTCAGGAGGCCTTTGTGTGGCCGCACACGCAGGAGAGAGAAATCATAAACACGCTTTTCACTACGGCTGGAGGAATGGAAGTGAGTCGGGTTCGCAAGCGGAGTGGGGGAGGGGGAGGGAAGGAAACGCCGCGGATTACATACTGTCATGTGAGTGGCACAGCTGACGAAAGGCAGGAAATTTGAAATGTGCACCGACAACCCGCCGCCCCGGCTCTACACTCGGGCCCCGAACAAAAGCTGCACTGTGCGGTGCCCAGGGACGCGGCTGGCGTGGCCGCCGAGGGAAGGGGCTCAAGCTTCCTTTCCACTTAATGGCTTTTCAGTGCCGGGCGCAGAAACCAAAATGTTTTCTGCGGGGCTGATGATCCAAGATGGTTTGACGAGGAGAGATGGCCCCTCTCTTTGCCTCAGAACGGTCCCTTTGCTTCCACCAGCGGGGACACTGCCTGTCCCCGTCTGCTCAGAGCCAGGCTGCCGGGACGTCCCCCCTGCAGCCCAACCCCCCTCGGCACTGTCCCTGCCACAGTAAATCACCCCAGGCCACAGCTGCCACCCACCCCTCAACAGAAAGCTAAACGCCAGCGTGCAAAGAATCCCCTCGGGAGGGGTTCCAGGTCTGGACCAAGTGGGCACGTGCGGGTGTGCACGTGCAGGTGTGCACAGAGAAAGAAAGAGTCCCTCAGGACGGCGACAACCGCTGGCTGACTCGAGTTCGGGGGACATCACAGAGCTCCCACGTGTTTACCAAGTTCAGCTGACAGTCTTGGAAATGGCTAGAAGCCTCCAGGTAGGAGCCCGGGAGGTTCAGGACAGGCTCCGACAACCCAACCTCACCGGCAGGGCCAGGAGGGTGAAGAAGGGGAGGCCGGGAGGCGGGCGCCAGGTCGGGGGAGGCAGGCCGGCCAGGCTTGGGCCAGAGCGAGGGGCCGGACAGCGTGCTGGAGGAAAAGGAAGACGTGGAGGAAGGTAAGGGGCAGGAGGCAGAGAAAGCATGAACAGCAGATCCTCTGCATTGGATCGTTCTTTCCCTTTCACACAACTTAAGGCTGGAACTCCCAGGCCCCGAGGAGAACCACTGGGAACCTCCACTCCCCCCATGTTTCAGGAGCACAAACACTGAAGCAATGTGGTTTTGTCCCCGGCTCTAAGGGATTTTTTGTCACAGTTCAAAAGTCCCTCTTGGAGCCCCCCCCCACCAAAGCCAGAGTCCACACTCACGTGGACCCACTTTGTAACCCCACCTTCCCTCCAAACTGTCCCCCGGCTCAGCCTGTGTCAGGCCTGAAGCCTCCCCGTCTCCTCACGGCTCATCCATGACGCCTACGCCAGCGCACACACGAGGAACAGTTTCCTCTCCCCTCCCTGTCCCCCCAGCCCCTCGGCCAGGATCCAGAAGGGCCATCACACACCTCTCCTCAGGTCCAGGAGGAGGGGCTGGGCCTTGCGACCCCTGTGGGCACCGGCTCCCCCTCCCTACAGCGAGAAGGAGGGTCTGCGTTCTCCAGCAAAGGCCCTGGGTGAATTCAGGGAGTGGCTCAGAGGCGCCCACCATCTCTAAGAACGCCACCACCAGGATGGCCACCCGGCCACGGCAAGTGCTTCCTAACTCACAGGCTTGAGGCTGAGGCTTCAAATTCCTCACCTCACAAACTCCCAAACACCCAATGGCATCTGGATTTTTATCTCCACTTCTCAGCTGAGGAAACTGAGCCCACGGGGCTCCTGTAACCTGCCCAGGGACGAGGAGCAAGGGCCATGGGCCAGAGCCCACCGTCTCAACCACTTAGAAAAACAGAATCGGGTTCACATTCTGCCAGCCTTTCCTGAGGGATTTCCAGGCAGAACTATAAACAAAAACAAACAAAAAACAGAACAAACTCTTGTAACCTGCAAGACAGGCTCTCCTATGAGCAGAACTCAAAACTCAGATACAGAACCTGAAAGGAAGCTCTAACTCATTTATTTTCAGGATTCTTTTCTTCTTCCCAATAACCAAGCCAAACGCCCAGAATTTCCCCTCATCTTCCAAGCAGCTTTTGGGGAGGAAACCTGGGTTCTCTGCTCCGCCCCCGCTGGTGCCATGAAGGTGGGACAGCGCCACCTCCTGGGCAGCAGGCCCGACACAGCTCGTGTCCAGCTTGGAGGTGCCCGCGAGCAGGCTGTTCTTGAGGCCTGCTAGGCAGCGAAGCCCCCAGTCCCAGGCAGGAGAGGAAATCAGGTGCCCACAGGAGAGGAGGCCGCACTGGCCCCCCAGGCTCACCTACCCGCTTTGCTGCTGCACTAACTCAGGGGCTTCCAGGGACACCTACCAGAGTGTTCCACATGTGCCCACGAGCCTGGGGTCGGGGGATGACCAGCACCATGGAGGGTGGCCCGAGGCAGCCCATCCACGGGGCCCCAGGGGAAGAATCGTGGGCATGGGGCAGGTGCTCAGCGTCTGCTACGGGACCCGGCACGAGGGAGAGGCCCAATAAATGTGTGATGAAGCAAAACGAGGTGAGTCAAGCAGCAAGCAGGTCTGCCCACCCCGAGCCGCTGCTGTGGGCGTGCGGGGGGCCCAGCCTGAGGCACACAGGCCCCCCCACTGCCTGCCCAGTGCTTACAGGGCAGTGGGGGACCCCGGAAACACACAAATGAAAACATAACTAATTTAGTCCCACACAGTTTGTTACAGTAAGTTGACGTTTTCAGGTAAGATCCCTCCACAGAGGAGACAGAGGCCACTTGAAACCTTCAGTCATCCATTCAGTATGGACCGAGCATTGCACGGTGCCAGCTGCCATAAGCAGCACCTGATGTGTGCTCCTCGCCACCACCCCCTGGGGTAAGAACAGAATCTGCACTCTAGAGATTCAGAAACTGTGTTCAAGAGGGGCCGATTAGCTTGTCCAAGGTCAGCATGGCCACAACTGCAGCCAATGTTCCAACCCAAAGCCCGGTATGGAGTGCGCTAAGCCCCATGATGGTCCCTCACCCAGGAGGTATTTGGTGAGTTCCCGTCACGGGCCAGGCCCTGAGCAGGTCCTCAAGACGTGTCAGGGAAGAGAGCAGGACGAGGGCCCCGCCCCCCAAGACCGAGGACCATCAAGTGACTGAGACGATGAGGAGCAGGGAGAAAGACAGGCTGCTCACGAGCAAAGCCGGACAGAGCCGCTTCCGAGCCCTGGCCGTCTTTCACCCCCTGCGCCTGTCCTCCTGTCTGCACAACAGAAAGAGGAGCAAGTCGGTGAAGATGGAAAACTCCCTGACAGCCAGGACTGACCCCACCGGTTGTTTTCAGGAGCAGCTCTGGAAGAAAGGCGGCACATCACCGGGGAGCCCACAGGCAGTCGACATCGAGGGAGGAGGCGGTAGCCTGGTGCTGAATTAAGAGTCATCTGATGGCTGTGCCACAGACGCTGGGGCCAGAGACGGGCGCAGGCCGCACCACGAAGCCACAGGGCAGCGACCGGTGCATCAAACGCCTTGTTGTTGACACTTACTGACAGTCCCAGGTATGCTGTGTGTTTTGTCGTTGTTGTTGTTTTTAATAGTTTATTGTCAAGTGGTTTCCATATAACCCCCAGTGCTCATCCCCACAAGTGCCGTCCCCCATGCCCATCACGCCCCTTCCCCTCCCCCCACCCCCAACAGTTCTCAGTTTGCTCTCAACATTCAAGAGTCTCTCATGGTTTGCCTCCCTCCCTCTCCCCTCCATTTCCCCGCTTCTTCTGTTTTTTTTTTTAAGGTGGAAAAGATTCTTTCTTTTTTAGATTTTTTTAGTTTGATGCAATTTCAGACTTGCAGTAAAGTTCAGAATAGTATTAAAAAGCCCCACATCCCCTTAACCTGGATGCCACCAGTGTTAACATTTTCCCACATTTGTCTTACTTTTTTGTCTCTGCATTTGTTCTCAGAGCCATTTAAGAGCAAGCTGTCACGCAGACACCAGGGCCCTCTGACCCCTCAGTGCTCCGTGTATATCCCTGAAACAAGGACACTCTCTTTCTCAGCTCCAGTACTCAGCACAGCACCTCACAACCGGAAACCCACTGCAATATACATCACTGATCTACAAGTGTCGTGTCCTGACAGCGTCCTTCACACCCAAGACAGCCCCAGATGCGCTGCACTCCACTGTCCTGTGTCTCTAGATACCCCTCACCAGGAACATTCCTCAGTCTTCCTGGTCCTTCCGGGCCCAGGGCTTGTGTAGCATGCCCTTCGGTTTGGGTTTGTCTGAAACTTGGTCCTGACCAGACCCAGGGTAAGCGTTCTGGGAAGGAGCTCTGGAAAGTGAGACATACTCCTGCTCAGGGCACGGTGTCAGGAGGCCCGCCACGTCTACCTGTCCGTTAATGGTGATTCCCACCGAGATGGCATCTGCCAGCTTTCTTCCTTATAAAGTCTGTTCTTTATCCTTTGTGATTAGTTTCTAGTGGGTAGGCTCTTCGAGACCATGTAAACGTTCTATTGCTCAAGAAAGCCCCCGGACACAGTTTGAGCATACTCACGACCTCGCCTCAATCCGTGCCCACTGAGACGGCTGGCACATGGTGGCCCGCCAATCATGTCCTCTATTAACTGGTCTCTGGCGCCTTTTCTGACACAGGTGACCACATCCCAGTGGGAAATCAGTCTCCCCGCTTCCTTCTTGCCCCTACAGTCTGTTTTCCGTATGAGAGGGACAGAGATCCTTTGAACAAGGAAATCAAAGCCTGTTCACACAAAAAAGAATGAAGCTGGACCCCTATCTTACCTCTTACACAGAAGCTAACTCAAATGGAGAAAGTGGCTCAATATAAGAGCTAAAAATTTAAGTCCCTAAAAGAGAAGAGAGGAGTAAGTCTTCCCAACATTGAAATATCCAATAGATTCCTAGATATGATAACAAAAACAGAAAAATAGGTAAGCTGGGCTTGATCAAACTCTAAAGTTTCAAAATACACTATCAGAAAGTGAACAGACACCCCCACACGGGGCGTGTATATGCATCCCAGTCCTGGCGGGCAGAGGTACCCCCGGCGCAGGCCACCTTCCCACGGGCCCCACGAGCCTCCTGGCCCCGCCACCTGGCAGCTCTAGGCTGCTCCAAATGACACAAACCTGCCGCTTTCGTCGCCCCAGCTTCTCCTCACTGACCCTGCAGACAGAGCCTCTCAAACCTTCACGTGCACACGCATCTCCTGGGGGCTCTGAAGTTGCAGGTTCTGATTCAGTGGGTCTGTGCGTCAGGGAAGCGCCCAGGATGCCGCTGTTCTGGCCCATGGACCACAGTCCAAGTCACAGGTGACAAAAGACCTATTTATTGTACCAAGTAAAGGGTACAGGAAGTCCTTTCCCCAGCCACTGCCTTCCCCCAATCCCTGCACTGCCAAGCCTTGGAAAAGGCTACCGCCCTCTGTGGGCAGTGCCAAGTAGATGGGATTTGTCCTCTTGATGTGGATTACACTCTCAAACTTGGAGATGAGGGACAGGAGAGGCCCAGGGACCATAAGCAGTCACATCCCCATAATACCTTCATCACTAAAGAGAAACCATAGTCTGGAGAGGTGAAAGGCTGCAATCCTGTGTGTTCCAAAGTAGATAATCTACTCTCTTTTTAGGACAATGAGGTAAATAGGGGAAGTGATTTAAAAGCTTATCTGGGTATGAAAGAAGAAGTCAAAGTAATAGCTAAGGCCAAGAGAGGCCAGAAAAGGCCATGTGTGCTCCCCTTTCCTCCCCGGTGGCACCTGAGGGCTGCTGCTCATGTGCAGCGGAACCACGGTGGGGGGAGGGGTAAAAGATGCGAGAGACAATGGATGATAAAGAGTATCTGAGAGCCGACTCAATGTCTGGCTCCAGTAATTACCTTAGGCCACTTGTCCTTCTTTTACAGACAAAGACACTGAGGCTCAGCAAAGGTGAAAGTTGTCCAAGGTCACATGGCAACCAAGCTGGCAAGAAACAGGTCCTCTAAACTGAATGTTTGTATCAAGAGGAGAAGGAAGGTACAAACGGCATTTTGGGGGATGGCAACTGCATAAACCAGTGTATTCCGGCTAATCTGGAAAAGCTCGTTGAGAAAACAAACACTATACTCAATGAGGAGGCATGGCAAGAATAGCTTTCCAGATACAGGATATTAAGGAATGAAATGAATGGTTTAGGACAATTTGTTTGTTATTCATTTATCTCAATAAACCAGCAGGAGTCTAGAAAGCATTAAATCAGCATCTACTGTGTGCCAGGCCTTTTGGTAAAGGCAAGAAGGGGTGAAAGGGATTATGCACTTAATTCTTACAATAATCACCTGTCAGTCCCTTTTTATACATGAGGAAACCACAGCTCTGCCTGGCTGAGAAGGCAACCAGGCAATGTTACCCCCTTTACTTCTCAGAAACACCAAGCCCTTGCGGCTCTGATAACACGGTGAAAGAAGATATCTGATATTGTTCTCAATGTTAACCTAGAGTCAGGAAAATCATACTCAGTCTTCTGATCCAAGTAAGTAGGAAACCATGCTGTCTATAAGAAACAACTTTTAAATATAAAGATGTGGACATGCTTTAAGTAAAAAATGGTTTTGGCAATAACAGAGTAATAAGTACCAGATTTCTCTTCCCATCTTACACAACAGAAGGGGGGAGGTGGGGGGAGAGAGAAGCAGCAGCAGAAGCAATTAGTAGTAGCAGTAATAGTAGTAGTAGCAGTAGTAGTAATATCTGAAAAGTCATTAGTTCAGGAGAGTCGTGCCTGAGACCGTGGAAACAAAGGAGGTGAGTCTCCCATAAAATGCGTGGCACCAAGATGAAGAGTGCCTTCACTGAGACCATCACTAGACTCTCACAGCTGGAATAAGAATTGGTGAAGATAGGTTGATAGAAATTTTCCAAATTCTAATACAAAGAGGAAGAGAAGGAGGAGGGGATGGGGAAGGAGACAATGATCATGATGACGATGAGGAGTTTTAACCAACTGAGCCACCCAGGTGCCCTATCGATGAGGACTTTTAAAAGCACTTCGGACAATTTAATTTAACATACTTGTAACTGAAACCCCAGAAGGAGGGACACAATGGTGTAGAAGATGTATTTTAGAGATGACAGCTGAGAATTTTACAAAAGTAATAAAAGATATCAAGTCACAAACTCAAAAATGTCAGAGAACTCCAAGCAGGATTATTTACTGGAAAGAAAAAAAAAAAGACACATCATAGTCAAGATACTAGAAGAGAAAGACAGAGAAAATCATTAAGGCAGACCAGGGAATAAGGAAACACAAGAACGACAACAGACTTCTCATCAGGAACTATGTGGTCCAGAGGACAATGACGTGCTGAGACAGAAAACAACAGGTGACACAGAATTCTACCTCCAGCAAAAATGCCTTTAATAAATGAAAGCAAAATTTAACATTTTTTCCAGAAAAATCAAATCAGAGATAATTAGTTACAGAAGATCCCTGCTACAAGATATTAAAGCTATGATTTTCAGGTACAAGGAATATAAAACAAGACAGAAACTTGGATCTACACAGAAAAATGAAGAGCTCTGGAAATTGTTTATACAAGACAAAGACCAAAATACTGAGTGTCTAACGCAAAGGCCTGCGGATTTAGAGTCCATGTAAAAGTAACATATGAAACAACAGCACAGAAGGTGGAGTCCGTACACTGTACGTGACATGATGCGTTACTTGCAGGGAGACAGAAAATGGAGGACGTGTATCTAAACCTCAGGAGAGCCAACCACAGGGTCATTGCTTAATAAAAACATAGTAACAATGTATTATCAATTTGTACCACATGTATTAAAACATACAAGAAAAATGCAGGGGTGGAGGAAACTGTTAGTCACACCTCTCTGCCAAAACCCAGCACAGTGGACCGTCCCCCACGCAGGGTCAGGGAGAGCGGAGTGAGATTGCACGTGCGCAGTATGGAGCCCAGCCCTGACCTGTGCTAACGCTGCGAGATACCTGTCGAAGGAATGAGTCAGCGGCAGACAACCCGTGCACTCCATGACAGGTAGGAGTTCTTCCAAAGCACAGAACCCCAAAGAGATGAATGTGACTTCCCATATGTGCTCCCAAAGAAGTGGGGCAACAGCCAGCTAGCTTTGAGTCTTTCGGTTCTGTTCTGGAATATAATCTATTAACAGTTCCACCTCCAGGAACCCTGTGTCCCTCCCAGGGGCGTGTAGTGAGACAGTCTCGTTAGCAATGGCAGTCGGGAAAGGTAAGCCAACCTAGAGAAAGGGACAAAGAGAATCACAGCTAATGTTGAGAAAAGGACATGTTTAACCCCCCACATCTGCAACACATATCTCTCCTGTGATGAGGGCTTGTACTGCTGTGTCTCACCTTGGGAAGGCCCGAGTCTGGCTGCCTTGAAGAGGAGTGCATAAACCACCTGCAAGCTCTAAGGCAAACTAGCCCACAAGTATTCTCCAACCTGCCCCCAACACCTGAAGATTCCTAGTAAACCTAGTATTAAATACTATTGCTATGAATCTAATAGGCCTAACAGAATAACAAATTCTAGACTAAAGGCAGTAAATAAAGCCCAAGGAAAGATCTTTAACTGAGGCACTGGTCACAAGGACCATCCATTTCTCATTTTGCACCCAGGAAACATGACCCAACTTAGAGGAAACGCTCGCAGAAAGAGGGTGGTGGGGGGACCAGCGCAGGACTGGGGGAAGGCCAGAGGGCCTCTGAGGCTGGCGTGCTGGGCGCTGCACACCCTGCCTGCGATCCCCCTTGCCTACCCGTTTGCTCCACAGTCTCCGCAGAGCCAGCTACACAGAGGCCGCCCAGCCCGTCTCCCTGCACCGCCTGCACCTCGCTTCCTGCCCAGCCTCACCGCCGCTGCCTGCAGAGGCCCATCCACCGTAGGAGCGCCAAGGGTGCCAGTGCCTGTGTCTCGATTTTACTTTCTTGAGATGGTCGCCGTCTGTGGCCTCTGAGATCCCACCCCTTCCACACCTGTTCATCTGTTATTCACCCCCCTGCCAAGAGACATCCCTGGGCTGAGCCCCACGCGCCCACTGCCTGGCCGTATGAGCCTGGACAGGTCACTGCGATTCTGGGACCGTCGGTTACCTCGCCCGGTCAAGTCAGGAAGAATTAAGATTATGCATGTTAAGAAGTCTGTGGAGCAGGAAGAGGGAGCAAACAATGAGGAGTAACTATTATTACTGCTGGCGCCTAAAAACTATCAGCCCACATCCTTTCCCCTTTCCATGATAGAAGAGTAGAACGTTCCGTGAGTCATCAACAAACTGCAGCCAAGGCAGCCCTCAGGCTCATTTCTTATACACCCCTTCTCACATTCCTGAGCAAGCATTTGCTCATCTTCCCATACAGGGCAAGTGTTAAGTGAGAGAACATCTCTGGCTCTCACTACTTATAAGATCCTGTCCTGTTTCTGTATGTTAGTTATCTCGTGCTGTGTAACAAATTCCCCAAAACTTAGCAGTTTATTTTTTTAATATGTATTTTCTTTTTCTTAATGTTTATTTAATTTTGAGGGAGAGAGACAGACAGACAGACAGAGTGTGAGCCAGGGAGGGTCAGAGAGAGAGGGAGACACAGAATCCGAAGCAGGCTCCAGGCTCTGAGCTGTCAACACAGTGCCCGACGCGGGGCTCAAACTCACGAACCGCGAGACCATGACCTGAGCCAAAGTCAGATGCTTAACTGACTGGGCCACCCAGGCACTCCAAAACTTAGCAGTTTAAAACAGCAAATGTTAGGGCACCTGGGTAGCTCAGTCGGTTGAGTGTCTGACTCTTTGTTTCAGCTCAGGTCATGATGTCACAGTTCAGGAGTTTGAGCCCCACATCAGGCTCAGTGCTGTCAGCGGGGAATCTGCTTGGTATCTTCTAACCCCCTCTCTCTCTGCCCCTCCCCCGCTTGTGCACTCTCTCTCCAAGATAAATAAAACATTTAAAAAACAAAAACGAAACAGTAAGTGTCTATCATCTCACAGTTTCTGAGAGTCAGAAATCCAGGGGCAGCTCACCTGAGATAAGGTGGGAAGAGGAGGGAGAAAGGGAGGGAGAGGCACCAAGATGGAAGTCACGGTATCTTTTATGACCTGGTGTTGGAAGTGACATAGGAAATTCCAAGAGTCGCACACACCAAGCCGAGCGCAACGAGGGAGGGGACTACACAGGGTGTGAATGCCAGGAGGTGGAACCACTGGCCGCCACGGAGGCTGGCTGCCATGACCATGGAGGTCAGTTCCAAGGACACTGGGAACACAGGTGGGGGCACCACAGGTTCTTCGATGCACTGTCACGTGCCTGCCATCCATCAGGGCGGACAGCAGGGGCCGGCAGTCCGGGGAGGCTGGGACCTGATGGTGAATATTCCCGGTGGCCGGGCAATCATTTCAGCACATTAGCAGATGCAGGCCCTGCGTGCATTTCAGAAATTCAACCAAGAATCAAAGCAGCTCCACGTTCGTTTCAACTGGTCTTCGATTTTATTTATGAAGGGAGCACCTGAGATTGCACAAATAAAGGCCGTCCGTGCCGGACTGGGCCATGATCAGCTTCTGTCTCACCTGGGAGAGCAGCAGCAGGAGAGAAGCCTGAAAACCCCCTGCACACTCTGTTTGGAATAGTTTGAGACAAAATTGGTTTGGGAAGGAAAGTGACTATTTTAGTAGGAAAGTAAATGAAACAATAATCGTTTTGTTTTTAATCTTTTCACTGTTTCTAGAAGTAGAAAATCACAGCATCTGGCTTCCTCCCAGGCCAGGCCGTGGAACCTGGGCTCTCAGGGACCCCCAGGGATGCAAAAGAAGTCACAGTCACTCAGGCAGCAAGGGACAGTTCCAGGGGTCCAGCCTAGCTCCTGCACATTTCACATCTGCATTCTGAGAGGCAACAGAGCCATAGCACTCAACCTCAGTTTCCTCCTCTGTAAAATGGGAGGATATGAGTACATGTTTTGGAGTATACGATTATCGATGATTATGGTTGTGGCTACATGTATTGAATGCTTATTCGCTGTAGGCCAGGCATAGGGCTAAGCGTGTCACCAATATAGTCTCATCTGGCAGGAGAAGAAACAGAAACTCAGAAAAGTGAAGTCCCTGGCCTCGCCCAGCTGCCTAGATGCACACATTGACCCAGAGATAGGTTAAATAGGGCAGTCATAGTCCT
Source organism: Hyaena hyaena (assembly GCF_003009895.1). Classification (NCBI taxonomy): domain Eukaryota; kingdom Metazoa; phylum Chordata; class Mammalia; order Carnivora; family Hyaenidae; genus Hyaena; species Hyaena hyaena. The sequence continues at coordinate 9,218,791 of NW_024080633.1, forward strand.
GTAATGGTTGGGTAGGTGGATGGTTGGAAGGAAGGAAAGATGGATGGATGGATGGATGGATGGATGAATGGACGGACGGATGGATGGACAGAAGGATGAATGGGTAAGTGGGTAAGTGGAGGAATGGAAGGATGAAAAGTAGATGGTCAGATGGGTGTGTGGATAGATAGATGGATAGGTGGGTGGGTGGACGGACAGACGGATGGATGGACAGATGGAGAAGTGGATATACAGGTGGAAGGATGAACAGACGAGTGGGCGGGCAGGTAGGTAGACAGAGGGATAGATGGGTAGGTGAGTAGATGAGTGTGTGAATGGACGGATGAATAGATGGACGGAAAGATGGATAGATAAATGGATAGGTGGGTGGGTGGGTGGATGGATGGACGGACAGACGGATGGAGAAGTGGATATACAGGTGGAAGGATGAACAGACAAGTGGGCGGGCGGGTAGGTAGACAGAGGGATAGATGGGTAGGTGAGTAGATGAGTGTGTGAATGGACGGATGAATAGATGGACGGACAGACAGATGGATAGACAAATGGACAGATGGATGGAAGGAAGAATGGGTGGGTGAGTGGACGGGTGGGTAGAAGGACTGATGAACAGATCAGCAAGTGGAGGAATAGGACCACTGCTCTGGCTGTGAAGAGTCCAACTCCTCCCTTTAGGAGAAGCACTGGAAACTTCCATGTGTTTGCTTTCTACAGCCTCTGACAAACGTTCCACAGGAGAACAGGGCTTGGCTGCAAAACACCTCTTCTTTTCCTGAAGAAAAACAGCACCTCTTTTTTCTTTCTTGCAAGTGACGCAAAACATTTCACATGGCCCCAAACATATCTAGCACCTAAGGGTCAGGAGCTGGGGACTTCACCAGACACATACATCATTAAAGTTCCCCTGAAATGAACGTTACCACTGTTTTGCGCCCATGAATAAAGCATTAAACAAATATTGAGCCTGAGACACCTCATTACCCAGGCTTGTTAAGGAACTCAGGAAGACCACAGCTACGTTTGAAACCAATTAAGAGGCCTCACGGTGGGTGTTGGAACCACATGAGGGGCTGGCATGTCCCCCAGCACATAGTAGGCACCTCATAAAATGTGTAGAGCACGTTAACAGGATGCCCCTGTCCCAGAGATTAGCCAACTCCACCAGCGTGCTCTTAGACCCCACCTATTAGATTACCCACAACCACAACACTCAGACCTCAGGACAACTGTGGGCACAGAGCAAACGGCCCACACTAATGATAAATACCAACAATGCAGTTATTTGTTTTCATTTCTTTGTGTGTGTATATGCTTGTGGGAAAATACACAAACATAAATCTTACCACCTTAACCATTTTTAAGTGTACACTTCAGAGGTATTAAATACACACCTCATGTGCCACTGATCACCACTATCATCTCCAGAACACTTTCCTCTTCCAATTGAAACTATTCAGGGTCCCTTGGGATTGCATACGAGTTTTAGGATGGGTTTTCCATTTCTGCAAAAGACTTCACTGGGATTTTGATAGGAATTGTGTGAATCTATAGATCATTTTGGGTAGGACTGACATCTTATGAATATTGTCTTTCAGTCCATGAACATGGGATGTCTTTCTATTTACTTGTATCTTCTTTAATTTCTTTCAGCAATGATAGTTTGTAGTTTTCAGCATGCAAATTCTTTCCCCCCTTGGTTATGTTTATTTCTAAGTATATGAAAGCAGGCCTCCTTGCCAAAGGAAAAGTTTTCAGTCTCTCACCAGTGAGTGTGATGCTGACTATGGGGTTTTTATACGTGATTGTACTACATTGAGATAGTTTCTTTGTACTCCTAGTCTGCTGGGTTTTGTTTTTTGTTTTTTGGGTTTTTTTTTTTTTTTTTTGAGAGAAAGAGTGCACACGAGAGAGTGCATGCATGAGCGGGGGAGGGGCAGAGAGAGGGAGACAGAAGATCCCAAGCAGGCTTCATACCCAGCATGGGGCCCAATGTAGGGCTCAATCCCACATGAGATCATAACCTGAGCTGAAATCAAGAGTTGGACGCTCAACCAACTGAGCCCCTTAGGTGCCCATGCTGAGTGCTTTTATCATGACAGTTGTTTATTTAACAAACATTCCCTTAGCATCACCTGCCAGGCACTGTTGAAACTGCTTTATAATTGTTAACTCTATTAATCTCCAAAGCAACCATATGAGGTAGGAACTATTTTTACCTCCATTTTACAAATGAGGAAACTGAGGCACAGACTGAACACACAGGAAGCTGTGGAACCAGATTTCAAACCAGATCATCCAGCTCAGAGTCATGTTTGAAATGACCAGGAAACAGAGCAGAAGCCAGCAGGTTGAAGAGGAAGAAGTAGGGGAGGAGACAGGAGGAAATGGGGGAGGCATGGGAGGGGAGGTCACTAGTTATGGAGTGCTCTCTGCCTGCCAGGCCCTTGCAAAGTGACAGCATCATGCCCATTTCTCTGATGTGGACAGCAAGGCTCAAGGAGGTGAGGCAATCAACCCAAGGCACACAACCGGCAGGTCTAGGTGACACCACACCTACTTCTATTGCTATGGCACACGTTCAGTCACGGAGGAACACCAATGTATCGTGGTCTTCTGGTTCAGGACACTGAGTCTTCCTATAAGGCGTGTGTGAGTCTGTGACCTAGAACCCCCAGTGGCCGGGACAGCCCAGGGCGAGCATGTGCTGGTTAGCATCAGGTTCCCAGGCGTCTCTCCTGCTCTCCCGCCTCTGACCCATCCTTCAGCCAAGCCTGTGGTCGTCATCCTCCAGATGCCCCCAGACGTCCTCAGGTCCAGACTCATTCCCGGCTGGCAGGTGGCCTGCCCTCCGCCCTCCACGGCCAATTCTCAGCATGGCCACCAGGGGGAGCGTGTTAGACTCCCAGGCTGATCAGCGACTCCATCCAAGGGTTTCCAAGGGCCTCCCCAACTCAGAGTACAGCCAAAGACCTCCCTGCGGTGCCCACTCCTGGTGGCTGGCCACCTCTCTCTCTACTCTATAGCCACACGGGCTCCTGCCATTCTGCGCACTCACCACATGTCCACCCTCAGGGCCTTTGCATTGCACCCTTTGCCCAGCACACTCCCTCTGCAGGGTCTCCTCCATCATCACCATCCCTCTTCTCTGCTTCGCCTTCCTAGCACCACCACCGTCTGACACAGGACTTATTTGCCCATGGCCATGACCTCAGCCCCCACCATATCATGTTCCCTAATAGAAACACACTCTCACAGCACACTGGAGTCCAAGGTTATTCCAGTTAAAGACCTATTGCTCTTCTATTTTGTTTTTTAACCTGCTGACTGCCACTGTCAGCTGTCCTTAGGGGAAACACTGGAAGGGATGGGTGAGGTTGTGGACAGACCATCCACAAGGGGAACAGCACCCAGTGCAGGTGCAGGGAAGACACAAACTCAAACACTGCTGTTGGCTCACACCCACATGGCACTTCCGGAAACAGCTGAGACCGCTGTGTCTGTACAGCGTGTGCTGTGTGCAGTGCAGGGTAGAAAACGCATCCCCCACCGAATACCACACGCAACTCACAAACACAACCAACACTCCGACAAACCGGTGTGCAAGGCTCCATTCAGACCCATGCACACAGCTGGCCGCAAAGGTATCCGACGGTGGAATGCCAAGGGCGGCAGCCACGCAGAGCACTCCATGGAACCCATTTTGGTACAATCTGCTATGTGGAAACGATGGATCTAGTCCCTGGTTGTCAAGGGATGCTAAGGCCACAAGGTGGGGCTCCGCCGGATCAGCCGGGCCCCTCTGGGCTACCCGGTCATCGCAGCACAGGACAGTAAGACCGCCGGGACCAGGCACCTCCTGACACGACGCCACGGGGAGCTCACAGCCCTGCCTGGGAAGCTGTGTCGGTACAGCGTGTGCTGTGTGCAGTGCAGGGAAGTCTTGCCACAAACACTATGCCCCCATCTGTCAAGACTCTAGATAAAGAAACAGAACAAAGAAGAACAATGAGGCACTGTGTTTACATTTTTAAAAATCATATTTTTATATACTTTCAGACTCATAACCTGCTTTTATATGCAAAATGGTTTCCAAAAGAAGAAAGGAAGGAGAGAGGGGAAGAGGGTAGCACAGAGGAGGGAGGGAGGAAGAGAGAGGAGGGCAAGAGAGAGGAAGGAGGGAGGAGAGAGGAGGGAGGGAAGGAAAGGGAAGGGAGAGAAGAGAGGAAGGAGGGAGCAGAGGGAGGGAGCCTGCGTCACTAGAACAAGGACAGAGAGGAGGGTCACAGGAAGGCACAGGAAGAGGCTGAAGCAGTGGAGCACACACTGGCAAGAGAGTAGGATTCACACCCGAGGCACAACCCACCGATGTGGCAGGTCCCCCCGGGCCCCCCAGAGTCCATGCTGCTGGTGAGCCAGGGGCAAACCCGGGCATCACAGAGGAGGCCGCAGCTCCCCGCCCACCCCATGCCCCCTACCTGGGAACAGGGAGTGGATGTGCCACGATTCCTGGAATTTCCCCCCTTCAAATGTGGGATGTCGAACCTTCCACTGCTCCTGGATCAACCCTGAAGTTGGCCGTTTTCTCACCCACGGCTGCTCTCCTGGAAACAGCCAGAGTGAACACAGGCAGTCCCCATCGCTCCTGCGGCTCCCGGACCCACCAGAGCAAACAGTGGACCCCAAAGTCAACACGTCCTTACAAAACACCCACTGTGCACCAAGCACAGGGAGAGCTGCCAGGGCCATGGTGGAGAGCCTGACACCCGAGCCCCTCACGGATTGCAAAGCTCTCTCCTCAGAGACTAGATGGCTTCCATCTGGCCACACTGCCCAGGCCACAAGACTGACCCATGTGATACAAAGCCCGGCGGCCATTTCTTTAGTGGGAAGGGACGGAGAGGAAACAGTGAGCCCTCGCAATGAAGTGAACTGGAGACACCTGGAGACCGGGAGTTTGAGAGGGACGTGACCCGGATGGAAGAGCAAAGTTCAAGTCTTGCATCTGCCACCAGCTTGCTGTGTGGCTTTGGACGTGGCACTCTCCTCTCTGGCCCCAGCATCCCCATCTACAAATGAGGTGGCAGGACTCGGTGTCCCCGGAGCCCCGGCCAGCCCCAGGTCTCACCACACGGGAACAGAGAGCTCTCTGAGGGGGCTGGGCCAGGACTGGGGCCTCCACCAGCCGCAGTGGCGGGGCCGAACCGCTGGGGATCTCACCTTCTCCCAGGTGAGGAGCGATACACGGCCGTCCCAGGGAGGCTCATAGGTCCCAGGAAGCCAGACAGGAGTCTGGAGCAGGTGCAGGCTGGCGTTATGTGCGGAGGTGGGACATGGGGCCCCCACAAGACCCTTCCCCATCTGTCCGGTGCAAGCCAACCTCCGAGGCCACACAGCACCCTGCTCCTGGGCACGGGGCCCTAAAACAGGTCATTTCTGGACAAGAGCGTGACGTGTCCTGGCACATGGCTGGAGCTCTGTAACTCGGGTGCTCACTCACTTGCTTGCTCAACGCAACGGCTCCTGACTACTGCACTGTGTGCCAGGCTCTGTGTTCAGCACCAGGCTTACAACATACTGACATGATAAACTTAGCCCAGCAGGCAGAAAGCAGTACCAGTCCCTGTAGCACGCCCTAAGCCTATGACAGACACGCAGCGCCCAGCAAGGACCGTGCAAGCAGAGGTCCCTCACAGCTGCCCAGCAACAGCCCAGCACGGTGCTATCGGACGCCCAGGGTGTGAGAAGTGGGTGTACCATCAGCAGCAAAGCTCACTCACAGGGACCTCCTGGAACTGGGACCCATGCAGCCACGTGGAGGGAACCAGGGTCGGAAGACTTGGTTTTGCATCCCAGCTCCGCCACTTACAGCTGCGTGGCCCAAAACAAGTTACTCTCCCTCTCGGAGCACGAAGCTTCTCACGTGAAGCACATCTAAGGGCAGTATGTCCCTCCTAGCCTATACGTCTGACACAAATTGGGGTGGTGCGGCTCAGTCACCAAACCCTGGCTCTGCCTCCCACCAGCTGTGTGACCAACAGGAACCGGCCTCCCCGAGGCTCAGCCTCCTATCTGTAAAACAGGCCTGAGGCCATGACAAGGCCCCCCAGCATCCACATTCCCGTGCCTTAGTGCTGGAGCAGCGTAAAGCAGGGGGCATCACTGCCCAGAGGGAAGGCTGCACCCCCACTTCCCTTATCAGAGGTGCAGCCACAGATGTGGGTCTGGCTTGGAGCATAAGAACCTTCCAGAAGACTTAAGTTAATATGCTATTCAAGACTTCAAGAGAGCTGTCGTCAGCAGGTGGCTACTGAACAAGTAGCGGATGACAAAGGGCCTAGTCGTTGAGTTCTTTGGGGAAAAAAACAACCCTAGAGCAGAACCACTCGCCACTTGAAGGAGCCCAAATCAGACTTCGGCTGCTGGTCCTCCAATCAGTGTTTTCCGAAGCCTGGACATGGTCCAACTGTCCAGCTGTGACACCCGTTCCGCAGATTCTAGACGCAGAGATGACCCAGAGGGCTCCCCTCAGGCTGCTGGGGTGCCGTCACCCTCCGGGGCCGAGCCGACAGCCAGGAAGCCAGCCGTCCAACACCCAACACAAGGGCCCAGCGCAGGCTCTGTCGGGTCCAGGGCTGAGAGGGACCCATCAAACACAGGAAGCGCTGCCAGCAGGAAGATGCTGACCATTGTTCTGAAAGCAAGGAGAAATGGGTTTACCGCAAAGGAACAGCTCTCCTTTGGCTGTGAAGGACCTTTCCTGGAAAGGGAACTTCGGGGTCTCCCACAGGTTGAAAGAGGTTCTCTCGTGGGACCCTCTCTGGTCTCAGAAGTCTGCCGGGGGCTCAGCTGCTTCCACAAAGCTGGACGTTTTCCCAGGAATTGTGCTCCCTCGCTTGCTGCATCCGGTTGTTCCCCGTCTCAGGGCCCCGAGTCCCGGAAGCCTCCCAGAACCTTGCCCTAGGTCCCCTGTGCTCCCCTCGCTCTGTGCACATCCCCCCGTCCTCTGTCCTGTCCGCCCCATCACCCGCCGCCACGCTGGGACTGAGGCCCGGGACAGGGAAGGGGGCACGGACCAGAGCCTCAGGAGGGGTGGAGGGATGTCGCTCTTGATAAACACTGAGGAGCCGGACGTGGCTGCTTCGTGCACGGCAGTGGCGTGCTGTCCTTGGCTCCTGAGTGGGCAGCACACAGGTTTCTTCCCAGAAAACCAGAGACACCACCCTGTTTAGAACAGCCTCCAGGCCATGAGGTCCCTGGGAGCTGGCCCAGCTCTGTGTGGCGTGAGCAGGGACGCAGGCCGTCTCTCCGTCGGGCTGGGGCTCCACAGCTGTACCAGGGGTGAGTGCTCACTCCACCCGGCAGGCCGTCATGAGCCATTAGCACGCCTGGGTCCCACTGAGCCCTCGAGATGGAAACAGGGCTGCAGGAGCCTGTGGCCCTTACCCTCACGGCGGCCCTCACTCTCACGGCAGCCCTCACCCTCGCGGCCGCCCTTACCCTCACAGCGGTAACAACCTAGGAAAGTGAGAAGCAAACTGGCATACCTAAAGTAAACATAACTAGGCTTAGGGAACATTCTAGAAAGCCATGAAGGCTTGGGTCCATGGCCCTGTCAGCTGGCCAGGGAGGACAGGCCAAAGGCAACAGTCACAGGGCTACATCTTTGCTGTCCAACATGCTAGCTGCTGGACACACGCAGCCAAAGTTAAATTTAAGTGAATTAAATTCAACTACAACTCAAGTCAGCTGCAGTGACCACAGCTCAAGTCCTCAATAGCCACATGTGGCCTGTGGGCTGCTGTACTGAACAGTGCAGATCTAGAACATGCTCTTACTGCAGAAAGTTCTACTGACTGGGGCTGGGCTGTGAAACTGCTCAATAAATCACATGAGACATACATGGAAGAGGAGAGGAAAGTGGGAGTGGGGTGGGAGGGGGCGGCCGTCCGCGGTGTCACTGCGTTCCCGACAAGTGCGGCTCACTCCTGGAGTGTGTCTGGGGAATTTCTGGGGTCAGATACTCTTCCACCTGGAACAAAACCACTGCCACCGCCATGCAGGTCCAGGCACTCTCATCAGCGTCTCAGCTGCTGCCTCCAAGCAGGCCTCCAAGCCCACTCTCACCCTCCATTCCATTCAACTTGCTTCAGCTGGGCTGGCTTTTCCCAAGTCTGACGCACTTGGGATCTTGGGTTATTTTTTTGTTTGTTTAATTTTTTTTAATATTTATTTATTTTTGAGAGAGACAGAGTGCAAGCAGGGAAGCGGCAGAGAGAGGGGGAGACACAGACTCCGAAATAGGTTCCAGGCTCTGAGCTGTCAGCAGAGCCCAACGCGGGGCTCGAACCCACAAACAATGAGATCGTGACCTGAGCCAAAGTCAGACGCTTAACCGACTGAGCCACCCAGGCGCTCCCCACAGTTGTAATCTTTTAAAAACCTCCAAGGCCTCCCACCGTCTGGTCCCTACTGCATCTCCTGTCACTGCCCCTCCTAAGCATGAGCCTCCTATGTAGACAGAATGCTCCAGACTGTCCTGGCCAGCCCCACGTTGTTCACCTCTGCCTACACACTCCATCCTCACCCTTCACTGCCAGGATAACTGAACTCGCCTTCAAGTCTCAGCTCAGGCCACCTTCTCCCAGGAACCTTCCCTAACCTCAAGACCAGGCTGGCATTCCCTGTCTTCTCTTAACTTCCCCCAAAAGCAGATTGCGGCAAGGACTGGCTGCATGTGCTTTATTGAGAGGTGACCCAGGGAGGCCTGTGAGGGGCCAGGGAAGTGAGTTGCAAGTGAGCAGGCAGGACAAAGCTCACTCCCGAAGTGCCCACGAGGAGCTCCAGGAGCCAGAACAGAACGCGGCTCAGAGCTGTCCCATCCAAGGGGGAGGAGGTTGGGGGCCCATCCACAGCTCTCACCTCACACTGGCTGAGGGCTGCCCCCGTTGGGGGGGGGGTCACTCCCCAACACACCCAGTCTGCCTGCATGGCTCCCACAGCCAGAGAACACCCCAGTCAGGGACTGCTGGTCCCGGGGCAACATGGGAATGTGGACAGGATGCCAAGGGCACCCCCGCTCCCCACCCCCACACTCATTACGCAACTACCCCAGTGTCACAATATCCCATCAGCCAAAGGACAACCTGGGGGTTGGGCACGTCTTCCTAGCCCCCCCCCCCCCACACACACACACTATGCCTGACTCGAAGTAGCACCAACAGATATTTGCTATTGGGTGAATGATGTTTCCGGGCCCTAGGGCCAGTGGGGCCCAGGAGAAGACTGCTCTGCCCCCGAGGCAAGCCTGGAGGCCCTCCGTGTGTCCCAAATGCCCACGGGCCAGCCCCTGGCCCCGACAGGAGCCTTGCCACAGGGCCTCGGCCCTCTTCAGACTAGATCCCACCTCTTTCTTCTTCACGTCTCTAAGGTGAACACCCCCGCCCACACGTGTCCGAGTCTGCTTCCTGTGGGGACCTGTCCATTCCTGCCTGCCACTCAGGTCAGCTCAGGGTGGGGGGCTCAGTGGGTCCCACCTTCCTCTCTGTGTTTTTCTGTTTTTTCAAAATCTTCCAAAGCAAATTGCACTGCTTTTTTAATGAAACTCTTATTTTGAAATCATCACAGACTCACAATGACTGACAAAAATAATACAGAGAGATCCCATGATACCCCTCATCCAGTCCGCCCCAGCTGAGAACAACTTAGAAAACTGTAGGGTAACGTCACAACCAAAACAGGCACAGAGTGAGGATACAGGATATTTCCATCGCCACAAGAACGCTCCATGCTGTCCTTCGACAGTGCCACCTGCTTCCCTCCCAGACCCCCTGGAAACCACTAGTCTGTTCTCCATTTCTATAATTTGATCACTTCAAAAACCTTTTATGGAACTGGATATCCACATCCAAAAGAGCACCATATACACACCCCCCCCACTGTGTACACATGCCCCACACTGTGTACACACACACATACCATATACACTTGCCCACACCGTCTACACATGCACACACCGTGTTCATGCGCCCACACTGTGTACATGCACCTCCCACTGTGGACACGCACCCCACACCATACACACCACATACACTCGCCCACACTGTGTACACACACCCACACCGTGTTCATGTGCCCACACTGTGTACATGCACCTCCCACTGTGGACACGCACCCCACACCATACACACCGTGTACACATGCCCACATCATGTTCACACGCCCACACCGTGTACACACACCCCACACCGTGTACATGCACCCCCACCGTGTACATGTGCCCCCACCGTGTTCACACACCCCACAGTGTACATGCATCCCACACTGTGTACACACACCCACACCATGTACACACAGCCCCCTCCGTGTACACACGTCCCCACCACGTACACACACCCCACACTGTGTACACACACCCACACCATATACAAAAGTTAAAAAACCAACTCAAAATAAATCAAAGACCTAAATGCATAAACTAAATTCTAAATCTCTTACAAGAAATCATGGGTAAATTTTTGTAACCTGGATTAGGCAATGGGTTCTGACACATGACCATCTGACCTAAAGCATAAGCAACCTAAGGGAAAAAAATAGAAAACTAGATTTCATTGAAATTAAAAACTTTTGTACTTCAAAGGACATCATCAAGAAAGGGGAAATCCTTGAAAATAATATGTGTGATAAGGACCTACCACCTAGAACACATCCAGAGTACAAACTCAAAAACAATGGGGAAAAAAGGGATGATCCAATTAAAACACAGTCAAGGAGTCTCAACAGACATCGCCCCTAAGGAGACACACAGAAACAAGAGTTCAGAGTAAAGCGGACAAGCGGGAACTATCCAAGGCCCAGCCATCCCCGCTGCACCCACGCCACAGAGCGTCACTCAGCCAGATGCAGGCACACAGTGTCCACACGTGCCACGACACGCCTGCGCCCTGGAGACCCTGTGCTGACGGTGCAGCCCCCACTGCACGTTACAGGAAAAGTCACAGAGTAGGTGAGTGGCTGCCAGACGCTGGGCAGAAGGGAGGGTGGGGTGGTGAGTCACAGGTGCAGGGTTCTTTCTGGGGCGACGACAAAGGTCTAGAACTAGACAGTGGTGAGGGCTGCACCACCTCAGTACACCAAAATCCACGGAAGCATACACTTTAAAAGGTGAAATCTATGGGATGTGATCTCACAGCTTAAAAACTCAACTCCTATAATTTTACGCTACTTAAAGCGTGAGCCACCCAAAAAGAGGTGCTAAAACCACTTCTAGGCCCTTATCTGGTGGGCCCACTGGCCTGGGCAGAGGTGGCCCCCCTCCCACAGGGACTCGAAATGGAGAACAAGCCCCTCTCCCATAAAGGAGAACCAGACACCCTCATTCAAGAAGGGGCCACTGTGGAGTCTCACAAATAACATTTATTGACCGCCTTCAGGGTCTCACCAGCATCTGCAGCCTCACTGGATGATAAAAACTTGGATTCAACCCTAGCTGTGAATTATATGACCTGAAAAAATGGGGGCATCATAGACTCCTTCTGATTTGATGACTTTCTTTAAAGACTTGATTATAATTGACCAGTTCATGGATGTTCTCAACAGTAGCTGGAGATTCCAAGTTCAAACCCAAAACAACTGTCTGGAAAGCAAAGAGAAAGGCAGTTACTAGGAACAGTGCCCCACGTCGGGCCCACGGTGTCTGGCCAGGACCTGTAAGGGAGCCTCCGTGGGCTGGAAGGCGGGGACACCCCCACAGCAGAGGGGGTGCATCCAGATCAGTGGTGCACTCAGTCCCTGAGCAGCCCAGGCAGGAAAGGGTGCAGTGAGGTGACTCCAGGGCACGTAGCTCCCCCCCTGCAGCCGTGGGCCCTAGGGCGGACAGACACTCGGCCCCCAGAGCCCACTTTCTCCCTTGGGTGGGAAAGGAAGTCCCAGCCTTGCAGAGCTGTGCACGGAAGCCAATGCAAGTAGGCTGGGGCGGCCCCGTCTAGAAGGGATGTGCCCAACTGTCCCTTCCAGAGCACCTGCTGGGAAGGCCCCGCACAACCCACTCTCCCAAGGCCTCCACAGCAAACCTCTGCCAGGCCAGCTCATGGGCAGCCAGCAGCTTCTCCTGAGACAAGCCGGTTGTGTAGTCTGAGGGGATCTCCCCGGACACCCCAGAAGAACAAGCTGAGACCTGCGCCTCTACCCTAAAAACCTGGCTCAGAGGCAAACACTCCTACGACATCTTTAGCACCTCCCCTTCGGCTTACCCTGACCATCCACCTCATGCATCCTCTACACCCAAGCTTCTTTCTTTGCTCTTCCCAGAGTGGGCACGGGGGAGCTCTACCCACTCTGATGTCAACTTGGCAAAGATTAAAAAAGGGAAAAATCAGGGCGCCCGGGTGCCTTAGTCGGTTAAGCGTCCGACTTTCGCTCAGGTCATGATCTCGCGGTTCGTGGGTTCGAGCCCCGCGTCGGGCTCTGTGCTAACTGCCAGCTCAGAGCCTGGAGCCTGTTTCAGAGTCTGTGACCCCCTCTCTCTCTGACCCTCCCCTGCTCACGCTGTCTCTCTCTTTCTCTCCTAGAAATAAATAAAACATTAAAAAAAATTTTTTTTTTTAAAAAGGGACAAATCTTTGAAAAAAGCTAAGAAGAAACAATGTCACGATGTCAGGAGCCCTACTCCTGTTCAAGGACCACACAAAGGTCAGAGACCTTGCCCCCACCCCCTTCCTGAGAGCACTTGACCCACAGAAGATGCAACCCAGGTCTGTGCAGGCACCTGCCGGCAGACGTGCCCCATGGCATCAGTCTGTAGTCACCAGGGCAGAGGCGACACCAGTGTCCGACACCAGGGGAGCACACCCGCAGGATGTGGGGGAGAGAGCCTCCCACCTCTGGCCAGGAGGAGAGACAGAGAGCTAACCTGCGGTGAACAGCTAGAAAACATTTTAGATACTAGACATTTTCTAGAACATTTCTCTTACATGGAGAAGACAGACAAGCAAAGAGCAAACAAGTCAATATATGCAGGTTGGAACTGCGTACATGGACATGTTGACAGTTTTGCAGATCTTCTATTCACACCTACATGGACGTACACAGCTGTGATGGAAAAGCCTGAGCAGGAAGGTAAACGGGGGGAGGGGGGGGGAGAGGCTATTTCACAAAAGGAAGCAGCCCCTGCCCCCTCAGGAGGGTGTCACCCTGGAGGCTTCATGAGGAAGGGTCCAGGTGACAAATGCAAGGCCTGCGTGCGGCTAGTGGGTTCGAGGCTGGGGAGAGGGCTTTCCAAAACGGAGCCTTGGTGGCTGGGCCTGGGCTGGGGGAGAGGCCACAGGTCCTCAGGCCCGAAGGGGTGCTTATGCCCCAGAGCGCCGGCTGGGAGAGGGAACAGCCCCGGGGTGCTCAGCGCCCCGCCGTCAGCTCTGCTGTGCCTGGACTGTGATTCCATCCCGTGTGTGGCGTGGACGGCAGGCGTAGCAGCGTGCTAATCCCACCACGCCCATTCCTCACCCTCTCATTGAACCACAGCCACGTTCTCCCACATCCTTGGTTCAACTGAGCCCACGGCCGCTAACCAAAACAGCCCAGGAGGGGGATGGGCCCAGGGCCCCCAGCGCCCCCACCCTGTGCCTGCTCACCGGATGGCCACCGCAACCCTCACAACAGCCTGCAGGAGGGTGAGGAAGCTGAGGCCAACGGGCAGGAAGGGGACCGGGGGGCTCGCTCCCCTCCCCAGGGCCGGTGGCTCCTGGTGGTGATGGGCCTGGAGCTTCCGCCACTTGAAGAAGAGGCTCCCATTGCAGCAGATCCGCCAGCGGTGGTACCAGGAGCGGAAGTCCAGTGGGGAGTCTAGGCGAGAAAGCGAGTCAGCTCGGGGCAGCGTGGGGACGGTGTCTGCACACCGCTTGCGGGAGAACCCTCCAGGACCCAGAACGGAACCACCAGGTGCCCCAGCAAGGCTGGTCCCAGCCCCGTGAGTGTGGACACCAACTGACGCTTATGGAGGTGAAGGGGACCCTGTTCTGGGCCGACTGTGGGGCTCCTGCTGGCGTTTCTGGAGTCTTTACCCCTTATGGCTGCGCGAGAGGACTGTTTATGGTTACAGACAAAAGGTCACAGAATCCGGCTGCTGTGGGCTTCATGTTATTCTTTGTTTTCAGAGGGAAACAAGTGGGTGAAGCTTGATGAGAGGGTGATGACTGGAGCTTAGCGATGGAAACATGAGCTTTATCTGAGTGTCTGAAAATCCACGACCACAGGTGTGACTCCCATGATGCTGTTGCCCCAATACGAGCTTTTCTGAGACCTGCTTTGGTCAACCTGTGACCCTTCTGATGTCACATCTAATTTACATTTTATCCCACTACTAATATTCTACTACTACAAATAACACGTTATTTATGTGCTATGTTAGATATACTACACGTATGCTGTATTGTACTATATGCTATATTACTAATCTATACCAATACGTTAAAGCATGATTAATACAAAACATGATAAATATGGTTTATTTGTTAAAAAATCCTACAGCAAAAGCATGTAGAAGAAAACCAGAGAAGCCCCCTCTCTACGAGAAAAATACGAGGGGATAAATGCAGACTTTCTCTTTAAAATGGAAATAATCTAGATTTGAGGCCAAGGGAAATATTTTTTAAATTACTGTATATGAAGCTCAAGGGGCAACAGATCCCACCTGTCCTGGTACCAGTAAGACCCCGGCCCTCAGTCCTGTCCTGGGACCACCTTCTGGGCCGAATGGGTTTAAGGCTTGGCACATGATGCCTATAAACTGCCTGAAATGTCAACAATGACTGAACTAAAAGTTAATACTCGTTTTTGAAAACATATCAAATTGATGCACGATTCAACAATAAACAGCTTTTAGCTCTTCCTGAAGACACCGAGTATTCACAGCCAAAAACAACCAATAAGAATAAATGCATAAACACGTGATTATACAGTTAAAAGAGCAGTTTCTCAAACTGTTCTTGTCCTGCTACTGTGGTTTCTTCATAAAGTGATTTCTGGCTCTTCTCCCCGAAAACAAGCCAATGCGTTGCTTGTTCTTTACCTGTCTTCCTGCTCCCCCTCCCCTACCCGGGTGTTACCTGTGACTCAGCCCAGACACACACCACCGAACCCTCACAGGGTTAGAATCCTCACCCAAACAGGGCTTTAGCTTCCCCAATCCACACGCATGGGGCCCTGCGTGTGGACTGCGGCAACTTAGTTTTCCCACGCTGCCGTGTGCCCAGGGGGCCCTCCCACCATCCCTAAGGCCCATACGCTCTCCGTGGCAGGTGCCACACCCCCACTTACATCCATCCTCCTACTGAGAGACACTTCAGCTGCCTCGGACACCCTGCCAAGGACAGACACGTGGTGGGGGTGGCTACCAGACATCACTCAACGTGGCCTCGCCACATGAATACGCTTATCACAAAAGCTGACAGATGGGAGGAATGGATGAAGCGGTCAAAAGGTACAAACTTCTAGGGGCGCCTGGGGAGCTCAGTCGGTAAAACGTCCAACTTCAGCTCAGGTCACGATCTCACAGTTCGAGGGTTCAAGCCCCGCGTCGGGCTCTGTGCTGACAGCTCAGAGCCTGGAGCTGCTTCAGATTCTGTGTTTCCCTCTCTCTCTGCCCCTCCCCTGCTCACACTGTCTGTTTCTCTCTCAGAAATTTAAAAAAAAAAAAAAAAAAGGTACAAACTTCTAGGAATAAAATAAGTCCTAAGGATCAAACCTACAGCATGACGAGTAGAGCTGGTAATACTTCATTGCATATTTGAAAGGTGCTAAGAGAACAGATCTTAAAAGTTCTCATCACAAGAAAAAAAAAAATCTGTAACTATGTGGTGGCAGATGTCAATCTGACTTCTTGTGTTGGCTATTTCACAATATATATAAGTATCAAATTGTCACACTGCACCCTTGAAATGAATATAATGTTATATGTCAATTATATCTCAATAAAAAATAGTTTGATAGGTGCCTCTAACCTGCCCCCCAAAGGCTGTGTAGCTTTGTGCTGCTCCTAATCGTGCTACTTTTACTATCAGGGGAGACCTGTATTTTTGTTTTGTTTTGGTTTGGTTTTTTTGTTTTTGTTTTTTTTAATTCTTTTAATGTTTATTTATTTTTGAGAGAGAGAGAGAGACAGAGCATGAATGGGGGAGGGTCAGAGAGAGAGGAAGACACAGAATCCAAAACAGGTTCCAGGCTCTGAGCTGTCAGCACAGAGCTCAACGCGGGGCTCAAACTCATGAACCGTGAGATCATGACCTGAGCCGAAGTCGTACGCTTAACCGACTGAGCCCCCCAGGCACTCCAAGAGACCTGTATTTCTGTAGCACTAGGAGGTGGGCATGCTGGCCAGTGGCCGCTCATTTCCTGCCACTCTCCCAGCCAGTCCTGGGCCCCTGGGGCCGCTCAAACTGCCTGCACATCCCAAGGACCCAGCCCCGGCCTGGCATGCACCCATTCCCTCCTTCACAGATTCCGGCCAGGGTGCTCACCACGCACAGCAGAGCACGGCCGGGCACCGGGGGGAGGACTGATACAAGCCACAAAGTGTGCCTGCTCCTTCAATCGCGGGCAACACGAAGGTGGCATACGTGTTAGCTGTCAGAGCGGGAAACACCTTCACGAGCAACTCAACCCACTTCGAGGGACAAAGAATGTAACGGTGGGGATGGAGGTGCCGTCTCCTCGTGTGCCGACAGGAACACATGACCACATGGTGGGTCACAGATACACAAATACACACACTCTGCTGCAAGTATCTACTGCCTTGTGAACATGCACGTACGTGGCACATACTACAGCCTCCGTAAACATGTGAAGATACACACACTAGGTCAAATGTGTAAATTCCCTGAAACACGAATGCACGTCTAAATACCGCGTCATCGACATGTGGCGTGTCCTGCACATGGAGACGGAAGTACAGGCGCCATGTCATTAGTGAACACAATGGTAGTCCTAAGTGTGTACACATATACGTGTGTGTACACACCCACCCCCACACAAGCACACACACTATGTCACAAACTATAGAAGGTTAGAGCCTCTGAAGATGGACTGGCGGAGTCTAAGGCTCTTGGGGTTCGATGGGGAAATAGGGGGTGGCTAGGGATGTTGTCAAGAGGAGGGGGGAAAGCGGGGTGTGTGCCACACAGCCATCTCTGCTTCACAGACACATGGGGAGGAGAGAAGTCTCCCCAGCCCCACCATGAGACCCCCGCCTTCCTCGGGGAGCAGGAGAGGATGAGACGCATGTACACTCCATTACCTTGAACGCCTTTAAAACTCTGCTGCCTTTTCACCACCTAGAAGAAAAGAATGTGGGCAAATCTATGAGCCCAGCCTGGTGATCTACCAGAGGGTGGGCCCAGTGATCTGGCCTAGAAACCAGGAAAGGGCTGTCACCAGCTCAGATTGCAAGCCATGGTCCCCTTGTACAAGGCCTTGGAGTCTGAATTCTAGGGACAGTTTGCTACTTGATGACAGCAGACCAGAAACTGGAAAGTGGGAGGACACCCGAAATGCACTGGAGATAAGGGGCCGTGGGCTGAGGAGAGCTGGGCCTGGCCAACTGCCCCGGCAGGGGCTGCCCTGGAACCCAGAGCCCTGGAGGGAGCCACACAGAGCTGAAGAGTGAGGACAGAAGCTCAGAGCAATGATCCTTCCCGGCTCCTCCATCCGCCTGCTGGGATGCAGGAGCTGGAGCGGGAGGTGAGGCCAGGTGAGGGGGGAGGAGAAGGGGCAGGAGAGACGGCACTAATGAAGGCAGGAGCAACGGGTGTCCCCTTCAGAGGACAGCCCCCAGGACACCAAGCCCACCCTCCCCTGCACATGCCCCCCTCCTGCACTCTGCCGCCTCTGCTGTGCCTTCCAGGAGACCCTGGATGAGCAGAGGCTACTGTAGGGAGAGAACCCAGCACCCTCCACCCCACCTCCGGCCCCTCTAGGGCCTTGCTGCCGTGAGCCTCCCTCTTACCTTCGTGTGAGGCCTCAGGACCTGAGGCACCCAGTAAGGCATCACGGCCTGATCCCTAGGCACCGGGAGGCGGCCCCCAAAGCGGTGGCACGGGCAGGGGCATGACTTGGTGGTTTTGGGGGTATAAAACTGGACCATCTTTGGGATCTAACAGAGAGGAAGGGAAGACAAGATCCGAAGGGGTAGTGCCCCGGGAACCGTGATGGGACAAGGCCCTGGGGAGTCCCTCTCCTGTACCTCCCCCGATGAGCACACCCCAACCACCTGCCGAGAGAGCACAGTCCCAGGAGACCGCCTGCATCTCTGCAGTGCCACCGCGCAGGGTGCCACGGCGGCGGGACGTGTGGGCTACAGTCAGAGGCGTGGCTCTGTCCTGAGCCCAGAGGCCTCCAGGAGTGGCCCCTGGGCACAGCATTTAGCCCCTCGGAGCCTCAGCTGTCTTGGCTATAGTGGGCCATGCCAGCTTTGTGAAAAGTGGGTCAGAGTCTAAGATGGACCAGCGTCTGATCCAGCAAGTCCACTATCGGAAACACGTGCATCTAGAAAACAGCGCTCACAAAGGTGACCAGCGGCAGCACTGGCTATCGGGCCTGACAGCCTGAATGCCCATCCATAAGGGACAGTAAAGGAGGGACACGGGGACAGCAGGGAATGGGGCAGCCGTTGGAAAGAGCGGGGTGGACCTGACTGTACTGACATGGCTGAGCGCAGAGGCGTGATGGCAGGTGGGAAGCGCAGCCCACAGACACCTAGCTGCGGGGTGCGGCTCTCACAGAGAAATCAACGTGCCGTACTGCCTGTGCCTGAGTAGTGGGGGGCCGTGCCCTGGCCACATTCTGTACCCTCTCCACAGCCCTGCGCTGTGCCCTGCGACCCCGGTTCCTTCCAGCAGAGGGACCGCGTGGAGCCCGCCCCTGGACTTCGGTTAGGCCGTCCCCTCATTTGGCCAGAGAACGAGGAAGCGACAGCAGCCATGCGGCGCACGCCGGCCCCGAGATCAGGGACAAGTGGGGCCAGGCTTCCCAGCTGAGCCCCTAAGACACCTGAGCAATGACAGTGACTGCTGTGTCAGCCAGGCGTTTGGGCGTTGTGTTACATGTTGCCAGCGAAGGAGCACACGCACAGCTCCCCTGCAGGCCCCGCGGGGAAGCCTCGGGGGAGGCGTGGGTGGGGAGCTCATTCACCGTACCCCTTTGTACCCTGGAAGTGCCCACCACGTGCTCATGTCACGCATTATAAAAGACAGTAAAACCTCCTTCTGAGGGGACCCTGCCGACTTCCCGAGGCCGAGGAGGCCCAAACAGCACGTGTGGACGTGGGGCGAAGCACACAGGGCCCAGCGGGGAGGCCCGAGGGCCGCAGGCTCATCCAGAGGAGGACATGGGACAGGTTCCAGAGAACCCGGGAACCCCCTCCACTCCCTCCACCTGCCACCAGGGCGCTGCCCCAGCAACGGAACACTCGTGCCCTCGCCCCCACCCCCGGGCAGGCATCTGAGGAATTCCCCAGGCAGATCCTGTGGGTAGCCCCTGCCGCAGTCATTCCCCACCACCACCCCCTTGTTAAAAGAACTAACTTTGCCCAAGGGGCCAAGTGCCCAATCCCAAAGGGTCAGCCTCGGCCAGACAGGGCTCTGCCAGCAACGTGTCTGGGGGTGAGGACGAAGAGATGAAGAAGTCGGCCAGGGCTTCTGGGAATTTCTTACCCTGGATAAGAAAAGGAAATGAGAGAGTAACTTCTACGGCCCCTGAGAAAAGGAAACCTCATAAAGGCTTCCTTTGTGTCACGTGTATCACAGTGTAAGGAAGAGACCCACAGTCACCATCTCGAAACACACAAGCTGGCCACGCCAACACTAGGAGTAAAGTGTAAAAAGAATCTGGATGCTTAGGCACACTATCCAGCTATAAAACCAGCCCTAGAAGAATTCTCTCTCTACCAAAGACCCTGGTTGAACCCACTGTGGGTCAGCTCTGTTACTTGCACCTAACACCACCCCCTGGTGGAAGAGCAGCCTGCCAGGCAAGTGGAAAGAAGGCCGGAGCTTAGGGGGTGGGGGTGGGGGTGGGGGGGCAAGATCAGGAAGGACCCCAGGAACTTCGCCAAGGACTTCAGTCCATACTCAGAAATGAGGGGCAATGGGGGAGTGACAAGACCAGATACACAGTTAAAAGCTCTTGGGTGGCTGGGGCGCCTGGGTGCCTCAGTCGGTTGAGCATCCACCTCCTGACTTCCACTCAGGTCATGATCTCATGGTTTTTGGGATCAAGTCCCGCATCTGGCTCCACACTGACAGCACAGGGCCTGCTTGGGATTTTCTCTCTCTCTTTCTCATTCTCTCTCCCCCCCGCCCCCCGCCCCGCCCCTCCTTTTTCTCTCTCTCTCAAAATAAATTTTAAAACTGAGAGGGAAAAAGTATAAAAGCTCATGGGGCTTCAGATCAGCAAATGGCCAGCCAGAGCTAGGACGGATGGAGGAGGGGGACGGGCTGGAAGACATGAGACCGGCTGGGCACCCCGGCCTCTGCACTCTTTCTATCCAGCTTAGGGCCACCTCCTCCCTGATGCCCAGTAGCACAACTCAGTAGGGACAGTCATGGACTCTAATCCCTAATCTGCTGTAGACTGACTCTGTGACCTTGGAAAAGCCCCTGTCCCTCTGTGGACCTCAGTTTGCCCATCCTTTAAAGGAGTACAATCATCCCTACCCTGCCCAACTTTCAAACGATACAGTGACAACAGGAAGGACTAAGGCTGTCATCCCTGCCTAGAACAATGTGACTCAGTCACCTTGAAGCCACCAACCCCTTTGAGAATCTACTAAAAAACAAGAAATGACAGATGGCCTCACTATAGATTCTGATACTAAAAAGGTAGTTAGAAAATATCATGAACGACATCACGCCAATAAATTTGACAATGATATAATGGACAGATTCCCTGGAGCTCACTAAGCAAGAGGCAGATAACATAAATAACTCCGTATCTATGAAAGAAAGTTCATAGTTAAGAACCTTCTCACAAAGGAAGCTCTAGCCCCACACGGCTTCACTGGCAAATCCTACCTAACCCTGAAAGAAGAGAAAATACCAATTCCACATAACATCTTCCAGAAATCTGAAATGAGAGACAACTCGTTCTACATGGCCAGCATTACCCTAGTACAAAGGTCAACTAGGAAAAGGCGAATCAGTAATCCTTGTGGATACACTTGCAAAAATTCTAGTCAAATGTATCGAGAGAATAATAAATCACCATTACATGGGGTTTCTCTT
The DNA here is from genome assembly GCF_003009895.1 of Hyaena hyaena. NCBI lineage: Eukaryota > Metazoa > Chordata > Mammalia > Carnivora > Hyaenidae > Hyaena > Hyaena hyaena. Next base: position 9,240,054 of record NW_024080633.1, read on the forward strand.
AAGAAAGAGTTTAACTTTTGGAAGTCCATCAATGTAACTGATCATATTAACACCCCCCCAAAATTATTATTTTGATAGACACAGATAATACCCAAAATTCATTCTGGATACAAACTCTGAGCAAACCAGGAATAGACTGGAGCCTCCTCAGCCTGACAAAGGGTATCTACACCAACGGCTAACATCACACTTAACGGTGAAAACCTGAATGCTGTCCCCCTAAGATGACAGAGAAGACAAGGACGTCTTGTCTCCCCACTGCGTTCATCAGTGTCCTGGAAGCTCTAATCATTGGATAAGGCAAGGAAAAGAAATTAAAAGGCATCCAAACTGGAAAGGAAGGAAGGAAATCCTCTCTCTGCAGATGACATGATCATGTTATGTAGAGAATCTGATGGAATCAGATAAGGAGGTAAAGCAATACTGTGGGATAGACAAGATCAAAACACAAAACTCAGTAGTTTCCTTAAAAAGCAGCAGTGAGTCAGAGTGCCTTGGGGGGCTCAGTCAGTTGGGCGTCTGACTTCGACTCAGGTCATGATGTCAAGGTTCATGGGTTCAAGCCCTGCTTCGGGCTCTGTGCTGACAGCTCAGAGCCTGGAGCCTGCTTCAGATTCTGTGTCTCCCCGCTCTCTCTGACCCTCCCATGCTCATATTCTCTCTCTCTTTCTCTTTCTCTCTCTCTCTCTCTCTCTCTCTCTCGCCCTCTCTCAAAAAATTTTTTGTAATAAAGAAATACAAAATGACCTTCAAGCCATAGGAAAAAATCAACTTAAAATGGAACACAAACCTAAACACAAACTATAAACTATAAATCTTCTAAGCGTCTCTCCAGATATTTTGCCAGTTTCTTAAAAAGTTACACATACTCCATGACATAATTCAACAATTCGCCCAAGAGAAACGAAGACACGTTCACACAAAGACTTGTGCACAAACGTTCACAGCAGCCTCACTGCTAACAGAAAAAACTTCTGGAAATGATGCGAACGTCGTTCAGGGGGTGAGTGGCTCCACCGTGGTCGATTCAGATGACAGAGCTCTTCTCCAGCACTACTCAGCGACCACAGAGATGGAGCTCAAAAATAATTATGCTAAGTAAGGGAAGGAAGCCAGAGTCCTTACCACATGACTCCATTTATATAAAATCTGAGGAAATGTGGACTGGCCGCAGGTGACAGAAACAGATCCATGGTTGCCGGGAACAGTGGGGCAGGGAGGGTCGGGTACAGTTGCAAAGGACACAGGGAAACTTCTCAGGGTTGAGTGTATATGCACATTAGCTCAGCAACATTGTGGCTCCACAGTGCATATCTATGTCTGGATTTAGCAACCTGTCCAGTTCACACATGTGTCATTACCGTGTGTCAATCTTAACTCCATAAATTTGGTTTTTGAAAAATTCCTGATTTAAAGAAAAACACCAACTGTCTCCCAGAAACTGTAAAACATCCCTCATGTAATATCTATGATGCTGAGGTGTGACTGGTCCCCTTAAGTCCACCCTGGAGTCAGGTGAAGAAGCCCTGGCTCAAGTCACCTACCTTCTTTCGGGGTCTCAGGGACAAAGGGACCCAGTAAGGCAAGGCCGCCTCGACCCTGGGCACCGGCAGGCAGCCCCCGCACCTGGCCTGGCACTCACAGCAGATGGGCTCTCGGACAGTACTGGGGACGGGGCACATCTGAGCAAGAGCCAGAAAAGACAGAATTAAACATGCTGTTACACTTGGCGATATGAGCCAAGAACCCTCTGGAACAGTCCATCAATGCTCAGAGAGAGCCAGGGAAGGGGCAGGGTGTCCAGGGGCAGGGAGCGGGGGCCGCAGCTCCTTCTGTGGCTCAGAAAGAGGCAGGCTACCAAGGCTCAGCCCCCAGAGTCATCTAGACGGGAGACCAGCAGAGCTTGCAGACCAGGTTGTGAGGATCCACAGCCACTTACAGCCACATTGCCAGGAGCGCAGATGGGGAAGTACGAGCAACTGCAGTGGGGCTGCCCTTTCTGTGGTTGTGTCAACCCACCCCAGTGTTCACATTTGCCAATGCGTCCACATCCATCCCATGGGATGCTCGCCCTGCCCACACGCACAAAGGAGACAGGAAGTCATCCTCTCCGGGGCAGGATGACGAAGCCCGTGTCCAGAGCAGGTGCATCAGGGGAAAGTGCCAGTTCTCCCAGGCCTCCTGAATCCCTATCTGAAGAGTCGTGAGGAGCCAGGGTTGGGGGAGGGAGTGGGTGGCCCTACATAGACCTGCTGGGGGTCGGGTGATGGGCCCACCCACATTCTCCACTCTCCCCAACCCACGGGCAGGTCGGACTTGGGGCAAAGTCGCTGAGGGTTTGCTTTCCTTACCGAATGATCTATGAGGCACACTTCTTTCCCAAAGGTTTGAAATGTGCTCTTCCTAGAAAACAAGAACAGGATGGCTTAGAAAGTTCTGGGCTCTGTGTACACTGGGGGACAGGACTGTTGGGTGAGGACCTGGGCCAGACTTCTTGAAACTGACACCTGTGTCACTAAGCCCCAGGGAGGGGAAGGTCACCCTTCTGAGACTAAGAGGGGGCAGGGGCTGACCACAGAAGCAGGGGTGGGCATGCTCACGTGCTGACATCTCGGGGGGCCCTGAATGCGGCGCTAATGTGAAACCCCGCGTTCCCAAACCTCCCTGCTTCACGCTCGCTCCAGCTCAACTTGTGCTAGGCCCTTCAGGAGAGAAAGAATGCTCCAGACCGCTGAGGATGCCCCAAGACCCGGAGCTACCCAAGGACACTCAGGACACCCCAAGCTTACTTGGGGTCCTGCAGGAAGAGACTGTCAAAACTGTCCACTAAATGACACTCCTTCCGGCATAACCTGGATGCTTTTGTTTCTGGGATGACAGAAGCATTTGGGGGGCCACACAGACCGGGTTACCTTCCCCATTATCCCAACCCCGCCCCCCACAAACTGCAGGAACGCCACATGGGGTCCTCAGAGGGATAAATGGAACCCAAAGCAAAGCAACTTTTCCCTGACAGTGATGTGTCCGGGTGTTTGTAACATGGAAACCGGAGGAGTGACACGGTGCTCTGGGGTCTCATTTTTACGGTGACCATCACCATTACTGCCATTTTATTACAGCAACGGCTTCGGGGTGCTGGGTGCATCCTCTCCCTGCGGGCAGTGGCTGCACCTACGTCCCTAAAGGGCACCCCCATCTCCCTGTCCCCACCGCTAAGTCCCCAGCCCTGAGGCTGAGGCCCGGCTCTCTGAGGACGGTGGCTCAGAAGGGTGTCATTCCCCAAGTCAGCCCAGAGAAACTCACTGAGGGACGGGGGGGCCAAAATTTAGGGGAAAGAGAATATCCTTCTGTGGGGAGGCTGGAAGCCTCCAGGTCTCGGCTCCGGGCGGGAGGCCGGCCCGCAGGCAAGCGGGGCGGACATCCCGGCCACAGTCCCTGAAGACCTGCCCTCCGTTCTCAGCCGGTGGAACAGTAACCCGCCCCCGGAGCTGCCGCCAGCGCAGGCGTGCCCTCTGCCCTGCCTACGGGACACAAGCTACCGCGGGGCCGGGCTGACGCGGGGCCCGGGCCCCTGACGGCGGGGCTGGGCTGCCCCGGGTGCGGCGTCCGCGGCCCGGCGTGCGGGACTCAGGGACGCACCTGCCTGCCGCGACGCGCTCCGGGGAGTGCGTGCTGACAGACCCAACGGCCACCCGGGGCTCCCGGAAGTGCCCGCCGCGGCTCTGACAGGTCGGCGGGGTGTGAGGGAGCGGTGACCATCCTGAGGCGGGTGACGACAGCAGGGCCGGCTTTCCCGCGTGCTGCTCCTCCCCGCGGCCAACGCGCATCCGCACGCCGCGCATGGTCCCGCCCACTCCGAGGCCCCGCCCCTTCCGCCCGCGAGCCTCGCCGGATCCCGCTCTTCCGGCCCGACGGCACCGCTGACTAGCCCACGCTCAGCCAATCACACGGCGCCTTCTAGGTATGTGCCCTCATCTGACGGCTGATTGGCCCTTGGCGGCACGGGCTCGGAGTCAGGGGGTCGAGAGGTCGGGCCGGGGGGTGGGGTTTGGAGGGAAAGTGTAGAACTCCAGCCCCCCGGCGGTGCGAACTTCTGTCCGCTTCTCCGGCCCTGCATGGAGGGGAGGCGGCGTGGCGCTTTCAGGCCTCCGGTTGCGTCTCTTAAGTTCCGACGGAGCGGTGCGCCCTGCAGCTCACGTGGCGGCCGCCTGCCGGCCCGGGCCCGGGCGCTGCGGTCCCGACGCTGCCGCGCCGCTGTAACCTCTAGCCGGCCTGCTGTCGCCCCGAGTCCCCGCGCTGGGCGCGGTCGCTGGACCCGAGACCGGCCGCGCGTCTTCACACACCGGATGCCGCCTGCCTCTCCTTGTTCTGGTTTATCCCAGACCCCAGTTTCCATTTATTGGAAACGAGTCCCCCCTCCCCCCGCCCCTTTAGTATTTTCATGCCGACTGGAACACTCCCGGTGAATCCAGTTTGCCCAAACCAGCACGGGCAACTAGCCCTGCTGGGCGGCACCCCGATATGCTGCCGCCCAGCCCTGGAGCGAACAGGATGCGCCCAGGCGCTGCTCGGGCTTCTGGCCCCGCTGCTCAGCTGTGAGGGTCAGGGCTGCACTTGGAGCCGGTGCCCACACGCGTGCTCTCTTGGCTGGCATCCGAACTCACTGGGCGGTGCCCCTGCCACAGGAGCTGCCACGTAGTTCGGACATCACTCCTGCATGTGCGTTGTGTGTATACATAGTGTTATTGGGCTACTAGCTAACGACAAAGCTGTCCAGGAATCTCGCCACTAACCTAGCATCGTACTCACAGCTCGCTTGTGTCTGCCTGCCTGCCGCGGGGTCTCCATTCTCCTGAGCCGACGGGAACGTCGCTGCAGCACAGAAGACAGCTGGGGCACGGTCTTGCTGTCTCCTGTCAAGAATAGCTCCTCGCTGCCCCCGTGCCTCCCCCTCCCCAGGAATGTCTAGAAGGTCTAACACACACCAGCTTTATTGAGGATGTGGCAGGCAAAAGCCTCACATTACTCACAAAACTGATCTAACTGTATCGCCAAGCCATTTGGCAATATTTACCAAACCTAAATGTCTGAATGAATAGCCTGTAACCAAGCAGTTCCTTGCCCCGGTATACACGCCAAAGAAATAAGAACTTGGTCCACCAGAAGCCACGGACAGAGCCAGCCACATCTTTGAGAACCTTGTGACTACAAAAGCCTGTGTTGTTGCTTTATAACCCAGGAAACAACCCAGAAGTTGTGACTTTTTGTTTTGAAGTTTGTTATCACAGGATACCCTTGCCTGACTGACCCATGACAGGCACAGAAAAGGGGTTCTGCAAAGCTAAATCCCGTGGGTTGGGTAAAAACATGATTTAAAAATCTTTTTTTCAGGGGCACCAGGGTGGCTGTCTGGATAAGTGTCCAATTTCAGCTCGGGTCATGATCTCGTGGTTCATGGGTTCGAGCCCTGTGTCAGGCTCTGTACTGACAGCTCAGAGCCTGGAGCCTGCTTTGGGTTCTGTGTTTGTAGGTCTCTCTCTCTGTGCCTCTCCCTGGCTCACATTCTGTCTCTCTCTCTCTCTCTCAAAAGTTTAAAAAAAAAAAAAAAATGAAAATTAAAAAAAATTTTTTCAAACTTTTTAAAATTTTATTTAATAGTTTTTTATTTTTGAGACTGAGAGAGACAGAACATGAGTGGGGGAGGGGCACAGAAAGACACAGAATCTGAAACCGCCTCCAGGCTCTGAGCTGTCAGCAAAGAGCCCAATGCGGGGCTGGAACTCAGGAACCGCGAGATCATGGCCTGAGCCGAAGTCGGATGCCTAACCGACTGAGCCACCCAGGCACCCCTCACACTTTTCTTTTTAAGTAAGCTTAGCGCCCAGCGCAGAACCCAACACGGGGCTTGAACTCAGGACCCTGAGATCAAGATTCAGACTTAACCAACTGAGCCACCCATGTGCCCCCAAACTTTTTAAAGTAACCTCACCAAACGTGGGGCTCAAACTCACAACCCCGAGATCAAGAGTCGCATGCTCATGTCCCTCATTGGAAACACTATGGGGTCTCTTCAAGTACCCCTTCCCAGCCCAGTCTGGGTCAAGGTCATGCCAGGTGCCACGGACTCCTGCAGTAGGTGTTGTGCTCCCTGGAGCACAGAACTCACTTTTTCACCCAAACTGGGGCCCTGCATGTGTAGGTCATTCTGTGCAGGTCTCCTGCCCCACATCCTTACCCTTCCTTGTGGAGCCACAGGCTCCAGCATCACCCCTGCCTCTCCCTGCCTCTCCCACCGCACCATTCTAGAGTTCTCTCTTCTGTGAGATCTCAGACCCTTGGTCTCCCTTTCCTTCTCCCTCACCGTGTCCTGCACTCTGCCAGGAGATGCTGCCGCCCCCACCATCCTCACCATCAGAGCGCCCTAAAAGGGACGCAGGCCAAGCCAGACAACCAGACTCAGGAGGAGTTTGTTCATTTCCAGATGCCTGTCACTGTCTCAGCCCAGCACCAAGGACCCATGTCCTAGTGCCTTCCATGCGAGGAGAGTGTCTTCTAGGAGGGGCTCCACGCCAGGTCTCCCCGCACCCCCGGCGCCCTGGGAGCCTGCTCCCAACAGAACTGTGGAGTGTCAGCAGGGCAGAGAAGCTCCGTGGTGATGAGGGCCATCCACCCGGGGTCTGAAGCCTCTGTCCCCACCCCAGGTCCTGGAAGGAGCCTGAGAAGAGGACAGGAAGCGGGTCTAGGTACTCCCTTGCTCCAGTCCACAGGGGTCCCCAGCAGCCACTCTCTGGATGACAGTCTGCAAAGGGCTGACCAGCCCATCCCCTCCTCTGCTGCCTGGGCTCCCAGGTGGGGACGGCAGCAGCCCTGAGCCAGTGTCTGGGCAGCTGTTGTCCAGAGAGTGATCACAGAGCTCTGCTGCGGTGGGCCAGGGCTGAGCCACTAACCGGTGGGAGCCCCGAGGCCGAGTTCGGCCCAGCAGGGGGCCCAGACGACGAATCAGATCCACTCCCCGGGCCAGGCCTGTTCTAACCCGAATCCCAAGGCAGCCTCCCACCTCCACCAGCAGCCCCTTCTCAGCTCGGCAGCCAGGGCTCCTGGGGGCTCCGAGTTCGAGAGCCAGGCCTCCCTCTGCCCGGGGACACCATGTGCCTGTGTGGACGCAAGCACACACGTGTGCATACACAGACCCACACATAATGCACACGGTCTACCTGTGGTATTAAAATATAGCGAGGAGTATTAGGAAAAAAATCTAAAAAGACTCTTTGGAGGGAGATGGTAACAAAAGCTGAGTGAAAGAAGCCAGTATGTGGGGCACCTGGATGGCCCAGTCGGTTGAGCATCCGACTTTGGCTCAGGTCATGAGCTCGCGGTTCGTGGGTTCGAGCCCCGCGTCGGGCTCTGTGCTGAGAGCTAGCTCAGGTACCGCAGGAAAGCAGGACCATCAGGGAAGGGGAGGCCGGGTCCGCTTCTCAGGCCTCCCTCTAGGGCACCCCAACATATGAGGGGAGTCCACTACCCCTCCCCCTCTGGTTCTGCTCCCCAAGAAGCACCCGTTCCTCCCAATGCTGAACCTCCCACACAAGGCCGCTGGGTGTGGGAAGGCAGTCTTCCAGCACCCACAGACTTTCAAGTCGTGCCAGCTGGGGTCACACGTGGAGGCAGACACCCAAACCCCCAGCACAGGCCGGGCTGCAGAGAGCCCCACGACGGGGCACAGGGACATGTACCACACACACGGTGCCTGGCCAGGGCCCTGCCCGCACAGCCGCCCGCAGGGGAAGGACCAGGGGACCGGCGGGCCTAAGCCAGTGCCCAGGGAGGACAGGGGAACCCTCCAGCCGAGTGGGAACAGAAGGTTCTTTTACGTCCTATATTAAATTCTTACGCTGTTCCTAAGATCACTGTCACAGAGAAAAAACCGGAAACAAGGTCCTCAGCTGGGTGCCCACCACTGAGCAGACCCTGCCCTCTTCCATCCAGCCGTTCTTACCCTGTTCTCAGAAAAGGCAAACTCTTTTCAAATTTAGCCTAAGAAGAATCCCACCGTGGCCCCCGCTCCCTCTGGGCCACCCCTCAGGGATGGGGACACTTATCAGGCCAAGGTCAGGAGGGATGTGGAGACCTACCGTGGTCTGGATTCCAAGGGCTCACTTATCGCTTTGTTCCACAACAGGGAAAATTGAAACGTAGTCAATACAGATGTGAGAGGCACCCAGGGCTGCCCCCTCCCCCACCGCCAGGATCCAGCCCCCTCCTTCGGCCCTCAGCCCCCCACCTCATGTTGCTTATAGCTCTAGATCACATCCCGCCCAAAAAAACAATTACAAAGCACACAGTAAGATTCAAAAGCTGGTTTATGGAGAAACAGCCCCACAAGGTCCCGCCCAGGTGACCACGCTGGGCGCAGGCTCACAGCCACGGCTTCCTGGGGGCACGGCCCTGCAGCGTCCCAGCTCCAGCCCACCCTACCCCAGAGCAGATGCCGGGGAGGGGCGGCAGCTCCCCGCACCTCACCTGTGGCGCTCAGGCCGTGGGACTTCAGGATCAAGCGGCACGATGTTTCTTCTCCAAGTAGGCTATGTGATCTCAAATAACAACCAAAAATAAAATTAGACTGAAAAAGCACAGGTTCCGACCCCTTCCTAGGTTTTGGCTGGTCTCCCTGTGAGCACAGAAAGGCCCCAGCCTTGGTGTCGTCGCCGGTCACCCATGCCTCCCGACAGCTGGCCTGCAGGCCACCAAGCACTCAGTAATTTGGCACTGTCCCGGCCCCGTGCACAGCGTCAGGCAAACCGACGGCGTCACGACTTTCTCTACTCACTCAACGCTTCTGAGAACGCGTAGCCAGGTTACATTCCAGGGCTCCCAGATGCAAAGACGAGGAGGGTGACGTAGTCAGCACCGGGACTGGCCGTGGCCTGGGCTGCACCAGCCTCAAGCCAGGGAGGTCTCCACGAGAACAGGCCCACAAGCCTTCCTGACACTTGGAGCAGGGAGGCAGACGGGGTGAGAGGTCAACACACAGCAGGGCAGCCCCCTCAAAGCACCGAGTCTACACAGGGCACTCATCCTGAACACACCAGACACCGCAGGCACGAGAGGCTCAGAGAGCCCAAGATTCCCGCAACCACGTTAGCCAAGTACGGGGACTATAGCAGGGTCCTCCCTGTCACTGCTCGCGGGCACTACGAGGTGACCACACCTCGGTGTGAGACACCCGCACAACCCACAGATGGAAACTCAGCCCCGAGCACGGCAGCCGTCAGGGCACAGAGGACCAGCTGGCTGATGGAGGGGCCGTGGCTGACTGGGCCGCAGCAGTAAGCTGTGCCGGCTTCTCAGGGAAAGAGGAGGTCAGGGGCGGCGGCTCCACACGAGGCGGGAACGCAGGTCCGGCCTGCTCCTTCCCCTAGCCCACCGTGACAGCCCTCTGCCCCCCGCCTCGGCCAGGAGGAATGCCGGGGGTACAAGCACCCACCCCAGCCACCTGGCTCAGGACAGGAGGGGAAGGTGGCTGCGCCCTGAGCAACAGCCACAGGAGCCAGCTGCCCAGACGAAGGGACCAAGGGGTGAGGCCAGGAAAGGAGGCTCTGTCTGGACCGTGGGAGGGAAGATTCTGGAACTGCCACCATGCAAGGCCTCCAAACCCGCTCCCCAGCAGGAGACACTGCATCTGAGCTGGTGGGCCAGCACAACCAGAGGGACCACCAGACCCGAGTCATACAGCCAAGAAATCAAGGCCGTTTTCAACAGCGTCATGCAGGGAACCTTCAGCCCCAACACAGAGGAATCCAGAGACTCGCATCTGAAATCTCCAATCACGTCCTTCCCGGTCAAGTTCAGGACAGCACGTGCACAGGTCACACAGAGGCGCACCTGAGACTCTTACCACTACAAAGCACAACAGACTCCCTGGCGTCACGGCAGCTCAGCAGCGAGGGACGGTGGCGCCAACCAGGGGGAAACGTCCGAAGACCAACCCAGATCCAACTGCTGCCTTCCCCCAGTCACACCACATGGGGGTAGTTGGTCCCTAAATTGGGTCATTCAGGTTCCTTTTTGGGACCAGCTTTATCAAAATCCCAGCTGCCTTTAGGCCTCCAACCACATCTTTCTTCAGCCTTTCTGAATCCTCACCTGCAACCAGTTAAGGGGCCAGAAGCGGCCCTGACGAGTGGGGTGCACAGTCTGCCGCAAGGGACGCCTGCGGGGGCCGCTCTGCACGGACCCTGACACTCACCCACGAGCCGGAAACCAGAACCAGCCCGGATGTGCCAAGTGGGAAACAACACGTACTCAGCCCCCGGCTGCGTAGGTGACAAGCCCTCGCCGTCCAGCACCACGGGCCCTGCCTGGCACCACCCAGGCCGCTGCCTGCGCTTCGGCCCCATAGTCCCTCAGGGCCCCACCCGACGCCAGAGACGCCAGTGTGAATGCCACCAACGGCCACTACCAGTGAAAACCGCACAGAGGCCTGCGCTCCAGAGGCAGATCCCACCGTCTGCGTTTGCGGCTGGTTTTTCATCAGAAAGGCTCATCTTCAATCTGAGTGGACTCCCAGGATGAGCGAAGGCTTGGACGGAGCAGCCTCGGAACGAGCCTCGGGGCGAGCCGCAGGCCTGGACCAAGTATGAAGCGCAGCGGCCGCACACCCAGCGGGCCTTGCCCTGTGCTCCCAAGGCTTCACAGCGTGGTCACCGCCACCGCCGCACGGGAGCAGCACGAGGGGGTGGGGGCGGGGACACTGGGAGGCTTGGCCTGCGGAGCCAGGAACACGGACCACGCCCCCGCCTGCCTGCAGGTCCCACCAGAAGGATGTGGGGGGCACGTCGCATCAGAGCCGGCCAGGAAAGGACCCCCCACTTCTCCGCTTGCCTCCTTCCCGCGTCGGCGTCTGGACAGAACCTCCTAGGTCTGCCTATGAGAGGCCGTGCCCCAGAGCTTATCAATTCTATGATGCTGGGAAGCAAAGGAAGTTCAAAGTTGCCAAATGTGCTGAAGCTAGAGCAATAGGGATTTTTTATTTAAAAAAGAAAAGAAAAAAAAAAAAAAAGGCCAGTCAGGGAGAAAGTCGTCATCAGGAAAACAGGACCTGTTTCACGGGGCGGCTCAGGCTGGTCTCTACGTGAAGGCACCACAAGCTGCCCCATTTCCTGGGGTCCCTGGCCCCCTGCACGAGGGCGCGGCACAGTCCACCCAGCAAGGACGAGCCACAGGCAGGGGGACAGGTGTGCCCCCGCCCCAGAAGGGGAGCACGGTAACCGTGCTCTGCAGGCTGGGGGCGGAGTAGAGCTAGTTGTTGGGGGCCTACGTGCAGCAGGGCTCTGCTCTTCAGGAGACGCTAAGATCGGCAGGGACCTCACGACAGCGGGTCCCCAGATGCGGGTGTCGATGGATCACAGGCACACCACCACCGGAAGCGTCCGTGCTCAGGGCCTCCACACGGGAAGATCCTGAGAGGCCCTGGTCTCCGAAGTGCATTCCACATGCATGGGGTGACTCTTCTGGAAAGTTGCCCTGTTACCCGCAAAGGGGCTCCCAAGTCCTCTTTTGCAACCGCTCTGCTGTTTTTACACGTCCAAGAACAGCACCCGTGCGTGCTAAGCAACTGGGAGAAGGCGGGGCTGGTTCAGGTGTGGCCCTGCAGATTGCTGAAGAAGGTTCTGGGACAAGTGGCTCAGCTCAGGGCCTGACGCCACCAGAGCATGTGCAGGAGGTGGGCGGGGGTGTGCAAACAAATGCCCTGCCTCAAACTGGCTGCAGCCAAGGTCTGGATTCTAAAGCTGGAGGGAGGCCAGGGCCTCCCAGCTGCCCGAAGGACCCCCATGACGGTCCCTGCTGACCCCACGGTGCCGATTCACAAACAGATCAGAGGTGAAATGCTTCTGTCCAAATTCCAAGCAAGTTAGTAAACACACAGGAATTCAGTCCAGGGTCCTGGCCTGACACACCTGCCCCCACAGAGCCCCATTTCTGCACACACTCACCCCACCCAGGCTGCAGGACGCTCAGCTCGCAGAGGCCCTCGCCCCGGACCCTTGCCAGCCCACAGCCACAGTCACTCGCCTCACACGATCCCGATCACTGGCCCCGGGGTCACTCTGGCCGACCCTAGAAAATGACCAGCAGGCCAAGGCCCAGCCCAGTTTGTCCAGCTGAGCCGCTCACAGAGCTGTGCAGCCCCCGCCACCCGACAGTTCTGTCCTGGGCCCTTCTTCCTGTGAGACATGCTCAGTCGGCCTTCCCATGAGCTACTAGCATGGGCACACATCGCACACTCTACAGAGTTTTGGGGTGGCTGGGCCGAGACTCCTATGAGGTGGGTGCTGTGGTCAGAAGGCCGAATCTCCACAGTGCATGCTGCTTCCCATCCCGGCGGCAGGGTCCAGGGCCCCGGGAGCCGCCCGCAGGAAGTGGCCCGTCAGGACGTCAGTGACTGGATGTTCTTCAGCATCTCCTCGAAAGCCTGCGGGGACGGCGCCTCTGCGTTCCGGAAGGTGGCCCTCACCCTGCTGTACAGGCTGAAGGACTTCAGCTCCAGCCAGATGAACCCGAAGCGGTCCTCGTCGAACAGGATGAAGACCCCAGGGGTGCGCTCAGGGCTGGTGAAGCCGTGGCCGGCGATGAGGCCCGTGCCGTAAAAACTGAACAAAGACAAGAGGGAAAGCGCAGGGGGTGGGAGTGAGAGGGGCCGGGAAGGCGCTCTGGGCCCCAGTCCCACCCTGTCGCCTGTGCTGCTGCAGCACCCCCCACCCCACCCCCGTGCCCCCACTGGCCCCTCTTCCCAGCCAGCAGGAAGCCACAGGCTACAGTGCCCACGAGAGCCCATCTTGTCTGGACCACCAAGCAACTCCAACTGCCCAGTGCACCAAACCACAAGCCGACGGTCGGGATCACCGGGCTAAAGGAAGAGGGTCTCCGGCAGCCCCACCATGTACAGCTGTCCCGAAGGACACCTTCACAAAGCTGGCCCAGATAACCAGTCTTAATTCCCCAAATGGTTACGTTAGCACGTCAACGACTCAAACGCAATCAATAAAGACTTCTTGTCACAACCGTCATGAACCCAGCAGGCAGAACTTCCCGATGCCCATAAGGCCAAGTTTCAAGCCTCGAGACTAATGTATGACACATTTACGTCTTCCTTGCCAAGAAGCCGGTGCTCCTACAGATAGATAACAGGGAGCTGGAGGCTGGGCCCATCTGCCACCTCCCTCCACCACGCCGGGGCTCCCCTGGGGGGAGAGGAGAGCAGGCCTGTGCCTGAAGGCATGCACAGGATGGGGTCTGGAGGGATCTCACGTGGGGAGGCCAGGTGATACCTGCTGAGCTTAGGACACACGGAGGCTGGAAGCCGTGTCCAGCACTGGTGTGGCGGCAAAGCCTCACAGACACCCGAAACCAGTGGGAGGGACCACGGCATGCCCTCCCAGGTCACAGGGCCCGTGTCCCGCGTCTCCACCCCAGGGCTGGCCTCAGAGCACCCTGGTGAGCCACAGCTGGGCCACGGGGTGCTGTGAGCTTCCCGTTTCCTAAGGACAGCAGAGCCCTCATCTTTCACGACCTTTAAAAAATTCACATCAGTTGAAATTCCATTGGAACACGATTTGTACGTCTCCTCCAGGAAAACCCAAACTCAGCCACTTTGGTGACAAACTGACTTTTTCCCAGTGCGAGACAGGAGCACACAGGCTGACCCCTGCCCAGGCTCCTGGCACAGGGCTCCTGAAACCCGTGTAAATCCCCAGGGGACTAGGACACCAGGAGGTGACTCTGGTGGCCCAGCGTGGCTGGTGGTAGAAGCCTGGAGTCCTCAGCTGCTCGGCCATCCCCCAGAGAGGGGTGTGGGCTGCAGACAGAGCTAATGATCGACCAGGCCTACGGGACGAAGCCTCCAGAACAACCCAAAGTATGGGGTTCCGGGGGCTCCCAGGTGGGGGAACAGGCCCACCACAACCCCAGGGCGGGTCGGAGCCCACATATCTCTTCGTCTGTCATCTACATCCTTTGTCACCACCTTCGACAAGATGCTGAATGTAGTGCTTCCCTGACTCCTGTCCCACCACATTAATTGAACATGAGGAGGGGGATCACAGAATCTCCGACCTACAGCTGGCCAAGCGGAAGCATGGTAACAACTTGGACTTGTGATGAGCAGCTGAGGGGGCAGGGCAGCCTTGCAGGGTCTGACATCATCCTGAGTGGACAGTGTGAAGACCAAGTGAGGGGCAGACATGAGGCTAGCATCCTGGAGGACTTCCTGCAGGTGCGGGGCACTGGGTGCACAGAGCCCATCTAGCCACCCAGCCCACGCAGACACCGGTCCTCCTCGGGGAGCTCAGTGCCCTGTCCACACTCCGGTGGGCGTGTGAAGTGCTGGCCAGATGGTCCAGGGGTCAAGGAAACAGACCTCTGCACAAAACTGGACACACACGAAGGCCAAGCAGCTGTGATGCCAGGAGACAGGTCATTCCCTCAACACGTCCCCTAGGACAATGGTCCAGGAGAACTTCCTGCAATGATGGAACATTCTAGACCTGCACTGCCCAGCATGCCTGTGGCTGCTGGATAGGGAAGCAGCCCGTGCGCCTGGGGACCCGAGTCTGTGGTCTCGTCCACCTGAGGTCATCTAAGCTCCAGCAGCCCTGAAGGACAGGGCAGGGCCTGGGACAAAACCTGAAGACCGTGAGTCAAGCAAAGAGCAAGCCGGCCCAGCATCAGGAACCTCGGCTCTGTGGGGAGGACAGCGTGACGCTGGCCCTTTGCACAGGCGTTGAGCCAGGAGGGAAACCAGAGGAAGAAACGAAGGGCCGGCGCTACAGTGTGTTCAGGAGACAGAGGGCGACCCCAACAGGCCTCCTCTGCAAGGACATCCAGGTGAAGTCAAGCCGGCTTCTAGGGGCGCAGGTGCGGGAGAGCCCCCTCCTGACCTGCCACCTTCGACGCCGCCTGCAGACTCACCTGTCCACCCTTCACCTGACTGACTCGGCAACGCAAGGCATCTGAGAGGAGGCCTCACAGCTGGCGGTTCTAATAAGCCCCATTGAGGGCTCCCCGATGTCTGAGATGTGGCTGCACAGCCACTCGGGCCCGAGGTGGGACCCAGACGGAGGTGTTGGAGGCTCCGCGCCCAATGCAGCCAGCCCCCCGCTGGCCCCACAGCCCGTCTCCAGGCAGGGTGGGCAGGCGGGGCTCCCTGGAAGGCCCGGCGCGGCCGCCCTGGCATCCTTACCACATCCGGCAGGTGCGGGGGTAGTCCTCGTTCCGCGAGCTCACACCCACGGGCAACACGAACGGCTGCCCCTGCCCAGACTGGGCGGGCTGCTCGGGCGCAGGCGCCGCCTCGGCCACCGCCTCTCCATCCACAGGCTCCCCGCCCTTCTCGGCAGGCAGCTCCACGCCGGGCTGGGGCTCCCGGGGGCTCTGCGGGCCATGGCCCTCACCGTCCTGGGCCCCGCTCTCCTGCCGCTGCTGCTCCTGGCGCACCTGCTCCCGAACCCCCAGGACGATGCGGGACAGCTCGGTGAAGCTGCGGAGGCTCTCCACGTCGGGCAGCTGGATGCGGTGCATGAGGTCAATCTCCACCGTCTGCTGCCCAGCAGGGATGTTGGGGTCACCCTGAGGAGCGAGCGGGCGATCGTCAGGGGGGCTCAGAGCCCGGCAGGGACACACTGCAGGTCCCCAGCTCAGAGCACGCCTCTGGCCGAAGGAGCTGCCCCAGCGTTCCTATGGACTTGGCTGCAACCCCCTATGGAGTAAGAACGTCTCAGAAGCCGTAAAAACCAAGTGCCTACAGCACGCCACCCGTCTGCGAAGGGGTCTTTGAAAACAGGCCCGTGACAGCATCCAAGGGACCCTGTGCGGTGCGCAGGCCCCTGCCTGGTGTGAAAAACTCCCCGTCTGGAGGAGCTAAGACTGGACTTAGATGGGGCACCTGGGTGGCTCAGTGGGTTAAGCGTTTCTTGGTTTTGGCTCAGATTGTGATCTCTCAGTCATAAGATCAAGCCCCACCATGGGCTCCATGCTCAGCGTGAAGCCTGCTTAAGGGTCTACTTTCTCTCCGTCTGACCCTCTCCCACTCTCTCTCTGAATGGAAAAAAAATAAAATCAAATATAAAACTGGGGCTCAGAAAAGTGCAGACACCCTCCCAACCTGAACGCCAACCCAGACAGATCTGTGTGCCTGGGACGCAAACGCTCCCGAGCCGGCTCCCAGGTCGTCGTCCAGGCCGGGCCACTCTGCACGAGCCACGGGGCTGTGCTCTGCTCACAAAAATCCTCTCCAGAGCACAGGGACCCTGGCCAATCAGGACCCAAGAGGAGGCTCTGCGAGAACCGGCGGAGGCACTGCTCCCCAGGATGCTCCGGTGCACCTGTCGGGAAGGCACCCCGGCCACGCAAAGGACAGGGGAGCAGAGCGTGAACGGTGCCACTGGGGCAGGGACAGCAGGGATGTGTCCAAGACCCCCTTCAGCTCCACAACCCTCCGCCTGTGTTCACCAGCTGCTGAGGCAAGCGCGGGCGGTGGGAGCCCGCGTAGTAACACAGGGGTCTCCGATGTGGCCGCAGCCTACTGTCACCTGGGCACTCCTTCCTGGAGCCACAAACCCAGACCGCCCTTCAGGGACCAGAATCTCTAGGGCCCAGCATCGATGTTTTCTCAACCTCTCAGGGGCCTCGGGCATGCGGCCAGGACTGAGTGCCATGGGGCAGAGCCACCTTGGAAACACCCCGAATCCCCTGGAGGCCCTGTGAAATGCACATCCTGTTCAGTGGGCCTGGCTGCCCCCAGCAAAGCCACGGGTCCAGAGCCCACCATGAGTAGCCAGGGCAGCAAGGGACTCACCGTGATCTTCGTGCCCCGGGCTCGCTTCCCGTGGAAGCTGAGCATGACGATCTCCAGGCCGTGGCTGCCGTAGGTGCCTTTGAAGAGGCCAGGTCTGATGAGGTCGTCCGGGTGGCTGGGCGGGAGGTAGATGCGGCGGTAGGTCAGGCAGTTGCTGTGGGGGGAACAGCAGGCTTGAGAGCAGCTCAGGGTCGGGGGAGGAGGGGAGGCAGAAGTCCAGAGTGTGCTCACCTCCCTGCCTAGTGACGGAGGGCGGGCAGGGCACGGCGGCCCAGCACAGCCAGGGTTAGTTCCTCCCAGGCCAGTGGGGGGCAGGAGACACAGTCACCCCCTCAAAACACCCGCAGGACACATCTCACACTTTCTCAGATCCCACCATGGCTTACACTCTACCGGGCACTGCAGGGCAGTGGGGCGAGCAGAGCTCTCTGCAGAGAGGAGGGGATGCCGCTCCCGCTCTGTCATCCTGGCACAGGGAGCCGAGACTGAGAAGGGGGCATTCGCTGCACCCGGGGTTATGTCCATGGGACCCAGGGACAGGGCTCCGGGCAGAGGCCAAGGCAGGGAGAGCAGCTAAGAGAGGAAGCCGCCTCCCCCAGCAGATGTGGGGAAACACCAGAGGCTCTGACGCACGGGCCAGGCTTGTCAGAGCAATGGCCGCCGGATGGGGATGGCAGTGACAGAGCAGACAGAAAACAGACACCAAGGTGGGGCGGGGTGGGGAGGATGGGAACTGTGCTCACAGCACCCACCAAGAGGGAGTCTGTATTCACACCACCCACAGAGGGGGGCTGCACTCAGAAACCATGATGGGGGACTAGGCTCACAGTACCCACGGAGGGGGCTGCACTCAGTATGCACAGGGAGGGACTGAGCTCAGTACCCATGGAGAGAGACTGCACTCAGTACCCAGAGAGGGACTGCACCCAGTACCCACAGAGGGGGCTGCACTCAGTATACATAGGGAGGGACTGCACTCAGTACCCACAGAACAGGGCTACACTCAGTACTCACAGAGAGAGACTGTACCCACGGAGAGGGACTGTGCTCAATACCCATGGAGACGGACTGCATTCAGTACCCATGGCATACAGCTGCACTCAGTAACGACAGAGAGGGACTATGCCCAGTACCCACAGAGCAGGGCTGCACTCACAGTACCCACAGAGGGGGCTGCACTCAGAATGCACAGGGAGGGACTGCACTCAGTACCCAGAGAGGGACTGCGCCCAGCGCCCCCGGAGCAGGGCTGTGCCCACAGCGCCCCCGGAGGCGGCTGCACTTACTCGTACTGACTAGTGTAGATAAACTTCATCAGGATGAGCTCCTGCATGTGCTCATGGAAAATGTCCTCCAGCGTCCGCCCCCACTCTTCCCTCAGCCACGTGCGGAATTCCTTCCAAGAGAACATGGTCATGAGAACCACATGGCGCACACGTAAGGCCGTTCCCCGTGGCACTGAGAGGATACACGCGGCATGTCGCAGCTTGGGCACGCCTGGGCCACAGCCCCAGCGGGGTGGATGGGATGGAGAAGCAGGCTGGGAGGAGGAGGGGCCGACATCCTGGGGTCTCCCAGTACCCGGCCTCCCTCCGGTGGGGGTGAGTCGCCGGTGAAAGGTAAGGGGCTCTGGGCCCCACTTTCCCAAGCTTGAGGAAACGAGGACCGTGGGGTCCCTTCACACAAGGCTGGAGCCACAGCCCACGTCCCAGGCAGCAGCCATGTGAGCCTCACTTCCGTGGCCGCCCACGGGGTGTGCTGTCTGACCAAACCTAGCTGTCGGGCTTGTAGGCAGCGGGGCGCAGCAGGACTCTTGTCGCTAACCCCCATGTGGGTCACACTGGCCCGAGCCGCTTTCAGCAGCCGCCGATGACGAACAGGAGAGGTGTGGCCAGGGGAGACGGAGGTGCCTTCGTAGTTAGGTTACACGTACAGTTCAAAAGTTTATTTGTAAAAAGGGAGGCTTTATAAACACTGTGTCCTCAAAACTTAGTAATTCATTATGGAATCAAACAACGTGAAGGATATTTAGTGCTCAATATGATGGTGCGTGTTTAACTTGATCCCTAGCTCTGAGTTCCAAACTCAACATACCGTTTCCAATGACCGTCTAAAATTAGCTTTACAACCAGAAGCAAAAGAGATTTAACAACAAGAACAAATACAGAAGAACTATAATCTGTCAGCTGCTCTAACACATGACTGCCCAACCACGAGCCACACTGACTGAAGCACGCAGCTACTGAACCACAAGCTCATACGTACAGATGAAATGGAAGTTTCTATACGAGCAGCACAAAACAAGATGAACTCTCACGTCCTATTTGCAGCAGCCTCAAACAACACAAGACCGGGCACCACACAGTAGGAAACACGTGCGTGGCCCCTTCTCCAAGAACCACAGCGCTGAGAGGGCATGAACACACCTCCGGGACAGGAGGACTCGGGCCGGGCCAGCAATTCTCTCCGAACCAATCTGCAGGCCCAGCGCCACGACAGTTACAGTCCCACCACGATTTCTGTGCAAACTGACAAGCCGATTCAGAAAGTCACGTGGAAATGAAAAGAACCTGCAACACCCAAAGCAATCTTTCAAAAGATCAAAGTCAGAGGACCCACACATGCTCGTGTTGCGACATAATAGAAAGCCCCGGTGATCCAGATGGTGGCTGGATCATCGGATGGACAGAACGTGGATGAAACGACACGGAGAGCCCAGAAACGGACCCATTTAGTGGTCAGCTGATTTACAACAAACACGTCCAAGCCACCCAATGGGAAAACAAAAGTCTCTTTCACAAATGATGCTCGAACAACTGGACATCCATGTGGAGAAAACGAACCACAATCCTGGCCTCACACCACACACAAGAAATGATTCTGGATGGGCGACAGGCCCAAACATAGCCTGAAGCTACCACACCTCTGAGGAGATTCTTTGCGACTTAGGGATAGGCAAAATTTTTTTTGTTTAAAGTTTGCTTATTTATTTTTGAGAGCAAGAGAGAGCATGCACGCATGTGCACAAGCGGGGGAGGGCCCTAGAGAGAGGAGGAGACAGAATCTAAAGCAGGCTCCAGGCCCTGAGCCTTCATGCAGAGTCCGATGCAGGGCTTTAACTCACGAACCTCAAGATCATTACCTGAGCTGAAGTTGGGACACTTAACCGACTAAGCCACACAGATGCCCCCTCATTTGTGAAGTTTTTTCTTTTATGGTTATTTTTCTGTATCTTAAAAAACATTGCCTGTCCCAGGGCGCATGGGCGGCTCAGTCAGTTAAGTGTCCAACTTTCACTCGGGTCATGATCTCACAGTTTGTGAGTTCGAACCCAACACTAGGCTCACTGCTGTCAGCGCCAAGCCTGCTTCGAATCTTCTGTCCCCATCTCTTTCTGCCCCTTCCCCACTCATTCGGTCTTCTCTCAAAATAGATAAACATTAAAAAAAAAAAACTGGGGTGACTGGGTGGCTCAGTGAGTTAGGCATCCAACGTTGGCTCAGGTCATGATGTCACAACTGGTAGGTTTGAGCCCTGTGTCGGGCTCTGAGCTGACAGCTCAGAGCCTAGAGCCTGCTTTGGATTCTGTGTCTCCCCCTCTCTCTGACCCTCCCCCTGCAACCTCAAATATAAAGAAACATGAAAAAAAAAAACCTTGACAAATTATACTTTACCAAAGACAAAACCTTCCACTCCAATGGGTGAACTCATGGAGGAAAGGCCATCAAAAAATCAATCAGATAAGTAGCAGATAAAAATGGAAATGAAGTGTAATGAGCAAGGACTTGGATGTTACCATGGTGAATAATCAGACTTGAGCTAAATACCACGAAGATGGCTTGTGAGGAGTCATAATCTTATTTACTTTGCATGAAGAGGCCAAAGTCATTAGAAATAGCAGCCAGGCCCAATTACTCAGAACAAAGGCCTTTGAAACATGTTTATGATGAAATTATCTCATGAGATGAGCACGTACAAGGAAAAACACAGAAGACCAGAACACAGGAGCCCAGAACAGTATCTACCCAGAGCTCGCTCACCACGTGCTGGTGCTCCATAATCATCATCTCCATCTTCACAACAGCCCAGGGAACACAGGTGCTAACCTCTCCCCTGTTGTGCAGAGGCGTGGGCCTACGTCACCCAGCTAGTAAGCAGCAGAGTCAGACTAATCCAAGTCCACGTGCTCCCTGGCCTTGTTTCCCCCGGGGCCGGGGTCAAGGCCGGGAGGAGCACAGGAGGCAGGGGGCGGACCCACCCTGGTGGGCTATGAGCACAGACCAGCGAACTGACAAGACATAACAAGGGTTTGGAACATGGTCAGGGCCTTTTACCAGCGATCCTTCATCTGTACGGTCCAAAAACCAGGTAAGGTTTCTGCACAGAGTTCAGACGGTTCCAGGAAGGACTCCTGGTGTCTCTCCCAGGCGGCCGCAGCCGGGCCTGGTGCTAAGACTTTCACGTGCTGTGCCCTACTCCGCCCTCCAGCTCACAGGGGTTCTGTGGGTAACTGCACAGCCCCACTTCACAGGGAAGGACTGAGGCTCTCACAGAGCACGCACGCGGTCAGGGGCCGTGGGGGAAAAACAAACACCTGAGCACAGACCCCATGCCCGCCTGCGAGAGAGGATCACACTTCTACAGTCGATGACGTCACAGCGTCACACGTGATGGAAGGGATGCCGCGTTCGAACTAGAGATTGTAAACAGTTCTAACGAGACAGACTGGAAAGTGTTTCTGGAACAGCTAAACGGGTTAAAAAAAAAAAAGACTCAAATTAGATAGAATTAGATTGTAATTACATAAAAAATAATTTGGAGAACATGAAGGGATGAGAGGATGCATACGGGGACTGCCCCTCCGTGGGGCTCCATGACTTCGTGTTTGATTACAACAAGGTGACACTTCAGTACTCAGGTAAAAAAGCACAGAAGACAAAAAAAAAAAATACAAAAAACAAAAGCAACTTGTGTCCAGCTCAGGAGTCTAATGCCAGAGCCTCTGTGCACAACAGAGGGGGGCCAGCAGGAGCCCGCAGCCCATGGCCTGGTCGGGAGGGACGCGGGACACCTGCAGCACGGCGGGGGTGGGGCCCACCCATCATCCCGCCTCCCTCCTCTCTTCCCATCTGTGCTCCTCCTTGCAGCCCCGATTTCCAGGAGCCTCAGGCTGGGAGGCTGGACGGGCACAGGGAAGAGGGCGGCCGGGCCTGGCCAGGGGAGGCAAGTCTGCGTGGGCCCAGGGCTGCCCCCCCCACAAAACCCCGGAGAGGGCTGCGGTCTGTGGAGCACACGCACGTAGGACCCCGGGATGTGCCGTGAGGGGCAGGCGGAGGGCACTGCAGCCTGACTTGCATCCGGACTCGGAGTTCAGAGGTGCGCACGGTGGGCAGAAGCCCCGGCTGGAGCTGGGTGGGAGAAGCGGGAGGCTGGAGAGCGAGACGCGGAGAATTATCCAGGGACCCGGGGGCAGCTGGGGCCAGCTTCTCAGAGAGCCTGGCCGCCGCGGCCTCCCTCCCAAGCTCTGGTGGTGCCACAGAGGATGGAGAAGGGCAGGGCGCCAGGCCAGCCCCTGCGGAGGGAGAGGGCTCCCCCCGGCCCCAGAGAGACCGCACTTGCCGCCCTGGTCCCCTGCTGCCCTCCTGGCCGCCAGGAGCCCTCCAGCCCCTGGGAAGTGCCCTCTGGGCTCAGAATTTTATTTTACTTTTTAAATGTTTTCATTATTTTTGAGAGAGAAAGAGAGAGGGAGAGAGACAGAGCACATGTGGGGCAGAGAGGGAGGGAGACACAGAATCTGAAACAGGCTCCAGGCTCTGAGCTGTCAGCAAAGAGCCCGATGCAGGGCTCGAACCCACGATCTGTGAGATCATGTCTTGAGCCGAAGTCGGACACTCAAATGACTGAACCACCCAGGCGCCCCAGGGCCCGGATTTTTAAATGACCGTCAGCCAGAGTCCAGGGCTCAGCCCTTCACCTCAGTGCTGAGAGCTATCAGGACACAGGGCGACGTCCCCCCCCCGTGGCCTGTCCTCTCGCCCTGGAGCCTGGAACCATCCCCTGGACCCAGCAGACTGAGTGAGAAAGTGAAGACATCACTGGATGACACACGAATCCATGGGAGAACCCCGTCCCCGCACGGCTGAGGGGAGACAGACGCAGGAGACAGGAGAGCAGCTGAGATGGACAACGTGACCGCAGGGCCAGACAGCAAGCTCTCCCACCACAGCCACTCCAGGCTGGCTTCCTGGGAACCCTGACGTCCCTCTGCTCTGCCCGGGAATGGTCTGCCGTCCTCTCAGATGGGCCAGGCCAGGGAAAGACAGATGCCTCTCAGCACACAAAAGTTAAAAACACACAAGCCTCAAAAAACTCCTGTATAAAAACACATCATAAATCAAACCAAAAGCCAGAATGACGAATGAGAAGAAATGACTTGCAGCTCACACCTTGAAAGATTCATCTCCCAGGACGAAAAGGAAAGCTCCCACAAGTCAGAAGCACGAAGCAGAAAAAGCAGCAAGGATGTTTCCTAACATTTCAGAGAAGGAGCCACGGGGAGCCCTGGAACACGCCCCTCACCTCAGCCTCGGTCAATGTCACGGTAAGGGAAGAGCAAACAGACCCACAGCCAGGAGACCAGCAAAGCTCTGTTGCCACCTCACACGTCACACACACTGGCTTAGTTTCCACAGAGGACCGGTGTCCCTACTCTTAGAAACGATACCATTCCACTTCCCAGTCAGCGAGCCCACACCCAGGAGGTGGCGGTCAAGGACTTTCCCCAACCCCAGCACGTCTTTCCAGAAGCACAGCACACGCTCCCTTTACGGTCTCGACAACTGAGGACTGTCTACTGTTGGGAAACACGCTGACGTTTTCTGCTGAACCATGAACGACTGCAACACCTGCACGTTGTGTGTGCGATGCACGTGCAATTGTCAGTTGTAAAGAAACAGAGCATTTCCATCACGGGCCACACTGTGTGAGGAAGCAGGGACCTCATCTACCTTCAGAGGGTTCTGGCGAGCACATGCGTGCACGCTCTCCGGGGAGACACGCATATGTGTGTGCATGTGTTAAATCTCCCTGCACTTCTCTGGCCAACGGGGACACGACTGGACTCGGACCCTGGCTGAGAAATCTTCACCCCTAATAGTCAGTGAGCATCCTACGTTTTAAAAACTCATTGTCTTCTGTGACTTAGGTCCTCCAAAAACAGATACTCAAAGGCAACATGAAATTACTCATGTCAACAAAAGGAAGTCCAAAGAAACTCACGAGTGAAGCTCGGAGAAAGGCCTCCACCTATGTGGCCGTGACGTGGGAATTTCACCCATGAGGCGCGTCCGCGGGGAGGACACAGAGGCTCCAGAAAAGCCGTCTGGTCCCTCCGCACACTCACATTCGAGAGGAAGCTCTGGCAGCACATGGACTCTTGCCAAAGGGGTGAAGGGGAGCTGATCAGAGAAGACTACGTCTCTTCCGTGCGTCCGCTCTGAGGGCTGGCGGTAACGAAAGCCCATGCGCGCAAAGGCACACATGGCGCCCTTTCCAAGGGCCGGGCAGGGGGACGGCCCTCTCACTGGGGGGCACTCTGGCGATGTCACCCTGAACGGGGGCGTGCGGGCTCACCTCCTGCCTCCCGCCAGACATCCTGTGGTGATCCGTCTGGTTGCACTTGGTGGAGAACTCGTCCTTCTTCACGATCTTGAGCATTCATGACAAAGGAGAGGGGAACGGGTCAGTCACGACACCCCCGGCATCGCAATCGACCTCTCCGCATGGACACACCCCGCACATGCCCAGAAGCCCAAGGGGCCGCTGAGTCGTGGCCAGGCCAGAGAGGGGAGCTCAGAGCCGCCCTGGGCACGCGCCTCCTCCTCAGAGGACAGTGCACCCGGGAGGCTTTCCCAGGGGGACACCTCACAGCACATCTAAGGGGCTGGTGCTTCCGTAGTGTGTTAGGTAACACACGCGTTCACTGGCAAGGCCCTCTGCAAACCACCTTTGGAGGTGATGCTCGTGCAAAGAGGAGCCCTGGGAGCACTGAGCAATCACGGCAGAGAGAACACACAGTCCCCACTGAACGCAGAACGCCCGGGGGTCCCAGCAAGCGAGTCCCTGAGGGGCCACATCCCAGCACCACCATGTCAGGAACACACCCCACCGTCCGCTCCTCTGTGCACACACAGGTCTGCAGCCGGAAGCCCCGCGGCCGGCTCGGCCAGCGCTGCACCCCAGCTGCCACGGCAACCAGAGGACCCCCAGTCCCTTGCCTGCACTCAGCCGCCGTGCATAAGGGAGCCCCGGGTGCTCACCTGGATGTGGCCATTGTGGGGCCCTCTGTGGCCATACATGCACTCCACCGTGGCAGACTTCCTCTCCATCAGGTGGACCCTGAACAAGGGCTTGAATCGCATTGGGTCGTCCACATGAGGGTCATGGGGAGGCAGGTACATCCAGCCAATGATGAACAAGCCGTCCACCTGTGGTGAGGGGGAAGGGCACGAGTCCATGCTAGGTTTAGGATGAGGGCCTGAGGCAGAAGGTCCCTACCCCACACTGCCCATGAGGACCACACTCGTCTCCACACTGCCGCCCCTCCCAGAGTCTCGGGTCTAGTGCGTAGCAATGAGCATGGCGCGCCTACCAAGTGCTTAAAAAATAGTTATCTTTCATAAATACGATGACTGTAGCAGACAGTGCTGTACTATATCACTGCAATCTTCTAAAAGAGTAGAACTTAAGTCTCCTCACCAAGAAAGAATGGACAGAACTGTGAGGTGGTGGATGCGGTCTTCACCAGATGTCAGGAATCCTCGCACAAAGAATACGAGTATCACCAAGATGTATTCTTCCGTAGCTCACAGCTTTACTAGTCAGTTACACCTCAGTAGGGCCGAAAACAAATACGCACCTGCAGCATTATCTATGACAGCCAAGATTTGGAAGCAGCCCAAGTGTCCATCAACAGATGAAGGGATAAAGATACAGCGGGCACACACTGGAATATTACCGAGCTGTTAAAAGAATGGAGTCTTGGGGCGCCTGGGGGACTCAGCCGGTTAAGCGTCTGACTCTTGGTTTCAGCTCACGTCATGATCTCACAGTTCACGGGTTCGAGCCGCCCGTCAGGCTCTGCGCTGCCAGCACAGAACCTGCTTGGGATTCTCTCTCTCCCTCTCTTTGCCCCTCCCTCGCTCATGCACACCCACTCTCTCTTCAAATAAACTTTAAAAAGCTAAATTAAAAAAATAAAATGCCTGAAAATGAGAAGCAAAGTGAGAAGACAGATGCCGCGGACGTGCAGCACACTTGACAACTGTGGGTGTGCACACTGCTGTCCGCTCTTCCAGTGTGTGCGATATGGTGGCAGACAGACAGGACCGGGGGGTGGCCACAGGCAGGGAGACTGGGTGCGACCGAGAGGAGGGAGGAGGGCACGAACACTACTGTGGTGAACCAAACCGCGCTGACGAGGGCGAGCTATCCCCTCTTTTCAGAAGCTGCCATTTCTCCTCTACTCTCTCACTCGCTGCCGGGAAGAAGAATAGTATCACCCTCACCGCCTCCAGAAAGGAAAGCAGTCGCCCACGCTGGGAGCAGACTGGCTTGTCCTGTAGGGATGCTCTATGCAAGGCTTTCCCCAGCGGTGGAAAACATAAATACAAAGCATGTTTCTTAATGGATGTTTCCCCTGAATCACAGAATCTGAAGCAGTTATTTATCCCTGTCCAACTCCCACCTAGTGAGCAAACTACAGAGTGACGGAGCCCCCAGAGGCCCCGCTGAGCCAGGCTTGGAAGAGCCCACACCAGAGCTACCCAGGGCCCCAACGTGCCGTCTGTTACTAACGTGTGCTCGTGGCCGGGCCGTGGATCACCGAGGATGTGTGCAAGCAGAGGGGAAGCAAGGTCAGGACAGGGACGCTCCCCAGAACAGAGGGCACCAGCTCCACGCACACTGGAGCACCAGCGGCAGCGACACGGGGGCCAGGCACCTGCACACCCCCAGCCCCAGGGCTTCTGCCGAGAGCGCACGGCGAGCCCGAGGAGGGAGGAGAGCCGCACCGGACACCCAGCAAAGCGCCGCATCCTACAGCACAGCTGCCTGCGAAGCACCACAACAGAGCGGCTACCTGTCAAAGCAGCACATAAAAGTGAAGGTACAAGACTTTCCTCCTGCCTAGGACACGGGGGCTTACACCAAACAGCCCCTCCTGCGGACACCAGCTGGGAAGTCTGCACACACAGCAGTTCGAATGCTGCCTGAAGACACCAGGGGCCCCAAGACCAGGACCGACAGCCTGAAAAGAAGGGACGGGTGAACCGAAGGGGACACGGCCTCCCACCCCTGTGCCCCAGGCCCCTGATTACTCCTGGCAAAGGGGTGATGGGGCGATGGAGCCCCCAAGGCTCCAGGGCAGGATCCCAACCCTGTGCACAGCTCTGCCGCCGAGGCACCTGCTGGATCCTAACTAACCCGCAAGGCCAGGAGTTGGAGAAGCCAAGCAGAAAGCGGCCGCCAAGAGGCCAACCAGCCAGGAAAGGCTTCAGCAGTACCTGCTCCCCGCTACGGAGCACAGGCCTGGAGAGCAGGTGGTGCCCGCCCTGGTCAGGGCAAGGCACTCTGCTGGCCGTGACCCCAGAATAGCAGCATGGGGGGAGCAGCGGCCATGGCCACGGGTGTGTGCACACCAGCACACCAGCAGCCCTGCCTGAAAATCGAGAGGAAATGTCTGTAAAGCGAAGCGGAGGTCACAGACTTTAACTTGCCTCGTGTATTCTAGAAGACACAGGAAGAGGGAAAACCTCCCCAGAAACACAAGAAATGAAGCCAGACTTGCATCCGGGCCACGGTCGAGTAACAGGGGCTGTGTGAACACAAACCCGACCGTGGCCAACACGCAGCACGGGGCTGTGACCCCTACCAGGCCCTGGATTCCTGCCGGAGGCACCTTCCAGACCTCGGGGCTCAGGGGGCCCAGGCAAATGGAGAAAACAGACAGGACCTCGAGGCGGCCAGCATGGCTGGAGCACAGGGGTCACAGTCCCAGACAGGAGGGAGCTGTGTGGAGAAAGAGCCCCCGGGATCTGCCGAGGGGCCCGCGTTCCGCTGAACACGGAACCCAGGACAGGATGGGCACGAGATGGACAACCCCCCAGGGTCGGACAGGCCTCCAGACATTGTAGCCGCGAGCGGCAGAGCTGGGGGCCTCGGGAACTCCCCGGACCAGAGGCAGGAGCCCCAGCACCGGGACTTAGACACAGAGCTAAAGCACGCCTCTAAGAGACCCCCCGACCGCCTGACCTGCCTGACCGCACTTGAGGGAAGAGAGTCATCCGGCTCCTAAGTTGCTAGCCACAGAGTCCACCTCCGCAGGGAAAGAGTGGGCGTGCAGGGGATGGGACAAGGGCGGACAGCCAGAATCGGGAAGTCGAGGCGGCTGAAACAAGAAACACTGTGGTCTCAGCACCAGCCTGGTGGGGAGAAGCCCTCAGCGGACAGGGTCAGGCTGTTGGCACAACCGAGCGCCTGCGCGCGCCCCCACATGGCAGGCTGTCCCCTCTGGTCCTCTTCTGCCGGCCCTGGTCCCCTTCGTCCCCGACACCGGATGGTTACCGAGTGCATGGGTCTCAGCTCATCATCCCCTCCTGCCTGTGGTGAGCCGGGCACTCCACAGGCGGAGGGCGGCGTTAAGGGGTCTGGCCCCCAGGGGGGCGGTGTGAAGGGGTGCCCACCATCACATCTGGGTTGTGTATTTTTGGCAGGGATCCACTGAAGGGAAGCTGTGTCCGCCAGGTGAAAGCAGGAAGGGCCTGAGGTCAGAGTCCATTGCCAGTTACCTAACGGGGGCACCACCATGGGTGCTGTTGGCCACGTCTACCCCCGTAAAGGCCCTCTTCCTCCTTGAAATCATGACCACTAAACAATGGCCCTCAAAGAAGTCCCCAAACCCATGAACGTCACCACCTTATGCTGCAAAACAAGGATTTTACAGACGCGAAGTTGAGAATCTTAACTAAGAAGAGACGGTTCTCTTCTCACCCGTGAGCCACGGGTTGGGAGAGTCCACGTGCGGTCGGGGGCAGAGGCTGCAGGGGTGCGGCACAGCTGAGGGATGCCAGAGCTGGAGGAGGCAGGGAGGACCCTCCCCCGCAGCCTTCAGAGGGAGAGTGGTGACCCCGCAACACCTTGGTCTCAGCCTGGCCAGTACTGAGGACATCGGCTTCCGGGGGAATGACAGAACACGATGGTGGCAGTTTGGTAATTGGGCCCCGGAAGCTACGCCAGCGAGTGATGAGGGATCTGTGAGGAGAGGCTTGCGCACTGTGGAAACAGTTTCCCCAGAAGTGCCCACCCGCCACGGACCCTGGCCTGACCCCAGTATCACTACGGTGGGTGAACCCCGCTTTCCGACTTCACTGAGGCTTCAGGTCATTGCCAGCTCAGCCCAGTCCCGAGGCCACGGTGCCTGCCGGGTGACTCACCAGGACACTACACTGAACTGTGTCTTATTCACGGGACAGGCACTCGCAAGCGTTAGTGGAACGATAAAAGGCAGGCATGGCGAGTCACCACAGGGGCACGCCTAGGGCAAAGGGACGGGGCATCTGCTACAACCCCAGGGGGCCCTGGGGCCACAAGGTGACTGTTTGAGGTTCCAAGGGCCCCTGATTTAGGACGAGAAATGAGTGCACAACCCAGAACTAGTGTGTCCTGCTGCCATGAACACAACAGCCCGAGGTGTCCAGCAGGCGGGACCAGGACAAGGGAGGGAAGATGCTCTGGGGCTCCTCACCACAAAGTCCAAGGTCGCAGTGAGAGTCTTTGGTCTCTTAGAAAATCACAAGTCACCTGAGGAAAGCTCCTTGTGACCGCCGGACCACGCGCAGGGAAGCCACTAGGGTCTCGGATGCGCCTGCACCAAGGCCCCGCGCCGCGCTCTGGGACTCACCACCACGTTCAGCAGTCCCCCGTAGGGCCCGATGTCCGGCTGCCACAGCCCCAGGATGTGTCTGTAGCGGTGGAGCACTGCGGGGAGAGAGAGAGCGCGTTCACACCGGGCCCAGCCAGGCCGTGCTGTACGGTGGCCCAGAGGGACGCGCGTGAGGCTGGTAACGGAGCCCTGTGCGCACACGTGGACCTATGCAAATATTTGGAAAAGTTTCTTAAGAATTCTAAGAATGAAAATGTCTTTTATACCCTTAATAAAACAGACAACTGGACCATTCTGAAACCCAGCCTCTAAGGATCAGTGACACTGAGCGCTGCCTTGAAAGACAGAGAGAGCACCCCTGTAAAGTGGTGAGTCTCCCATCAGTGGGGGAGTCCAAGACTGGGACACCGCCCTCCTGGGGACAAGGCAGAGGGGACGAGACTTCTCTAATGCTCAGACGCTGACATCTCTACACAAGATGTGTCCATAAAGCAGTTAGACTAAAATTCCCACCAGAGCAAACTGCGCTCTGCTGAGCAACGGGTACCCCCTGTGATCCCCGACAACACGTTTACACCAGGTCTACCAGGGAGGGTGTTTGCAGTTAAGATCAGCATTTAAATCAGTGCCCTGAGTAAAACCCAATGGGGTGGGCCTCATCCAATCAGTGGACAGCCTAGAAAGAAAAGGCTTTTCCATCAGAAGGGACACCTGTCTGACCCCGGAGCTGGGACATCCATCTTCTCTAACTTGGGACTTGAAGGAAACATGGCTCTCCCAAGGTCTCAGGCCTGCCGGATTTCAGACTTCAGCTACGCCCTCGGCTCCTCTGGGTCTCCAGCTCGCTGACAGCAGATCTCGACCTATAGTAATTGTGGGATCCAACTCCTCACAACGAATCTCTTCACATGAAGAAACTGACTGTCTGGAGAGCCCTGGCTGATGCACAGGGGGCGCCAGGGAGGGGCCGGACGGCACGATCACACGGCTCTGCGGGAAGGGACCTGGAGACGGGCCGGCAGCTGTCAGGTCCCACCGCGCCTGGAGTCCAGGGGAAGAGGAGGGTGAGGCCAGAAGCAGTCCCAGCCCTGGAAGTAGCAGACGGCTGGCGGGCAGCTACCCGCTGTTACCTGAGGTCCCAGCCTGTTAACACGGTTTTCTAAATGAGCCTTTCCTGTCTCCCGGACACCGGTCATTCATCCTGTGCACCGTCTCCTGGGTCGGCTTACAAGCTGCGCAGTGAAGTCGGCCTGGTTGTTTATGGCCACAACCGGACAGGTTTTGTGTTTAACACACAAGCAATAATCAGCAGGACCAGGACCCACAAACAAATGAGCTGCAGACCGACGTGCACACTCAAGGGCTCAGGGGTGACATGTTACGGCAACTGCCACTTAGTCGGAAAGGCGTCAATCAGCCGGGGTGAAGGAGAGATGGGTGGACGGAAGCCGTGAGCTAACAAAGCATCACAAACGGTTGTAGAATCAGGTGGTGGCAAGCAGCCGTTTGCTCTACGATCCTTTCTGTACATTTCTTAATTTTCGTAATCAAATACAGGAGAATAAAATAAATGGGCCCATTCAGCATGACCCTCTCCTCTTGTATCCCCCTCCCCTACCTGACTGCTGGCAACAGTCTGTTCTTTCCGAATCAGCCTGTGGCCTCACGGCTCCTGGACCGCGCAAAAAGCGTCAAGACTCTTAGCACCTTTGAAAGGAGACTCCCCTCTTTTGCTTTAAAAGCTACAGCTCTGGGGGCATCAGAGGGCTCAGTCGGTTGAGCATCCGATTCTTTTTTTAATTTTTTTTAATGTTCTACTTATATCTGAGAAACAGAGAGACAGAGAGAGAGAGAGAGCGTGCATGAGCAAGGGAGGGTCAGAGAGGGAGGGAGACACAGAATCCGAAGCAGGCTCCAGGCTCTGAGCTGTCAGCACAGAGCCCGACGCGGGGCTTGAACTCACGAACTGTGAGATCATGACCTGAGCCGAAGTCAGACACTTAACCGACTGAGCCCCCCAGGCGCCCCGAGCATCTGATTCTTGTTTTAGCTCAGGTCACGATCAGTGTCATGAGATCGAGCCCTACATCAGGCTCTGCGCTGAGCACGTGGCTTGCTTGAGAGTCTCTCTGTCTCCCTCTGCCCCTTCCTCCCCCTCCCTGTCTCCCTCTCTAAAAAAAACAAATAATTAAAAGACGAAAGCTACAGCTCTCTGAAATAAAAACACCACCTCCCCGCTGTCTACCTGGAGTGGCAGCACCCTCATAAGCTCTGTGCGTGTGAGAAAAATCACTTCTCCTCGTGGCTCTTGCTGACACGGCACTGGCTCACTGGGCCTGGGATGGCCCCCAACATGGTCCAAGGGAGGGTCAAGAGACCACCACCCTCTGCCCGACTGCAAACACACTGACTCTGAGCAGGACAAGCCATTTCCCAAAGCAAATGTAAAGTCTGTGTCCTACGGTATATGCTTAAACAAGTGTAGCCACCAGAACAGAGTCCAACAGAGGTGACCTGAAAGCCCCAAGGAGGCCAGGGTCCCCCAGACTGAAAGGGTCCCTCCGAGTCACAGAGAAGCTCAGGGTGTCCACACCGGGAGGGAAGCCACGTTCTAAGGTCCGGAGCCACCACACAAGGAGTGGACGCTGGCTCACCCACTTTCCCGCACGTTCCCACGTGGCCCTCACCCTGACCCTGTGTGGGCAGAAGGAGGGTCTGAGCCCAGACATCCCAGCCCAGGGCACTCAGCAGGCCTCAGGGCTTCTCACCCAGAAGACCCCCCCATCTCACATCACCCTCCCCAGGGCTTCCAAACAGCCGCTAGCTGCCAGTCCGGAGAGGTGGACGGGATCAGGCTACAG
The DNA here is from genome assembly GCF_003009895.1 of Hyaena hyaena. Classification (NCBI taxonomy): domain Eukaryota; kingdom Metazoa; phylum Chordata; class Mammalia; order Carnivora; family Hyaenidae; genus Hyaena; species Hyaena hyaena. Next base: position 9,272,707 of record NW_024080633.1, read on the forward strand.
AGCCTGGCACGGACACAGCAGTGGGCGTGGGACCCGAGAGTCCAGCAGATGCTTCAGGTGCTTTCCTGAAACAGGCACTAGGCCGCAGCCCCGGTTCATGGGTGGAAAGCCTCAACACGAGAGAACTACGTCCTTCCAGACAATCGTGACAACCAACGCCGCTGCTCCAGCCCCACGAGGCAGCACTCGGGCCTGTCAGTCATTCGTATTCAGCCGAATGAGGCAGCTCGGGGGCTGTTCAACCACTGGGCCCCAAGGTCAGCGTGGCTGTGTTCAGAAAAACATTCCCAGCTCTACGACCCCCCCATCCCCCAAAACGGGGGAGGTAATGTGAGGTGAAGGGACGCTCAGCTCAAGCACTAAGGAGAAAATGCCCAGTGCTCGTCCGTCTGTGCCAGTTAATCTGCATCGGCCCACAGGAAGGCCACTTAAGGAGACAGCGGGAAAACTCCTGGCACACGAGGCCCAGAAGATCTGGCTCTCCCCGCTCAGCGTGAGCTGGGAGCTGGCTGGCCCGGGCGCAGACGCCGCGGCCCTCCACCAGCCAGGCCATAAAACTGTTCTCGAACCATCAGGTGTCGCTGCAGAACAGGGGCTTCGGCAGCGCGTGGGGCTAGGCGTCACTCTGCTCCAAAAGATCACAAACGCAACTAATGTACCTGCCGCCGCTTGCTGGTAGCTTCTGGTAATTAAAACAAAAATCAGAGGAGGAGATGCCCCCAAACTCACTTCACAAGGCCAGCAGGACCCTGCTACCAAATCCGGACGAGGACACAAGAAAACTACAGGCCGATATCCCTGATGAACCAAAATGCAAAAATCCTCAACCAAGTATTAGCAAATCACAGTCAACAATACGTAAAAGGACCTTTTACCACAATCAAGTGGGACTTATTCCAGGGACGCAGAGACGGTTGAACATCCGCAAATCAATGTGGTGACACCACGTTAACTAGAGGAAATCATGTCACCTCAACAAAGGTATTTGTTAAAATTCAACACGTACTGGTAATTAAAAAAAACTCTGAACAAGATGGGTATAAAGTGAACACACCTCAACGTGATCAAGGCCACACAGAACCCCCCGCTAACATAACACTCAGCAGGGAAACTCTTCCTCTTAGACCCGGAACAAAGAACGGGAGGCTCGCTCTCGCCGCTTGTATTCAACACAGTCCTGGAAGTCCTGGCCGCGGCGATCGGGCGAGAAAAAGAAAGAACAGGCGTCCAAACTGGAGAGGAAGACATAACACTGTCACTACCTGCATGTGACGTGACACTGCCAACAGAAATCCCCGAAGACCCACCCAAAACCCGCCAGAACTAACGAAGGGATCGAGCGAAGCTGTAGGACACGCGCCGGCGCACAGAACAAGGTCAGGCTCTGAGAACCTGGCCGGCGAAGGGCAGGCTGCCTCCTCCCTCACATGCACTTCCTGGTGCGGCCTCCCTGCTGCCCCTCGGAGCACCTGCCACGCCCCTCCCTCAGGAGCCCCGAGTGGTCCTGACTCCACCTGGCTTCCTATCAGGCGTACCTGGGCAGCCGAACACCGTGGCATCTACACGGAGGGTTGCACCTCGTCCCCGAGCAGTGCAGGCCAGTCCACCCATACCTACCAGAGCCGTGGAGCACTGCCAGGCCTCCAGGCGGGAGCCTCACAGCCCTGAGTCCTCTGGTCACACGGTCCCCATCAATTCACACATAGGGACATGCGTCAGTTACGTCGTTAATGTTGGACGCATCCCCCACGATGCCGCCAATGCCTCGCAGACATGGACTGCCAAGGGTACCAGGCAGTAACAATAACATGCGGCCTGACAGAGCTCGACGGTCAGCACCGCCAGGTGGGCTGGCGCACCCCTGCCCGGGCCACAGAACATAGCCCCGAGCGCTCCAAGAGGCCAGGGAACACCCGGTCCCAAGTGCTCCAGGAACAGGGTGAACTGGTAAGGGGGACAGAAAGAGCGCCAGGCCCCAAGGTCCTCACAAGCCAGGTGCCACGTGGACGTTTCCAGAAGGTTTGGTAAACCTCAGAAATTTCGCACCGTGAGCTGCCCTCTATAAACAATACTGAAGGCCTGGGCATACAGGCTTCAAATTCAGGTTGAAACTGGTTTCCTTCCTCCACGCACGTGAACTTCTGTCCTGACGTTCTAACAGACCGTGGAGACAACAGACGCTAGCCGTGTCAGGGTGTCCCCAGGAAAGCGCAGCCAATGCTTACAGCCAACATTTTCTGGATCGCCCAAAGTTTCTATGACGCCCACTGTATTTTTAAACTACACTCAAACCTCAGAGACAACGGTGGCGGGTGGTGTCTGATTAGAACAGGCCTGTTACACAGCTGTCAGCTACGAGCTGGGGGGGAGGTACCTCACACCTTGTGGCTGAAAAGCCTAGATGGACTGTGACGTGTCCCGACAAGCCACAGAACACTCCACGGGGACAAAAGAACACACTCTAGGTACGTCCAGTGGTGGGTCAGAATTCCATCCTAACCCTATAGTATAAGCTCCAGATGGACTGTGGTTCCAGAAGGATCCACGACAGACGTATGACGTGATGAAGCTCTAGGCACCCAGGTGGTTCTGTCAGCACAGCTCAATGTTCTACCTTCGCCCACTGACTGCTAAGCGGGAGGGCGGGTCAATGCACAACGAAATGTTCCAGAGGAAACTTCCGAGAGGGCAAGAGGGTTCAGACAGAACACAATTCATGCCTTCGGGCTTCAGACCTGACCCACCGGGCCCCCTGGGGCCCACCCAGCCCCTCGCGCCTGCTCATACACACTCCTGACAAGCCCCCTTGTCACAGGAGCTGAGCACGAGCTCACACGCGCCCCAAGGCACACCAACTAGGCCCTAGATCGTCCGTAAGCGCCACGGGACCAGCGGGCACGCGTCAGCTGCATGCCCACAGTCAGACAGGCTGCCGAGCAGACCCGAAAGTACCTCTGCCCCTCTGCCCCCACAGGGTCTGTTAGGCGCTGCGCACCCACGAGACTCCGAAGCAGGTCTGCCCCAGGCACGCGGAGGCTCAGAAGGAGGGTGTGACAGGACGGAGTGGCGCCCTGTGCTTCCAGGAGCATGGGAACACCTTTCAGTGTGAGCAGGGATGTTTAATGTCTTCTTGACAACAGACACTCATTTCATTCTCCCCTCAACCTCACAAAGAGCTGAGACAGCACCTGTGGAATAGGGCTTATGGAAATTTCCAGACTTGAGTGGTGCCAATCAAGACAGGATTCAGATTCTAAATAAGCAACTGTTTCTACACACTTCTGTCCAATGTAGGTACATCATAAAAGTTTTCTTAGGTCACATGTGCCCTTACACCGTGACTGATAAAGTCTCGAAGCAAACCGTTTCCATTCACTTTTGGACCAGAAGCGTTTCAGGGATTCTAGCCTGTCCTGTCTCCTCAGCCTCGATAAACAACAGATGTTAAAATGTGCATCAACAGAGTGGACTTGCTGGTACTACCCAAACACCCCGAAGCTGCCGCGGAATCCCAGCCCGAGTGTGCAGCTGACCCGGGCCACGGCTCAGGTGTGGCCGAGCCACGGAGAACAGCAAGAAAACAGCAAAAGCCAAGGAGGGCAGCTCGCTCTAAGACCGAAGCAGCGCTCGTGCCCGGAGTCAGAGGCCCCTCTCCATGCAGTGCCTCGGCCGTGCCCGCACACAGAAGCCAGAGCCAGCAGGAGGTACGTACGGCAGGTGTAAACATCTCTGTACTCCATGTGCTCGTAATCGGGAAGAATTTTCATGAACCGTCCCGACTTCACGCGAGGGTTGATACCTGAACAGACACAGCAGGGAAAGGGTAAAGATGGTCCTGCTTTCACGACGGTATGAACAGGCCTCACGGCAACACCCTCTCCTGCCCGGGCAGAGACGCTTCCCATCACACTCAGCCCCCAGAACCTCGGGAGGTGACCAATCTTCCTTCAGCCAACGGAGTCACACCAGGAACTCCTGATGGCCGGCAGGCTCGGGACCCTCCTCTCTCGGCCACCACAGATCAAAGGAGCACGGAGGTGGGAGAGCCAAGCCCGAGGCTGGGGGACGGTTTGGGAGACCGTTTAGGGAAGCTTGTGCTCAGTGAGACTCTCCCTTGCCTGGTGCACACCTGGTGTTTCCCTTGACCTTTGCTGCGTTTGTTTGTTTCTGATTAAGGGCCATGTTTGCCAGCCTCCTAACTCGGACCTTTTCACTTCTGAACCGAGGCTGCAGACTCCACCGTCTACGCCAAGAACCCGTGTTGATTTTCTTCCAGCACCCATTCCAGACGCTAAGCAATCCCCTCCTGGATAAGGCTTTCGGAGCAAATTCACCGGAACATAGCTCCTGTGCCGTGAATACAAAGCCTGAAGCTGCTCTGACAGGAGCAGACTCAACACTTTGGGACACCGAGTAAGGGAATATGGACTGCTCCCTGGATTTTGCAACCATTTTCAAGGGGTCCAGATTCAGCAGTGAAAAGAAATCTCCAGATGTCCGCCTGTGACTATCCACACCCCCAGCACTCCAGACACACACAGGAGCATCTTCACCTCGCCCAGTGCCCTCTCCCTTGCCCACCCCCAGCTTCCCCCAGCTGTACCGTCCGCTGGCCACCTGCGTGCCCACCTGCGCTCCACAGGACAGCAGAGCCGAGCTGAGCTCCGAGGGGGCCTTAAGTCCCACATGTGCACCCACCCCCGCTGGGCAGAGGCACCTGCCTGCCTCCAGATGCTATTTTGAATACTCACACTGCTGAGTACAAGTCTGCCTTCAAGCTGCTTTCAGACAATACCGTCAAACGACCTAAAGAACTCAAGCAGTCAGATGATAACAACCTGAAGTAGTGGCTGCTCCTAGAAACCAGCTGACAGTACAGAAAAGCCGGGACACCTCTGTTCTGGGTACACGTGCATGGAGACTGCTGTGGGAGGTGTGCTTCCGCTTCAACAACAATGCTGACAGCGAGTCTAAACCCCCCAATTCCACGCTTTGGCAGGACTTAGGATACCAGCTATGGGCAACCACGAGGAACCAGGGTGGACCCAGGGCCAGGTGTGCCCACAGAATGGAGGCGGGCGTGGGGAGGGGGCAGTTCTGCCTCCGGAATCTGGCCTTTGCAAAACGCAGAGCAGCAGTGCTCTGGCTGCTGAGAGAAGACAGGAAGGAGTCAGGTGTTCAGGACACATGACCGCTGGGGACCCCAGATCCATGTTCCCTGGAGAGATAGAGGGACGTGGAGCAGAGGCAAGAGCAGAAAGCAAAGTCTGAGGACACAGGGAAGGGGGAGCTGGTGGGTTCTGAGCAGCCGGCCTTGCATGGGGTCCAGGGCCAAGGACGGGGCACAGGGGGCAGCTGCCGATGTGGGAGCAGTGGCGGAGGGTGAGGAGGAAGCCCCAGGCCCCGTGAAGGGCAGGGGGAAAGTGGGGTGCTGGGCATGGCAGGGCGGAGGCCCCCCTGAGGCACAGGGCAGGTAGGAGGGCATGGCCGAGCCCCCGCAAGCTGCATGGGTCACGAGCACGCTGGCTCCTCAGAGGAGAGCCCGTGAGGAACCCCCTGCCTTCCGACAGGAGGACCCTCCCCCACCCTGCGTGGGCAAGCTGCATGCGGAACACGCGCCACATGAGGGATGGAACCCCTCGGAGCCTCCCGCAGAGCCCGCCCTCCGTGGCAACCCCACACTCCCCAGGAGGGGCATCCCAGAGAGAGACCCCGGGTGACAGAGCTGCTCAGAGGAAGGACGGGGAAAGAGGGAGGAGCCGGCGCGGCCCAGACCCTGGAGGGCTGCCAGGGCATCCGCTGGCTCTCCGCCGTCCATCTCCTTCTCTCACTGGAGTCAAAGATGCTCCCTCAAAGGTGCTCCCAGCCCCAGCTCGCGGGCGAGGCATTTAGGAAGGAGTCCGCCTACTCTTTTGAAGGAGAACATTTCAAAAGAAGGAAAACCCAGCTCTACCAAGATGGTTTTGAGATGAAAACTTAAAGTCCTTTTCAGAGCAGTGAACAGGTCAACTTAGGGCCAAAGAGAGCTGGGTCACCATGGTCCCTGTGCCCTGCGATCCCCAGCCCTGGGCAGCGGCCGGGCGGCTGGCCTGCAGATGGGTGCCGATCCTCGGCTCCTGGGCAACAACAGTGTGAACAGAGAGGCCTTCACACGCTAAGGGGCCCTGAGGAAAGACATCTGGGGCTGGGGGGACACTGAGCACGCAGACAGGGAGCGTCACTGGTAACGCTGGAAAGCAAGGGAGCGGAGAACAAGGAATAGGGGTCTGGGGGCTCAACATGGCAGCAGGAGAGGGTAGGGCGGACGGAGCTCAAGAAGGGAGAGGCAGGGGTGGGGCCGGAGGGCGTGCGGTCGGAGGGAGTCTGCAGGCGCAGCCACACCTCGCGGCGGGGCTGTTGTCCACGTGTCCCCTCAGGCTGCGGGCCCGGGATCCAGAGGAAGGGACGCTTCTAGAAACACCCCAGAGATTCCAGTGCAGCCACATTTCTCAGAGCTAACGGCCCCTGACGCCTAATAACAGACAGAATTATCCATGATGGGCTGAAACGTAAGGGCGAGATGCCCAGAAACAGAAAGGAGTCCCTCGGTTTTTAGCGCTGCCGCTACCAGTGCTGTCTTCAGCACGCCAGCTACGACCCTGAGAGGGGGTCCGAGCAGGGACCGGTGGGCTGTGGGTCGAATCCTTTTGGGTTCCCAGCGTGCGTGCCCCCTCTGTGTCTGCCTCGGGAGCGAAGGTGACCGGGGGTGACGGGGTAACTTACGCTTCGCATAGACATCTCTACAAGACACGCCCGTGATGTCCAGCTTCCGCAGGTTCTCGCAGACGCCATACTCTGCAACAAGAAACACTGCTGGAGATCATGGCCGAGAAATCACAAAACAACAGAAACAGACGGAGGGGAGGTGAGGAGGTGCACGCCGAAACCTTGGTCCCGTCTTCCAAGTCACAGTCTGTCCCTGGCTGGGAGGTTTGGTGGGACTTGCGCACACAGTCAGTGCCCGCACTCACCAGGGAAGCCCTTATTCTGTGCTCGGACCACACCTGACGAAAACGACAGTCTGCATGGTCTATTCCGATGGGCTCTGGAAGCCTAACGGCACAAACCCAAAAGCAGACAACGCCCAGCTTGTGAACAGGACGTGGCACAAGCTTGGTGGCCTGGAAACAACATGTTCCCAAGGAAATGAGACGGTCCTTGGTGTCAGGGTTCCACAAAGGCCCCCGAACCCCTGCTGTGGCTCACCACACTACTGGTTCCTTCACACAAAGCCACAGGGCTGTGATCGGGGTCCCGGCGAGACCCTGGAAGGAGGAGCCGCACACCAGGCCCTTCGGCACCAGGCCACCTAGACCCCAGCCAGTGACAGGGATCCCTGGACACCCTCCTGCTTCCTCCCCGCTTTCCCTACCCCGCCCCACCACAGCCCCACTTTTCCAAGTCACCCACCCCAGCACCTCCCAGCTGAAACCTCAGCCCATCAGGTCCCAGAGAGCTTTGAAAGGAAAGCACCGTATGGAGCCAATCACCGCGGATCCAGTGCCTGATGGCCGAGCTAACAATGACAACACCTGCCTGGTATCAACCACAGCTCAGGCCAGGCGCCAGTGTACCCAACCCTGCCAGCAGGCTGTTACCACCACAGCAGCAGGAGGAGGAAATGTCAGCGGGGAGGAAACACGCGCAGAGAGGCCCGGCACAGAGGAGCAGAGCTCGTGCTGTGGGACCCGAAACTGAAGCCCGGACAGGGCGCCCGGTGGTGGTGAGCACGGCCCCCGCCCGGGCCCTCACGCATCACCACGGGACTCTCCGATGCACACAGCGGGTGCAAGCGTCCAGTCGGGGCTTCATGGCACAGCCGCCTCTGGGATCAGCACGGCACCCTCACCACAGGAAGGCGCATGAAGGCTGGGCGAGCCTGGCGTCTCAGCAGGCCATCTAGAACGTGGACTAACACCGTGTGGCCAGTAGTGGCAAAGTGCTGCCTGCACACACACCCCCAACCCCAATCATGTGACTCTTGACAATGGCCCAGTTCCTCGGGAGGTCTGTCTAGTCTTTTCAACAGAGTGGATGATACTGGTCCAAATGCTTCTATGAAATGGTAGGACCTCAACGGTACCCGAAGTAAAGCTCGAGATGCACACAACACGGAGAGGCCACGTGGGGCCTGGCAGCTACTGGGCAACATCCTTTCGACAGGCCCACCCAGCACCCTCTGCCTTCTCCTCTGCTGACAAAGACACGACGTCAGACTCCTAAGACAAAAATCACGGCCTTGGTCGTTATCAAGCAAAAATAAATAAGATGCGTATGTTGTGTCCTGCTGGCCAGAGGACATGGAGCCCATTCTGGAGGACGATGCGGGCTATGGGAACCTGGAAGCCCAGGTCGTGAACTATGTCCTCCGCGACCCTGGGGCAGGGACACAGCCACACCTGCACGGAATCTGAGAGGCCACAGCTTGTCCACACTCTCACAAGCCACCCGGTCGGCAGAACAAACTGGAGCAGCCAGCCTACCGCACTGTCACTGACAAGGGCTCTGTTCCACACACGCCACCTTCGCCATTTCCTGTCCACTCTATGACGCCCATCGTGGCCAAGCGGCTCTACCCGAGCGCCACCATCAGTGGTCACCACTGTGTCTGGCTCTCCATAGACACCGGCTTTCTCTTGGGCAAACCATGCACTGCAAGCTGTCACCGCACGACGACACTGCTGCCCGTCTGTCTGCTGTGTGGCTTTGCAAGGACAGCTCTTCCCAGTTCCCGCAGCCACTGGTGCACGGGGTACCGGACAGCGAGGGGTCTCTTACCGCCCCCTTGGCCGAGTGCTGTGACCGCAGGGGGCGGGGGAGGCGGCGGTCCTCTTTGACCTGCACACTTCTGTAGTATGTGCAGGGCTGCAGGCGAGACGTTGGGCCCCGTGGCGCCAAGAGTCAGATACTGGACACAGACGTGAGAGCAGGAAGTCCACGGCCAGGCTTCCGTGAGGCACCGATGTTGTTCCTCAGGCACTTAGTTCCCTGTGCCCAGGTTGCTGAAGGCTAGTGACCGGACAGGGTCTTTGCAGGAGAGTCTCACGCACCCTCTAGCGTGACAGGGACAGTGCTCCTGAATGGCTCCACGGGCTGCAGCGTTCCTGCCCGCTGGGGAAGGACACGGCACTGCTCACACCGCACAGGACAGGACGCCTCACGAGCGGATAAGCATCCACAAAATCACCAACAGCCATCGGAAGGAAAGCAAAATTAGGGCGCAGTGCTAATCAATACAGCAATCCTTAGTGGGTTTTTCTTAATGTTCCCTAAAGGCCATAATAAAGCCACCAAAGCAGAATGTTATTCTGACCTAACGGTCCCTACGAGAAATGTTTGGGATTTTCCACCTGATAGAAAATCTTTTTCTGGATGAGGGCTAAGAACAATGCCACAGCCTCTGATTGTCCCAGAAGCCTTCCCAAAAGTCATCAAGGGAAACTGCCCCAAAATAGCTTCAGGGCCTGTGGACTCGCCGGCACCACGTAGCCTTCCTTCTGGAAACACTACCCAGTGTGCCGGCAGCTGGCTGGTGGGAAGGGGACTCCACTGGGCAGGACAGAGGCGCTGGGGACCCAGCCCCCAGGCTTCCCAATGCGGCTGCGGGCGCCGGCGCCCTGGACACCTGGCCAACAGCCCAGCACTGACCCGACCCCTGTGCACTCCCCAGGGCACTGCTTCACGGAGGTATCACTGCAACTGCAGCAATGACTTTCTCTTTTTTTAATAACGTATCAGAGCTGGAAAAACACTCTGCAACCAGTTCATCTTAGGACGGTAAGGCTGTAAGACCCAAAAACTGGACACAGCCCACAGGTGTCTCTTATTAAACACCCAGAACAGTCGGGAGGCCACACAAACAGTTCCCAGGATGGCTGAACCCGCCTACATGACTAACGTGACTCATTCTTGACTAGTTCCATCCATGCAAAGATAAACAGCCTCTGTGCCGATGGGCTAAGGACCCTGACCCCGTCCGGCTCCCACAACAGGCACCTGCTGGCCAAGTGACACCCACTCCTGGGAAGGTCCATCTGTCCCCTCAGACACCCACCCTTACTGAGTTCCCTCCCTGACCTGCCACCCATGGATGAGACCAGGCGAGAAGCCCGTGAGCCTGACTGGGCAGTCATGCCCCCCGGACCTCGTCTAGTATTTCTGATGCGTCCCTGCTCCTCCGCGAATACTCCACACGCAGGCCTGGCCAACTGGGGCTTACTGGCCTCTCCATCGCCACCGGGTGGACAGTGATGGTATCGCTGGCAAAGGATGCTGACTCATGAGTTCCAAACCCTGCCCACCTTGGGGACAGAGCCTTCGTTTTTGAGAGGACACCTGTTCCTTTGCAAAGTCCCAAAGACACCCCTGTGTTTGCAAGCCCTGTCCAACCAGAAAGAAACACGGAGCCTCAAATGCATTACGTATCATTTTATCAACACAGGGAACCAGTAAAAGTGGCAGTGCTTGGACTTCTAACAACCGATCAATTCTTTGGGCAAGGTACCAGCCTCTGTGCAATTCAATACGGTCGGGGGAAATCTTTATTCGAGGCTTTCTGGGTACCAGGTTCCCTTTCTAGCTTACTTTTTTAAGGTTAAGAAAAAGGAAGTCTAAAAAATGTTGCCCTATGATGCACCCCTGTCCTTTTCCCTGGTCTGCTTTGCTGATCGAAAGGGAAAGGTTTCTCTCTAAAGCACCATATGAGATTCAACTTGTAAAAATAGAGGGAACTACAGTCCTTTTTTCAATTGGTAAAGCAGGAAAAAAAGATAAAGGTTTTCCCTCCAGTTCTGAAATCCTGCTGGTTGTCCAGGAGGGCGCTGGCTGCCCCTTCTCACAGTTAAGGCACGTGTGTTTCTGTTGCCGGAATGGCTCGCCGACCTGCCCGTCCCACCGTCCAAACTAGCGGGCTCAGCAAGGGTCTGCTTCACAGCAATCATCGAGTATTCCTGAAGCCAACCTTACAACGAACAACTCACCCGTTTCACCTCTTCCCAAGATGACCTTCCAATTTTAACCATATTTAACAAAAGCCACACTGCTCAAGTTTTGCATCAGCGTATCAGACAGGACAAAAATAGCATTTTCTTCTGCTTGCAAAAATAGAATTAAATATTGGTTTTTAATTCCTTATTTCTATCGTAAAGATCATACGTTACTGAAAAAGGATTATTTCTAATTATGATAGAATTTAAACCCCCTTTAGGCTTACAACAGACCAAAGTACTGCCCAAATATAATTCTGTGTGTCAAAAAACTTACCATCAAGGGAAGAAATGGGCAAATTATGTATCATAAGTTCAAAACCTGACACCAGCAGGTACTGAGCTGAATAATATGAAATCCTTGTGGCTGACTATTTAAAGTTCAGTGTGGGAGGGGAAAACACACGTATGAGCATCTTCTTGGTTCCTGAAATTGGTCTTTTGTTATTATTTGACTATTCTGATTTAGAACTATGGTCTGAATGCAGACTTCTAAATTGACCAACTGGTGAAGTATTCACCAAGAAAAGCAACATCAGGGTCAAAGGCAAAATAACGCACTTGGCTTCGCCCTCAGAACTCCGAGAAATGAGGACTTATTTATAGCCCCACACGTAAGTGACTGCAGGAGGCCTGCAGCCAAAGGAGTGATGCATCAAAAAGTGTTTACCCTCGCCCGGGCCTGCGGCCGCCACGGAGGCTGCACTTGGTGTGTTTCCTGTAAGAGGGTACACACCAGCCAGTTGTTACGTGCATACCCCAAAATCCAGAGCTCAGACTTGGCTTCTCCATACCAACCTTCTTCACTCGCCCAGAGAAATATCACTAGAAAATATTTGATCCAATGGCTCCAATAAGTCTAGCAGCAGACTAGAAAAGCCAAAGTTCTATACGAGTAACTGATTTACCGCCAGGAAGCTATGAACCGGTGAGCTCCTCACCCAACATTATAGACAGCTACCTCATTTTAAGTTCCCAGTGTAACCCCCCCACCCCTCCCCCTGCAAAATCAGCCTATCATGTCAAACATGCTCGCACTGTCTGCACCCTGAAAGTCAATCATGGTCCCAAATTCCATGAAGCAAGAACACCCAGGTGTAGGGTATCCTCTTTCCCACTCCCATTTTTGTGGGTTGTTTTCTATTCTGGCAAATCCAACTATCAAAAGACAGAAAGCAAACATGTAAACATGCAAATTCACTAATTAGTCTCACCCTCCCAAGAACACTAAAATCTAGAGCCACCATTATACCCCTGTCAGGGCTGGACCAGACCTGGAGGTTCCATTCACCTCCTCAACCAGACTGAGAGCCCACCTCCACATCAGCAAGGCTGGGAGTACTCTGGATTTTACCCAGACTTGGGGCTTTGGCCTTATGAGCACTCACCTTAACCAAATGTCTAGTTCGGGAAAGATGAACGTTGGGAGCTAAGAGAAGTGAAATCAGACCTGTGTCATACATGACTACTCAGATGTGTATACAGACTGCAGTCACAATTAGACTGTGATACAAGGACTACCATATAGGATTGCCAGTCGCCCAGTGTTTGACATAAAGGAGCTTACAGTTAAAGCTCCCAGAGTGAACTACTGGAACAGAAGACCCAACTGCTGACCATCTTCATAACCCCGGGATGAAAATCATTACTTAAATCCAAACTTCACAAATCTGATTAACACGGCATCTTTCACAAAAGTCCTTATATATGAAGTTAAACTGTAAATGGCTACAGACCACAAGAAAATGTTCTACAATATAGCAAACTGAAATCTATCCAGATTAAACAAATAAAACCTACAAATCAGTAAGAAAAATAATGGAAGAAAAAACTGGCAAAAAGGATAGGAAAAATCCAAATTGCCAATAATTATATTTTTTAAATGTGCATCCCTACTAGTTATCAGGCACATGCAAATTAAAATAATTAAAAAGTTATTGTTCAGGGGTGTCTGGGTGGCTCAGTAAGTTAAGCACCCAACTCTTGATCTTGGCTCAGGTCATGATCTTACAGTTGTGAGACTGAACCCCACATAGGGCTCTGCACTGACAGCACAGAGCCTGCTTGGGATTCTCTTCTCTCCTCTCTCTCTCGCTCTCTCTCTCTACCCCTCACCAGCTCATACACTCTCCATCAAAATAAACTTAAAAAAAAAAGAAAGAAAGAAACAAGATCGTTCAGATGAGAAAGAATTTAGCAGATATTGAATTAAATGGGATAACTTAAAATAGCTGGACCAGAAATGACGGTAACTTTGTGATGATGCCTACTGAACACTTGTATTTCATCTTTTGTGACTTACCTGTTCATGCTCTAGTGACAGGTGTATAAGCAGCTAAAATCATGCCCATAAATAACCCAGCAGTACCTAGTAAAAGTGCAAATTGCACTACTTCTGCATATATTTTATCTGCACTCAAGGAAACATAAAGATCATTCACCGTATGCTACATATAAGAAATAAAAATAAGAGAAGGAGCAAAGTGTGGTCTCTCTGAATTATGAACCACTACACAGCATTTAAAAAGAATGAACCAGGGGTGCCTGGGTGGCTCATTCGGTTAAGCCTCCGACTTCGGCTCAGGTCATGATTTCACAGTTCGTGGGTTCGAGCCCCGCATCTGGCTCTGTGCTGACAGCTAGCTCAGAGCCTGGAGTCTGCTTCCGATTCTGTGTCTCCCTCTCTCTCTCAGAAATAAATAAAACATTAAAATTTTTTTAAATAAATAAATAAAGAGTGAACCAGAATTAAATGTATTCACATGAAAAGAACTTAAAAACATAAGTTCACAAGGGGGGAAAAACAGATGCAGGATATTTATACTGTGATATATTTCTAAAAACTAAACCTCCACAAAATGTCATGTTTGGGGACAATGTCCTAGTGTACCTTATATACAGGTATATATGTCCTAGCATACACTAGTAAATTAAGCCTATGACAGTGGTTGCTTCTTGGAGTAGGAAGGGCAGTGCTGATCAAAAGTGACTGAGTAACCGCTGAGATGTTTTCTTTTAAAAAAAAGGTCGAGGAGGGGCGCCTGGGTGGCTCAATCCATCGGGTTGATCATCTGACTCTTGGTTTTGGCTCAGGTCCTGATCTCACAGTTCTGAGCAAAATCCGAGTCGGCCTCTGCGCTGATGGTGCAGAGCCTGCTTGGGATTCTGTCTCCCTCTCTCTTTCTGCCCTTCCCCTGCTCTCTCTCAAAATAACTAAATAAACACTTAAAAAATCAAAACAAAACAAACAAAAAAAGGTAAAGGCATCAAGAGCAAATATAACAAAAGAATTAACATTTATTAGGGATGACTAGGAATATGCCTGTTTTACCATTTTTTCTTTTTTTTTTTTTAATTTCTCAAAATGAGAATTTTCCCCGTTAGCCTCGCTGATCCTCACTGAACCCAGGTAGCCTTGCTTCTAACGTGGTCGGCTGTCCCAGGGAAGCTGAAGTGAGAAGGGCCCCAGCAGGGAAGGGCTGCATACCCCTCCTGTGTCTGTTCCAACTTCCTTCTCCACCTGCATCAGGACTTACTACATTTCCATCAGCAACTTCAGCAATTCAATCTGAACTCTTATCCCCAGTGAGTTTTACTCTGCGGCATACCCTCTGAGCTTTTAATTACAGACGTCTTCACCACTCCCTGTTTCTAGAGCCGAGCTAGCCGCATTAAAATTCCCCGGAGACAAACCCAGCGGAAAGCAGCACACTGGTTTGGCTGACCGATGGACAACTTCTCAAAGCACAATGGAAGAGCTGTGGCCAATCTGGGTCTTACAGGTGTACAAAAAGCACAACAAATGAAACGTAGAGTTCAGAGAGAAAGAGAATTTGGAACTTTATTTGCCTCTACTTCAAAATGTCGAAAGAAACGCACCTGCCACATAAAAGACCAAAGGTGAATACTGCTAATATTTGGAGAGTTCTTAAAAATTTAGACTAAGAGATAAAAATAAAAACACACAAATAAGGAATCACAAGAGACGAAATACAATGGCCAAAAAGTCCCATAACAGGTAACCATGTAGGGGGTGAGAGTTTCATATGCATGCTCTCATTTAACCCTCAACGTGACCCTATGGGAGCAGCAGTTCCCAAATACTTGGGAAGGCGAAGCATCAAGTCCAAGTTCTCAGAGCATATAAATAGAGCCTGGACCGCTGACTAAAAATCCAAAGCCCCGACCATTGAGCTTTACTGCAGAGATATGACTGACTGATCTCCTTGAGGGGGGGATCTGGGGAAAGGGGTCTTCTCATGCACGGTCTCTGAGGACACCAATTCCAACCGCTAAGCAGTGGGTGTCTAAGTGCTGTCAGTGAGCACACCCTACCACCCCTAACCCCGCTGCGAGGTCGTGCACCTGAAGATAATTCCAGAAATCCTAAAAGACACATGGAAATATAAATTTCCACAGAAGTGCACAAAAGCAGCCCCGACAAGCACTGTTCATGACAAGGAAAAACCGCAAACTCAGAAGTCACCAGTAAGGGACTAACTAATCGGTGGCATACGCACAACGAGGAAAGCCACGAAGCTGCTTCTGCACTGAACCGTCTCTAGAACATACGTGGTACCATCCCGCCTAAGTCAAAATGCGTACAGGGCTCTACATGTGCATACGGAGACGTTTTCCAAAATTTTAACAGTGGCCAAGATCTCTGATGATTTCTACTTTCCTCCTTCTGCCGTTCTGCGTTGTTTGGATTTTTTTTTTCTTATCTATCCTTTTTACCAAAACATGACACCTCCCTGAACATCTGGGGTTTGTCAACGGTTAAACGTAGAGCGCCTGGAATTCTAGATGAAGTAAACCCTTCCTCCTGGGATCTGTTACAAAACTATTCGCCACCATCACCACTGCCAGCAGCATCCAGGAGGCAGCTCACCCCTCTCCCGCGCGCCCGGCCCCACCGGTCCCTCCACGGACTCGGCCCTCAGGAGACCCTTCCCACTCCCCCAACAGTCCGACTTCACCCCCTCCGCCCTGCCCAGCTCCGCCCCCCAGGCCTGGGGACCGAGGACTCGGCCCTCAGGCGTCAGCTTACTCCCCGGCCTGAACCCAGCCCCAACCCCGAGACAGTCACCGTCCTGTCCCCGAGGCAGGAGACCACCCCCGCTCAGAGCCCCCAGGGCGGGCAGAGCGCGGCTCCGCGGCCCGGCGGGGACTCCGCCTCTCCCAGGGGCCGCGTCCGGCTGTGGAGACAACCCCGGAGTCGCCGCCCCCCGCCCGGCCGCGACCCTCCCCCTGGGGGAGCCCCCGCCCGCCGGGACCCCCGCCCGCGCGCGCTCACCCTCCCGGCAGCGTCTTCTCCAGATGGTGTCGGTGTGCAGGATGCGCCGGAACTTGGTGCAGACCTGGGCCAGGCTGGGCAGGTCGGTGCCGGGCAGCGAGGCGAAGATCTCCACCAGCAGCTCCGGCGGCAGCTCCAGCAGCGAGCAACGCGGGGGCGGCGAGGGGCCCGCGCCCCGGCCGCCCCCCGCCCCGGCCAGCGCCGCCGCGCCCGCCTCGATGCGCTCCTCCTCGGGGTCCGTGTCCGGCTCGCTGTCGGCCGCCGCGGTCTCGGCCGGGCCCCGGCGCTGCTGGCGACGCCGGCATCCCCGCGACGGGCCCACGCCGCAGAGGCGAGCGCACACCGCCATGCCGGCTCGAGGGACCCCCGCCGCGCCGCCGCCGCCCGTGCGCACGCGCCGCCGGACGGCCGGGCCCCGCCCCCGGGAGCACGCCGGGCCCCGCCCCCGCGCCGCCCGACCCCGCCCACCGATCCCGGAGCCGTTCAGGCCCCCGCGGCCCGGCCGCGACCTGACGCCGCCGGGTCCCGGGTCCCGCGCCCCAGCCAGGCACGGGAGAAGAATGCCATTAAAATCGGGCGACGGCAGCCGCTTCCCGACGGAGGACGTGCGCAAGGGCCCAACTCGCCATCTCCAGAGTACGGGCTCACGCCGCCCCACTGCGCTAACAGGGGTGGCGGCGCGGTGAGGTGCAGGCGGGCGTGACCGCCGCTGCAGGGGAGGCCGGAGCTCCCCCCAAGACGTTTGAGGAGCCCCCGGAGGTTCTCCCCAGAACTCCGCAAGACGGCTCGAGGTCCCCGGGAGGTTCTCCTCCCCGCAGCGCTCCAGGACGGCCCGAGGTCCCCCGGAGGAGGTTCCTCGGACCCCTGAGAACCACCCCCCCCAAGACGGCCCTGAGGACCCCGCCGTGCACGGCCACAGGGACTTCCCCAGAGCCTCCACGGCACACACCGCCACGGCTGCAAGGACTACCCCAGGCAGCACCCAGGACCGCCTGGGGCCTGATTAGGTGGGGGTGGGGGCGATCTGAGCAAACTTGTCTAGCGCCCCAAACTGCCCACGTAAGCCAAACAGAACCACGATTGTGCCAATCAGCCTCCTTTCTCCTATCAAAAAATTGACATTCACTCATTTCTTCCCTCATTGCAATGAAAGGAGAAATCATGCTAACTGATGAATCAAAACACCAACTCCAGCGCTGTCCAAACTGGTCTTGTGGTTCCGCCCTTAGTTACCTTGTTTACTGTGCTCCAGGGCACGTGTGTTCTAGAAGGCGGAGCCCAACTGGGGAGACTATGCATAGCCTTCCCGTGACAGTGGCTTACCTTAAATAGCTCACAACAAGAAACTAGTTATTAGTCGTTTCCAGAGTCAGGCCCCAGGGGGTGTGGATGTGGTTACAGGAACCTCTCTACAACAAAGCCTTAAACCCTGCAGGAACTGCCCTGGGTATAAAGCGAAGCCAGGAATTCCCTGGCCACCCCAGTGTTTCTGGCGGAGGCTGAGGTCTTGCTAATCAGATAGAAAACTAATGACCACAGTTCCCACAGTTCCTGACTGTTCACTATCACCTCTGTAGAGATGTCTTAGGCCAGAAAGAGGGCTGCCTCCCCTGGTCCGTGGAATCTGATAATAGGGGAAGTGCATCTTCTAACAAAAATAACAACACAGTACGTCATAGTTCAAACCTTGACCAGCTCAGGTGAGCGCCACTGAAAAACAACACCCAACTGGCCTCTCTGCATCTAGACTGTTTTTCAGACCAGTCTCCACACTCGTATCACAACACTATTCTTTGCAATAGTAACACATAAGCGAAAGCCAACTTGCTGCTGTGGCGCACACCTACGTAAAGGTATTTAATGGTCCCAATGATTCCTTACCACGCCACGTGTAAATCCCAGTCTGGCCATAGGGCCTGTGCCCACACCCATCTCTCAGGGGCGCCCTCTGACAATCCAAAACTCACCAGCCTAGTTACATCTCTGACGTGGCTCAAGCCTCTCCTCTGCCAGCAAGACCAATCACCTCTGTGCCATTAAAGAGCCCCTTCCTCCTTGTCCCCAAATAGCATCTCCTAGGAAGAAGCCCATCACATTGTTTTGTCATAAACACTTGCTTCCTTTGTACCAATCTCCCTAGATGTAGCCCTTGTCACGTGATAGATACGCCAACACACGTCATCATGTAGTCAATGAATGTTTACTGACTGTTTCTTGAATAAAAAAAAAACCCCACCTATAAGACTAAAAACTGAATAACATGAACCACACAGATTTAGAGAAGCCTGGTGGATCAGCATTGTATCCAAGCTACGAAGTATTTCAGCAAGCGGAAATAAGTGATAAACTTTTGCAGAATGCCTGACTAGCCTCTGTGCTATGTTCAGTGTGGATCTATAGCTTCTAAAGCATAATCTTTGCCACTGTTAAATTTTAGTGAAGTTTTTTTCCTAAATCTATCTTCACCCTTGGCAATTTTCTCTTGGAGGAGCCTAGAGTTGTATTAATGTACAAAATAATTTTGTTAAATTTCCATCTTTAGAAGAATGGTGAAACTATTCTGTTTATAGTGTGGATTGGATAACCAGACAGTTAGGAAGAGCTAGCTATATCTGTGTATTCTTGAGGGCAAGACTAACAGAACATTGCATATGATAAGCCACCCCAACATGTGCAAGGATTAAATTGGTGCTAACCAGAATAGAAAGAAACATTTGGCTGTGGGAGCTCTGGTGGCCCCTGTTGGCAGAAAGGAGCCCAAGGGGAAAGGCTATGGGTAGCAGATAACTATTACACATTAAACCCAAAAAGTTTTGTGTGTCCTGAACACTTTCATTGACCCTTATACAGAAATGTATCCCATACAAAGAACAGTAAGGAGGATATGTTCATATCAAAACAAAACAAAACAAAAAAACTAGATGAAAGAGATCATTTGTTTTAACACTAGGATGAGACTATAATAACGAACTCTTTGTTCTAGAGAATTGGTAACATCTAAGGAGATAAGTAGATTACCGAGAAGGATTATTTTTTTATCAGTTGCCCCAGGGAGTGCCTGGGTGGCTCAGTCAGGCTCAGGTCATGATACCACCGTTCCAAAATTCGAGAGGCTCAGGTGATGATACCACCGTTCCAAAATTCGAGCCCCACATTTAGCTCTGTGCTGACAGCTCAGAGCCTGGAGCCTGCTTTCGGATTCTGTGTCTCCATCTCTCTCTGCCCCTCCCCTGGTCGCACTGTGTGTGTGTATGTGTGTCTCTCTCTCTCAAAAATAAATAAACATTAAAAAAATGGTTGTCCCAGAAAGTAGTATTTCTTGGACCTAAATAAACTGTTAACTTTTTTACCCCTGCTGGTTCTCACAATCCAGATGTGAAAATGGAATCTTACCCCGTTGCTCGGAAGAATAAGTCAAATGGAAAGAAGGGGAGACACTCAAAGGCCAAACAAAGGTTCACAGTTGAAAATAAGAGGGCCCATAGACACTCAACGGATGCCTCCCTTAACAGTCCCATAAATGGGCAAAAGCTGGAAACACAGATCCTTCCGAATTTGCTTATAAGCAAAGAACCTGTGGAACACCGAATCAGCTGTTCATGCTCCTTTCAGAAATAATGTTAGGTCATGTGAGTGATCTGTGCTGGCTTTCCTGCATGCACTCGCTCGCTGATTTCTGAGGTTGTCTCAGAGAGACAGCTTCCCTGGGAGAGGAGGCACGGTGGCACACGGTGTCTCACGGTGTCTCTCGCGGCTGCTGACAGCAGCTCCCGGGAGCCAGCGAGGACACTCCTAAACACCTCTATCCATTGAGGGTCAACTTCAAAATCCTCCTGACTAAATCCTTTCTGAGAATAGCTCCTGGGCTTCTCTTGAGCAATACTTGTTTGTTTACTTGGTCTAAAGAGCAAAGAGATGACACAGGGAATGATAGCACAACTGGCCAATGAGTGCCCAGACATCCTCCAGGCTGGAAGATCTCTTCCAATCAGAAAGAGGAGAGGTGGGACAGGCCAGGGCGCCCTGAGGTGCTGAACAACCTCTTGGTGTGACTCCTCCTCCATGTTGTGTGTGGCAAAAATAATGTCTCCTGCCCTGCAGGTTAACGTTTCGGGCCTCATTTAACAGATTCTTAGAAATAGTCGGACAGCATGATTTACAGCCACATTACATCACTAATGCGGGGAGGGAGGGTATCATGTTCAATTTTTAGCAGTGACCTTATTTCCTCCACAATTATGGTCATTTCATGTCACAGAAGAATAGAGTCCGAGTTATTTAAAACTGACACCATCTGGCTTGCTGGAATACTAGTTCAATAATTTAAAAGCGCCATGAGATTCCTGGAGAAAGCATTGAATAAATTTAAATGAAAGATGTGTTCTTGCTTTTCCACTTTATATGGGTTATTTTAAGAAATGGTAATATATTATCCTTTTAAAAATAAATCGTACTGTGCTTATATTAATTAGCTTGATATAATTCATGAACATTAATTTACCACTGAAAATTGTTCACTACATCAAACTATTACCAATTAAACTGCAATCTGAGGGCATGTGAGATTTTTCATATGCTCAAGCACACTTGTTTTCAAAAGTTAAACTAAGTTACATTATCTGCATGTTAAAATCAATTAGTAAATTTTAGATCTGATTTAACATTAATTATATGAATATGCTATTCTTACACGACGATGATGCTTACGAGAGACCTTTACATGCCCACTGTCGTAGAGGATTTTCTGAGGCACACGTAGTGAGACGTGGATTTAGGTGCAAGTAGGAATTCAAGGTTAGGGAAGACTTTAGCAGTCACTGTAAACGCCGACTTCGGTACTTGAAAATCACAGAGTGATTCTGTGGCATCACTACCTGAGCCCTTGAAGCCTATCCCCGGGGCTGCAAACTCAAGGCCTGGGGTAATTCGGTAAAGCTTTATGCACGCCTAAGGGACTAGGGAAATATGAAACTCTCCTTCCCTTCCCCCACCTCCATATGCCAGATATTGATTTTCCCCCCTCTTGCATTTGGATCAGTTGTCCAGCAAGAGAACGAAAAGTCCATTTCTTACAAAATAGCAATTAAGCCAAGAAAGCAACTCCCCAGTCAATATTTAATATTTTTTAAAAAAAATCAAAAGAAAGCAGTGTACAGTCCACACTGTCTTTTAAGACTTCAACCCCGATCATTATGCGTTTGGCACCAGGTGGGTACAGAACAAGCGCTTACCGGATTTCTTTTCCCAATTTTCACAGAATAAATACAAAGCAACCAAGATAATACCTTGGAGCTTGGAGCCTTCCTTTGGGACTCTGGCAACCAGAGAAAATGTTTACGCGGTGTTTATTCAAGAGGTTTTTCAAGATAAAGGACTGTGACAAAGGGGAACAAACCTGGGGCAGAAGGGAGCGAAAAGCTACAAGTAACCTCGTGGTCCTGGGGAATAATTACACAAGGGACCGCACCACGTTCGGCTTTTCTGTAAGAAAAGCAATCCCAACCATATTAAAACCACATCGAGAAACAGATTTTAGCGTGTGGTGTGTCTGCACCATAACGTACGTCGCCCAGCGCAGTCGCTTTACCAAACGCGCGCTCCAGAGAGGCTTCCACAGACTTAACCGGGAAAGAGGCCCGGAGAGGCGGTTCAAAGCACGAGGTGCTCAGCGCAGTGGGGTCCGCACCCCGGCACGTCCTGCGGGCGCGGGCACGCGCGGGCACCCCGCGTCCCCTCGCCACGCGCCCGGCGACCTCAGCGGCCCCTGCGCGTTCAGAGTGCCTGATCTGGACCGGCAACCCGCAGCCCCCGGGCCCTTGGCGCAGCGGCGGGAGCACGGAGCGACTGCATTTTCGGGTCGGCGCTTCCTCACAGAGGCGGCCCCAAGCGAGGCGGGCTCAGTCGGAGCGGCTGGGCCACGCGCGACTTCGACGCGGGAGACGCTCTGACGCGCGGCTACCGGGCCCAGATGCGCGCTCCCCGCCGCGGGCTCTCCCGGACCTCCACACCCAGCGCAGCCGCGCGCCTGCGCACCGCGGCCTCTCCGCTGCGCACGCGCGCGGCCCCGCTTCCGCCACGCCCGCCATGGCGGCTACGGCGGCCGGCCCTGGCCCCGCCCCCTAGGACGCCGCGCAGGTCACCTGACGCGGCTGCGGCCTGAAGAGACACAAGGGAAGTCGCTGTCGCCACAGTCGGAGTCTCCGCCGCCGCCGCCTCTTGGAACAGCTGGGACCCTCCGCCTCGCCTCCCGCGCCATGCCGTCGGAGAAGACCTTCAAACAGCGCCGAACCTTCGGTGGGTGCGGCGGGGAGCCGGGCCCGCGGAGGGGCCGAGACCGGGACCCAGGGCTGCCCGAGTCGGCGGCGGGGGCTGACGGAGGGCCGGGGGTGAGGAGGGTCGGGGCCGGGGGCCGGGGGCTGACAGAGGAGCCGGGGCCCGGGGGCTGAGGGGGTCGGACCTAGGAGGCCCGACGGAGGGCCGGGGGCTGCTGTAGGGCTGAGGGGGGCCGCGGAGGGCCGGGGCCTGAGGGGCGTCGGGCCCTGGAGAGCTGAGGGGGACGGGGCCTGGAGGGCCGGGGCCCGCGGACTGACGTCGGGCCGAGGGAGGCCGGGCCCGCGGAAGGGCCGAGGCGGGGACCCAGGGTGGCCAGAGTCGGCGGCGGCGGAGGCGGGAGCCGGTTGAGGGGCCGGGGCGGGGGCCGATGGGGGCTGGGGGGCGTCGGGGCTGGCGGGGGCTGGCGGGGGCTGGCGGCGGGGGAGCGACACCGTCGGTCGGGACGCGCCGGCGCGGAGCTGCTGAATCACCTTTTGGCCCCTCGTGCCTGCGGGCAGGGCAGTCCCTCAGCCCTCCGGTGCTGGGGGGGGGAGGGGACGGGGGGGTCGCCGCCCCTCGGGCCGCGCGGCCCCGAGTTAGAAGGGTCGTCCCCGCGGGGGCCTTTGAAGTGACAGGTCCTTTGAAGTGGTGGCACTAGTATGCGAGTGAATCAGGTTCAGGTAAGGCTGGACCCCACGGGGTGGCTCACAAACGTCGGGTCCCCGCTCGACGGGAGAACCGTGAGCCCCAGGGGACCCGGAGGTGGGGGAGGGGAGACCGGGCGTGGCGGCGCGTCCCGGGCCCGTTCGCGGCGGGAGAGGCTCCGGCGGTGCGCGGCCCCCGGAAACGGGGAGCAGGAACCGACGGCTGCTCTCCTGGAGCCAGAACGCCCCGCGAGGACGCCGTGGACCCCTCGGCCGTGTGTCTGGGGGACGGTCGGTACCGGCCGCAATCGCGGGGCTCGGCCGTGTGCACCCCGGTTCCCCGCGCGCCTCTGCGGGGCCCGTGCCCCCTGTGGGTCCCGCAGCGCCCAAGGGCCGAGCGTTCCGCCGGGGTCCATAGCTGTCGTCAGGGCTAGTCGTGCGGGCCCCGCACTCGGGGACTCACGCCGGCCTGCCGAGCGGTGTTCAGGCTCCGGAGGCCGCGCGTTACTGGCGGGACGGAGACACACATGTCCCGTCGGAGATTTTCCCGCTGACGACCTTCGTGGACTCAGCGCTGTCATCCCTCCTGCGGCCCGAAGGCAGCATCCGAGGCACATTTCCTCGCGTATCTGGCTTCCGTCCACACCGGCTCTTGCATTTATTTTGACGTTGACTGGGGTCGGCCGGCTGGCTCAGTGGATAGAGCTGTGTGACTCTTGATCTTGCGGTCGTAAGTTCAAGCCCCACGTTGGGCATGGAGCTTGCTTAAAAAAGGGGGAAAAAACAAGTTAACTGGGGACATTTGTGTGGGAAAGATGCTTATTTTCTCATAACTGAAACTATAGTTACTCTCCTTTTGCTTAGAGTATTTTTAGATTACTCTAGAAAATTCTGAACAAGAGTAGGTGGTAAGAGTAAGAAAAGTGGGATTAATGTGTCCTCATGAATTAGAAGAAATTCACCTGGAATGTGGCCCTGCGGGTAAAGCGGGAGTGCCCCAATTTTCTCCATTAGTGCATCATCTATATGTTGTTTGTGGGCTTGCCCCTTGGCTCACCTTAGTCCCCCATCCCTCCTTTTAAAAAAAATCTCTTTAATAGTCGTTTTGCAGAAAAATACCAAATACCATTTAGTGGCTGCTGCCCTTCCTTGCTCCAACGCTGACAATTTTCACTGACTTGTCCAGTGAGAGAAATTCATTCTTTGGCGAGAACCTTTTCTTAGAGTCTAAGAGGAGCCCTAGGTAGCTTGAGCGGTTCTTTCTCTTTCCATGTGAGTGAGTTAAGGTTAAGTCAGAATTGAAACCTTCTACCTGGATTCAGAGCGTTCAAGTGGACCTTCAGCTCCACCCAAAACAACCCCTTCCTTTTGTAGCTGAAGAAACTGGGTGGGGCCCAAAGAGGTGAAGATCATGGTCCACCTAGTGGCAGAGCCTGGACTTGCACTTACTGCGTGTATTTTCCGGCCTCCAGGAGGTAGCCATCATTTCCAATACACGAGATGGGCCAACACAGAGTCCAAAGGCATAGGGTGGCTTTGCATATAGGTGGAAAAATTTTATGAACTTCTAGAATTGTAGTTGAGCAAATAATTCTGGATTTGGACTTCTCAGATGTAATAGGTTTGCTTTAGCTCCTGGGGTTGCCCCAGTTTATTTAATGACACTGTTCTTCTATGATTTAGTGGTGAGCAGGTTTAAGCTTCTCCATTAATAGCAGGAAAGTTTGCATGTGTCATGGGATGTGTATGTGTTGGTCTAGAATAAATAGTTCTAACTACTCTAATAGGTAGACCTAGAGAGCAAGGTTTATGCCAAGACACGGGTAGCAAGCCACGAACTGAAGTTGTACCACTCATTGGTGTATTGAATATTACACTTATGAGTTATAGACAGATGGGGGGGCAATATTTATTATGGTTCCACTTCACTCTGAAATAGTTTTATTTTAAATGTCTTCAGGAATCTGAAACTTTGCAAATGGCATGTTGGTAAACTAAGACCCCTTAGACTCCTATCCTCTAGTTTTATCTGTTTGTAAGGCTTATAAGGGTTCTTAGAAACAGGAGGAAAGGAATCTGGGGAAGTATATCGTGGTGTGCGTTTGGAGCAGTATTTATTTGCATTTTACAACTTTAATTTGTTTATTAACTGTTTTCTGTGCACAAGCCTGAGCGCTGGGGGAATACAAAGATGACTAGAAGCAGGTCCCTGACTGCCCGGGGCACTCTATGGAAGAAGACAAATAATAAACAGATTGCTGCAACATTAAAAAAAATACTTGAGTAAAAGAATTATTCATACATGCCTTTGTGTTGTTAGTAATGTTTTTGTTAAATAAACTGTTAGTCTCTGAAAATAGCTGTCTATTCAAAACAGCAAGGCATAGGCATATACCATGTTTGCTCAGTTTACTCCAGTTCACCACTGGGTTTTCACTGTTACTGCTCAAGACACTGAATATATATCCATGAGACTTTGGTACTAGGTGTTTTCTTTTTCTTTTTTTAAGTTTATGTATTTATTTTTGAGAGAGAGGGTCTCAAGCAGGCTCCACACTGTCAGCATGGAGCCTAATATGGGGCTCGAACTCACAAACCGTGAGATCGTGACCTGAACCAATACCAAGAGTCAGACACTTAACCGACTGAGCCGCCCAGGTGCCCCAGTACTAAGTGTTTTCACCTTAAGGGAAGTCACTCTTCTTCATACTTTGGTTTTCCCACCTTTAGTAAAAATAATCATTTTTGTCCTTTGGGCCATATTTTGGGGATAAGTCAAGATAGTTTTGATACTACAGTATGGAAATTCTATTTCTAGCTTTGAAGCCTCATATTTAGAGCCTATTTCAGTTTTTTCATTTTCCACTTGCCAAAACAACCTATTTCCTTGTATTAAAAAATCTCTCCCTTCTGTCTGAATGTTTCCAATTAAACTTTAAAACGTATTAGGATAAGCTTTTAAATGTGGAACATATTCCGGGGTCTATTAAATTATCATTCACTTGCTAGAGTGAATTAATTGTGATTTCCTCTAACCTGAAAGAATGTTCCCTGACAGAATGGAGTTTTTCGTTCTGAAAAGGGTGTTGGCTAAGTCTATATAGTAGAGCACCTTTTCCTGGGGTAAGACAGACAGGGACAGTGCTTGGAGCTGAGAGACACATGCAAGGGGAATAAGACATAGGGAAGGATTTAAAGGATGATACCAGGGAGAAACTCCTCTCGTGTCTCCTCTACTCTCACTGTTCTAATCAGTTCTCACTCTCAGTTCTAATCACTGTTTCACTTCGGACCCTGGAGGTGTGGCTTTTCCATACAGCAAGCTGAATTCAGCTGGCTGTCCTAAAATTTTCTTTAAAAATTGTTTTTGCTGTCATCTCTATACACAAAGTGGTTTGTTTGATTTTTTTTAAGTTTATTTATTTTATTTTAAGAGAGAGAACATGAGCAGGGAGAGGGACAGAGAGAGTGAGGGGAGAAAGAATCCCAAGCAGGCTTTACACTGTCAGCACAGGGCTCAGTTGGGGCTCAATTTCATGAACCATGAGATCATGACCTGAGCAGAGATCAAGAATCAAGTGTTCAACTGACTGAGCCACCCAAGCTCCCCTATACCCAGTGTGGGGTTTGAACTCAAGACGCCAAGGTCAGGAGTCAGATGCTCAGCTGACTGATGGCTGTCCCACAGTTTAATTCAGTTCTAAGTCTTTACCTGGTGATAGCTTCCGATCCAACAGGTTGATAAGAGTTCAGTCCCAAAATATTGCCCCTCCCCACCACTCCAAACACTAACTGCAAGTGCAGCTTGTTATCTGTGCTTCTGACCACTGGCTATAAGTCAGAGGTTCCCATAACTGCCCCCTACCAACCGTGTTTAATTAAATTGCTGGAGTGGCTCTCAGGAAAGCTGTTGATTTACTAGATTATCGGATTATTGCAAAGGAGAGTAAAGCACACAGATGACCAGCCTGATGAAAAGTACTGGGGAGAGTCTGGGAGAGTCCTGAGCACAGGATCTTTCGTCCCCATGGGGTTTGGTGTGTGCCCCTCTCCCAGTACCCAGAGTTCCGAGCCCCCTCCTTTGGGTATTTAGGGAGATTTTATTACAAGAGCATGACTGGGTAAATCAGTGGCCATCGGTGATCAATTCGTCCTCCGAGCCCCTTTCCCCTCCCTGGTTGTTGGGGTGGGTCTGAAAGTTTCAAACCTCAAATCACTGTTCTTTCCTCTGACAACCAGTCTCACATCCTTAGGAGCTTTCCAAAAGTCACCACATTAACACAGACTCAGACATGGTAGATTGGAGTTTGTTATGAATAACAAAAGATGCCCATACCTCACTATTATCATTTAGAAAATTCCAAGGTTCTGGACTAGATACATCAATCACAGTATTCTAGATGGGAACCACTCGGTCAAGCTTACTATTAACAGTAGCTAAGAAAACAGATTATCATAGAGGAAGGGATGGAAAAATAAGATAAAAACAAGCAAATCATAAGAGACCTAAATATACAAAACAAACCGAGGGTTGCTGGAGGGGTGTTGGGGGGGAGGATGGGCTAAATGGGTGATGGGCATTAAGGAGGGTACTTATTGGGTTGAGCACTGGGTGTTATATGTAAGTGATGAGTCACTAAATTTGCAGTCTTTGTAGTAGATGCATTTATATTTAGTGATTTATCTTAGAAGCTGGTTTAGAAATTTTGAGTGGGAAAAATACACCCTAAATGTTCATGATTTGAACATGGGAATTATTTCAGTCGTTTTAATGAAGAATGATATTAATTTTTTTTTGAAATCCAAAAAAAGTTGGTAATGGTAGTATACATTTATATAGGTCATAGCGTCTTTTTTTCAAAGTCGCCAGGATTTCTCAGGCAGTCCATGATCCTGATCATTTATATTTATATAAGGGGGAGAATAAAGATATTCTCAATAAACCAGTATTCAGCAGTAGACGTGCTTTATACTTTTTTGTCAAGGGGAAGGGTGGGCACTGAGTGAAACTATTTAAAAGTCAAATAGGGAATTCTTTTTACCCATGCCTATTGGGTAGTTTCTTTCCTTTTAAGGACTGACTATATCATTGAAAAGCAGAAGTGATCAGGGAAAATTGCATTGGGGAGCCTGTGGTTGATCATAGATTTCTATACCAACTTAAACTATGGAAAATTCACAAAAATTGACAGGTGGTGGGAGTCCTTGGAGGAAAGGTTGGTAATACCATGCAGTCAGTCTGATGAGTATATTGGACTGAAACCTAGGGTCCCAGACCCTTGAAAGTTGGAATTCTTTATTCTTGGTCTTAGGTCATAACCACCTGCTATAGGCATGTAATTGCATGTTGGTTTACATGGAAGTTGCATTTGGCCTTACATAGCAGTTTACCAGACATGAAACGCCAGTGTTTGGTTCTCCTGAGTTCTAGGGAGGATATTCTTACTGCTCTGTCACAGCTAGGGATAGATAGGTGAGTTCAAATATGGAAACCACCAGTGAATATGTAGGAAAGAAGCTGCATTGTCACCCTTAATCATGCCTATGTCTTGTCTTTTCATTGCAGAACAAAGAGTAGAAGATGTCCGACTTATCCGAGAGCAGCATCCTACGAAAATCCCAGTAGGTAGTCTCTGGCGTTTGTGTTTCAGTCATTAATAATGTATGCAGAAGGGAGCACTTCCGAGCAACACTGCTGTGTGCAACCAGGACAGAGGCTTCTCCAGAAATCCTCAGACCAGTAGCCCCCGGTGTCAATTTCATGACCTAGAATTGAGATTTCCTAATATACAGTTTTTTCATCTAAGCCCATTGTTTCCTTCTGAGTCTAAGTTCGCTGCCTTAATGTGACCCACTTCACAATCAAATATATTTATTTGGGGGAAATGAATAGAGGGGCTAGAACTGTTAGTGTTTTATCGGTGGAAGGAAGTATCCACTGTCTGCTAAAGGAAGCAGAGTGACTGCAGTAGGAAATGAGGACTCAGGGTTTAAGTGTGCCTGCACATTCCAGTATGTCTTGATGCCCCAGAGAAGTCTCTTGTAATTGGCTTCTTTGCAGGAGTCGGAGGAAAAACACTACTTTTTCTTGTCATGTGTAGGTGCCTCAGATGCTTGCTGGTGTGCCCAGGAACCCACATCCTCTCCCCCAATTCCTTTGCTGGCAGACCCTTAAAAGGTTTCTGCCTGAGACAGTAGCTCTAGTGGTAAAAGAAATTTCTGGTTTCAGATAGAGGCCTTGGGTTCAAGGTTACTAAGTGATCTTGAGCTATTTAATAAAATTTGAAAGGAGCTGCTACATCTTTATCTGTAAATTGGGAAGAGAATCCATCCCACGTAGTTGTTGAAAAGATTTGTATAATTCTCTGTACATGGTTGTCACCTCCTACGAATTCCATGGACCACTTAGAAATTCTGTTAAAAATTCTGTAGAAGCTTTCATGTTTGAAAGCAGTGGCTCGCTGGCCATCCAGTCCCCATTCCCAAGGACAGCTTTGTCATCCATGCTTCCACCCGCAGCAGCCACCAAAGTGCGGCACTCGGAAGGCACTTCTCAGACCCAGCCAGATGCCTCATCTCGCGACTTCACATCTGCTCTCCCAAATTACAAGAGTACAGCAAAAAGAAAACATAGGAACAGACAAGTAAACCAGGCATCTGTAGGTGATCGTTCTCACAGCAATCACCACACCGGCGAGTCAGGAGCAGCTTGAACAGTTCCTCCCCCCTGCAGAGCAGCCTGAGCACCTGAGAGCAAGAGGTGCCCAAGGCCATCCTGTCCTGTGTCCCCAGCCTGCTGCTGTGTCCTTCTTTGAGGGAAGGGTTCTAAGGTCTTGAGTTTTTCTTCTGATGCTTCTGCCTCTTCCTGGACCAGGAATTTAAGATTTTTGTACTGCCCCTGATCCCTGCCACTGGTCAGACCCAGGCAAGTGTACTCTATGTGATTCTTCCTTGTGGATAATGTTCTGAACACACCCTGTGGATAAAAGTTCTAGATCTTATCAAGGAAGGTGATAACAGTTTGATTTGGCCTTATACAGAACCTCATGTGGGTTCCCCTACAGTGGAGCCATGTACAGAAAGTGTCTTCCCCTTTTCTAAACAAACATTCTGTAAAGATTCCCATTCCTGTCTCTCAGCTTCTCGCTGTGGCAGCGTACAGTTGCTTTGCTTGGAGAAGGATGTCTGTGGTCCTCAGTAAGTAGATGGTGCAGCACAGGCAGTCAGCAGTCTGGTCAGCTTTTGTAGCAGCATGGAAGTAGGGGAAAAGTGTTTTAAGAGACAGCGCTAGCAGGGGAGGGGCAGAGAGAGGGATATAGAATCCAAAGCAGGCTCTAGGCCTGCGCTGTCAGCACAGAGCACGACATGGGGCTCCAACCCACAAAGATTTTTGACTTTTAAAACTCATTAAAGAGGGCCACCTGGGTGGCTCAGTCTGTTAAGTTTCCAACTTCAGCTTAGGTCATGATCTCATAGTTCGTGGGCTCGAATCCCGCATCAGGCTCTGTACTAACAGGTTGGAGCCTGCTTCAGATTCTATGTCTCCCTCTCTCTCTCTCCCCCACTCACACTCTCTCTTTTAAAAATAAACGTTAAAACATTTTTTTTAACTCTTTGGTAATATTTTGTCAATATGAGAGACTCTTCAAGTCTTTCTGCACAAAATTTGTCTCCAGAACTAGTGAATCATTGTCTCTACTTGTCAGATATTTACTTAGGACTTTTTTCCATGTCAAGTAGAGAAACAGGTCAAGTATGAAAAAAACATTTGAGTGTCTTACCATAATTAAGATCTTGCATATTTCAGGGGCACCTGGGTGGCTTAGTTAGTCTGACTGCTGATTTCAGCTCGGGTCATGATCTCATGGTTCCTGGAATTGAGCCCTGTGTTGTCAGTGTGGACCCCCCACGTGGGGCCTGCTTAGAAGTCTCTGTCTGTCCCTCTCCTGTCATGAGAGCTCTCTCTCTTAAACTTAAAAAAAGTGGCGTGGGGGGAGTGCCTGGGTGGCTCAGTCCATTGAGCATCTGACTTCAGCTCAGGTCATGATCTCACAGTTCATGGGTTCAAGCCGTGTCAGGGTCTGTGATGACAGCTACCTCAGAGCCTGGACTCTATCTTCAGATTCTGTGTCTCCCTCTCTCTCTGACCCTCCCCTGCTCATGCTATCTCTCTCTCTCAAAAATAAATAAAACATTAAAAAAAAAAAAAAAAAGTACAGGGCCTCTGAGTGGTTCGGTTGGTTAAGTGTCTGACTTTGGCTAAGGTCATGATCTTAACAGTTCATGAGCTTGGGCCCCAAGTTGGGCTCTACGCTGATGGCTTGGAGTCTGGAGCCTGCTTCAGATTCTTGGTTTCTCTTTCCCTGTCCCTCCCCTGCTTGTATTCTCTCTTTTTCTCTCTCTCAAAAATAAATAAATAAAAACCTTAAAGTTTTTTTAGAGGCACATCTCTAATTAAAAAAAAAAAAGATCTTACCCATTTCAGAGGAAATGGTGGTGTTGTAATTGACATCAGAGCTTTACACTTTGAGTACCTCGTCTCTGCTCTTAGTGTTTTTTTCCTGACTAGTTAGTATATTTTCATGGTTCCAAGTAAAAACAACAGATACCTCACTTCCCGGAGGTGGCCACTTTGTATTGTGTGTCGTATTGTGTACGGGATAGAGTCTAAGCTGATAAATGATCACTCTTCACAAGACAGCTTTGAGGAAACCAACATGTGCCACTTTCAATTTCAAACTCCATTTAGGTACGTGCCAGTTACAACATAGGAAGTGTTTTGTCTGTTCTGCATCGTTAATGCTTTTTGGCTGTTTTTTCTAGGTGATAATAGAACGGTACAAGGGTGAGAAGCAGCTTCCTGTACTGGACAAAACCAAGTTCCTTGTACCTGATCACGTCAACATGAGTGAGCTCATCAAGATCATTAGGTATTTAATCACTTTTCTCTGTTTCTTTGGGTAGCTTTTCATTCTTTATCAGACTTACAGATAAATCTTTAGTTTTTGTTGTTGTGTTTGGTTTCATATTTTTATCTTTAGTTCTGATTAAAATCTACACAAGCTCAGTAAAACCTAAAGATGTTTCTTTTCTGAGTTCTCTCTCTTACCTGTTGGATCTGCTGTCCCTCTGATTCTTTCATAACATCTAGGATAGATGTCTCTTAATCAGAAAAGTTACTACAGGTTTTGTACAGCAAAATTAGTAGAAGAATGCAGACTTGGTACACTGGTAATAGTTTATAAATTATATTGAAGTATTTCTCATATTAGACACTAACAGCTATTCAGAGAGCAGATACTAGTTTAAGACTGGCCTCAGGAACATAGTAAGACTAATCTATCAAATATTGCCACTAATATATCCTTTGTGAGTATAATCCTGGGAAATGTCCTGTACTTAATGAGAAGCTTTGAGAGTGTCATCAGTAGGCATACATTTCATTTTGCCAGAAGCAGCATGTACACAATCTTTATACTTATATGTTGGGGGAGGGGCGGGGGGGGCGGGGGTTTACACGTTCCCTGCGTATTGCTGTGCCTAGTATCTCTTCACATTGTTTTCTTTCAATAGGAGGCGCTTACAGCTCAACGCTAATCAGGCGTTCTTCCTGTTAGTGAATGGACACAGCATGGTGAGTGTGTCCACGCCGATCTCTGAAGTATATGAAAGTGAGAAGGACGAAGATGGGTTCCTGTATATGGTATATGCCTCTCAGGAGACATTTGGAATCAAAGTGTCTGTGTAAGACTAGAAACATGCATCTGTTATAATAGAGTTTTTTTTAAGCCCTTACCAAGGAAAAAAAAGGGATATTACCAACTGAGATTGATCCGTTCATCCAATCACAGATCATCAAAACAGTAGTGCTCCTGCCTAGGAGATGTAGGAAGTTGTTTTGTGCCGCAAGCAGAAAGATGGAGCTCCGAACGAGCACATTCAGCTTTGGAAAAACTATTATTTAACCTAGGCTGTTTTGTTTTCAAGTTTAGTAGAAGTTTAAAAATAAAATACTTTGCATTCTAAGTTGCCAATAAAATAGAACTTCACGTTATTTTAATGTTCTTTCCCCTTGAGGAACTTGCAATTTAATTTAAGAATTCAGAGAGAAATTCTTTTCTAGGTTCACAGAACCGGCCAACCTTCTGTAGAAGGGTTTCTACTCAACTAGAGAACTCTCTTTAAGAGGATCTTGGAAGCATAAGTGGTCAAGCATAGCCCCCTTCCTGCCCACCCCCGTTGGCCATAATAGTGGGCAAAAAGCAGGGAAAATTGGGGTGTACAAGGAAACTCTGAATTGCTTCTCAAGGTTCCTGACTCCTAGTGTAAGTGTGCCTGGAGGCCACACCCCTGCAGTGCTGGGTGGCGGGCGGGGATTCGTTTGCTTCTCTAGACAGTAAAGCACCACTGCTCAGTAAGAACCTTGAATAACTTAAAATTTTGGTCTAGTTTCTGAAGGGGCCCAGGGAAGAAAAATGTGACATTTCTTTTGGTTTGTATATTCTCTGAGAGGTTAAACTGTCTGCTTTGGTAGAGAAACAAGCTGTTGGCGCAGTTTAGTTCGTTAGGACAGTGGTAGGAACCACAGAACACGGAGACTAAA
Organism: Hyaena hyaena; assembly: GCF_003009895.1. Taxonomy (NCBI): domain Eukaryota; kingdom Metazoa; phylum Chordata; class Mammalia; order Carnivora; family Hyaenidae; genus Hyaena; species Hyaena hyaena. Next base: position 9,306,586 of record NW_024080633.1, read on the forward strand.
GCATGAAAATTCAGATGCGCTCCCTCTACCTTTTGGCCTAAAGCTGTAGATGATCCATGTTTTATGTTAATTGTGTGACTGTTACTAGAAAGTTCCACATTTTTAAGAGTATCAGTTGTCACTGTAGGTGAGACAGCTGCCCCGGTTCCTCTGCTCTAAGTGCATGTCGGTTGTGAAGAAAACAACAAAAGGAGACATACACTCTTGATGGATATTCATATCAAAAGTTAAACATTTTCCGAGTTCAACTAGAATAACCAGCGCTTCCTACTACCTGCATGGGGCTATTTACTATTTTTGTGGGAGTAACACAAAAAGATCACAAACCACGTTGGACTGTACGTGTAGCAAGGAGGTCATGCTTCACCTTTGTGTATTTAGACATGTGTGGAATACCTGTACCTGTTAGTGGAAGTTACTTATTAATGGGGGCGGGGAGCAATATTACTGCATATGGGCACTTGAGTCCCCGGCCTTCCGACTATTCCTGCTGCATGCATCTGTCCACATGGCTAACTTTTAATATGTGTATTTTTACATTATGTGAATTCTTATCAGCCTGTCTTGTTTAGCTTGTACACATCATTATACCTGACATTCTTGTAACTCTGTGTGATCAGTAAGATTCCTACAAGAAATTCAGCTTTCTAAAAAAATGCCACATGGGAAGGGCGACTTCTGTCCCCTGTTAGTGGGCGGTCACTATAGGATCTCTAAACCAAGTACATTTTTAATGAATTAAGGTGAATAAAGGCACAACTAAAAACCACCGCTGAGTTCAGTTTAATGGGTCGGTATCCGATACTTGCAGTGCCATATAGCCTCTACACCATCCCAAGCTAGGTGGGGATTTCCTTCCTAACGAGCACCAAGGCTGGGTTCGTTGTGGCCATGGGGCGCAGGGGAGGAGGGGAGTGGGCAGAGGTGTGCCCACCTCTGAAGGGCTCTGCCTTGTCCCAGGCACCTTCCTTACCTTGGTCAAGGTTCTGCTGGCTCGTCTTGTCTTAAAAAACCGGAGTCGCCTGGGAACTGAAGACCTGCCACAGTGTCTGGAGGGATGTGGGGCCTGGGTGTGTTGGGAATAACACTTGGAACCCTGCCACCCTAAATGAAAAAGTAGAGTACGCGCTGACTGGTCAAGACATTCCATGGCTTGTGGCACATTACGCAGCATCAGGGAAAGATGCGGCACAGACAGCAGCCAAGAAGTGGCCAGCATTGCTCATTTGAAAACTTCCACCTATTTCTAACTGGAAGCAGGCACTTCAGAGGTCTGTGGACAAGCCCGGGGAGCAAGCTGAGGACATGGCTCTGTTGCCCTGAGTTTGCTGCTCAGGTGTGCACGTCCCCCTTCAGAGGCCTGGCCTGACCAGACAGCAGGTTGGAGGGGCCTGCTGTCACCTGCAGGAACGGGCTGGTTGTCCCTCCTGACGGAGCCCTCGTGGTCTCGAACCGTGTGCACGCACGTGTTTCCCCCTGGGCAGCCTTAGGCCTGACAGGACCCAGAGGCCTTGGGGACCTCTGCTGGGAAGTGTGACCGTCACCGTCCCAGATCCAGGGAAGACGGAGCTTTAAGCGCCAGGACATGTTCATGCCATGGGTAAACCACACGTTCACAGAAGTTTCAAAGATCCGTGACACCTATTCAAGCCAACCTTGATTTCTTATGGAACCTAAAGCTGGAACCTCTTTAAACCCTGTATCAAGAGTTGACTTCTGTTCATAGCAAGGATGTTTTCAAAAACCTGGGAAACAATAGAAAATGGATTGAAGGGGCACCTGGGTAGCTCAGTCAGTTGTGCATCTTGACTCTTGATTTCAATTTGGGTCATGATCCCAGGGGTTGTGGGATCGAGCCCTGGGATGGGCTCCACACCGAGCATGGAGCGTGCTTAGGATTTTCTAGCCCTCTGCCCCTCTCCCCTGCTCACGAGCTCTCCAGCTCTCAAAAAGAAAAGTTTTGGGGCGCCTGGGTGGTTCAGTCAGTTAAGCATCCGACTTCGGCTCAGGTCATGATCTCACGTTTTGGAGTTCTAGCCCCACGTTGGGCTCTGTCCTGAGCTCAGAGCCTGGAGCCTGCTTTGAATAATGTGTTTCCCTCTCTCTCTCTGTCTGCCCCCCACTCATGGTCCCTCTCTCGGTCTCTCAAAAATAAATGTTAAAGTTTAAAAAATTTTAAAAATGGATTTAAGACCATGTATCTATTGTCAACTGAGAAGGGAAGGCTGACTCCCTTGAGGATCAAGAATTAACAATTTATTCAAAAAGATGTGTGCTTCATTTTCTATGAAACAAAGACCTAATAAAATGAAACTTTTTTTTTAATTTTTATTTTCAGTACATTAAATTTACTCATAAAAACATTCTAAAAATGTACAATTTTTCCTTTTTAACAAAGTATAATAAAACATAAAAACTTCAAAAACAGAATACTTAACATTTACAATTCAAAATCAAATTAGCAGAATATTAAATATTTACAAAACTATATCTTTTAAAAATATTTATAAAGTTACATGCAATTTTGTAGAATTGACATAAAAGAATGGCTCAAAAATGGGAGAATTTTCCTTCATTCCTAAAAAGAAAATCTGTCCAATATAAGCTGTGAAGATTCTTGAGCACACGAGGTCTTCGGTTTCAGTACCAAAGCCGCCTTCCTTGTGCATGTAAGAACTTAATGCATGTGAGGGGCTTGTTACAATACCCGGGACTGACTGACGATGCACTGAGCTCCCCTCCACCTGGACCAGCGTAGCAGAGTGACCTTAGGCCTCAACCAGCAAGTGTGGTTTCCAGAGGACTGACTGAAGATTTTTTTCATTCAGAATCTTGGGACTTGGCAAACTGAGCCTCTTCAGAACCCGTAGTGTTAAACGTCACCTGACTCATTCTCTGGGGGGTCATCTGCACTTTGGAAAGGAGGTCTGCCTGCTCAGGTTCCACAGGCCCATCCTCTGGGAAGGACATGGTTTCCCTAACCATCCTCGAGACTCATTTCGTACGCCATCAGTAACCAGTACATAAAACTAGCAAAGCATCAAATAACCCACCACAGAAGCAGGAAGAATACAAAATGATAAGGAGTGAGGAAGGTGCCACCTGATTCCACTGGGCCAGTGCTCTCCAGGGACACTGGAGTCAGCCCAGAGCAAGCCTAGGTCAGATCCCGACTGATCAGACCTGCCGGGGCTCCCACTGGGCTGCGCGTGTGACACTGGGTGGAGCTGCCCGGCCGCCCGGCACCTCCACACATGGTGTAGTGCAAACTAGCTACAGTGACTTCTAGTGAATTAAAACACTGAACCTACTAACTACCATATTCACAAGCTGACTCCTGTAATCTTCTGGAGATTATAGATGATGCTGGTTGGTTGTTTTTTTAAATACCCAATCACATACCTGCTTTGAAGAAAATAATTTTGTCCTTATTTTTATTGTAAGTGCTAGCTCCCATTTCCTCAGTGCTCTTCAACAATTACAAGTTTTAACATTTAAACACTTTCTAATTTTCAGTATTTTTGAAATAAAAATTAGAAAAGAAGGTAGAAAATTGAATGTTCGGCTAAAAAAAATTTTTTTTAATAGTTGTCTTATCTCGACATTGTATTTTACTTCAGTCTTTACATTCCACTTTCCCCATTCTTAGAGACAAAAAATGGGGTGAGAGACTCTGATATATGACAGACTACACACAGGCAAGTGGCCGTGCCACGCCTACCTGGCTGCTACAGCATTTTGAAACTGAGCCCATGGTTTCATGAAAATGACTACGTAGTTGAAGGTGTCAGTCGGATCTGTGTTTCTAAGGTGAGGACATCTGAGGAACTGCAGAACGCTCTTCAGGCTTACTGACTTTGGTTGCTTTGGAGAGAAATTCATCAGAGATAATACTGCCAGCGAATATTCCCAGGTCCAAGTATGGAAATTCACTTGGAGAGAGATCACGCAGATCGGCAGCTGAATGCTTTGTGTCCCGTGTATGTCACATTTACGTTTCACAACTCCCACCTTGGAATGGCCTCACTGGAGGCCTCACACCGCACATGCACTTCCAAAACCAACTGGGGATTTTTCTACAACCTCTGACGACTGGAACACAGCCGCACAATGTCTGGACTCGTTTACCTCAATTTGAATGTCATACTTCCAATCAAAGCTCTTGTTTCAACTTCTTGTTATATGGAACGCTGACTTCTAATATTTATCAAAATAGTCCTAAGGGTAACAACAGACACTTTCATTCCCCAATACTGACCACTAAAACAAAAACCCTAAATATGATTTGTTTCCTTTTGTTATGAGACAGTTGTCAACAATTTCACTGTGTTGAAATAGGATTTATTTAAAATATTTCTTTGCTTTTTAAAAAACCAAAAAATTTAAAAGTTTGGCTTTCAGCACATGTCCAGGCCACCATAACGGCCTTCAGAAATATTAAAATCGTAAACATCAGTGGACACTCCCAAGTCTTCCTCTAACATCATATGACAAGTTCCAGGCTCGTACTCTTTAAGGCAAAGTTGTGTCAGTTCTCGTTATTTTGACATTTTGTAGTGTTTACAATTAAGAGATCAATGTCACATTCCCCCAAAAAAGTTGTCGTAAGCATCACCATCGCCTCAAAACTGTACGTAATACTGTGCACCGGGAAGAGAGACGCATACAGAGGTCTGTCCATTCTGCATTGCATAGAAATGAAACTACTAAAATAAAACTCTAAAAAACTACTAAAAGCCTTTCCTTAAAAAAATGTAACAACTCTGCTTTAGTTTCTCTGCAGCCAGGAAATGGATCATAAAATTTGAAGCCTCATGTCACAGTGCCTCAGATTCTAGGGTATTCTTTTGATTTACACCAATTCGGCATGAGGCTGATTGTCCCATTTTAAGAACAGTCAGAATATAACGATTTTCTTTTCTTTTTTTAAACACATACTCAACTGCAAAATCCTTGGGCAAGGCCTAACCAACCGACATTTTAACATGGAAGGCTTTAGGGTTTAAAATAATATTATTTGAGCAGAAAAATTCCCTTTAGCTTTGAAGATCTAAGTCCCTGTATTTCAGCCCAAGCAACTTTCACTGCAATGGGGTGAAATCGAGAGCTGTGGGGGGGAGGACTTCTTGCCCACACTGGATAAAACCACACTTGTGCAGATCTTGTGGCTCTGTCCTGTCGGTGCGGCCTCTTTCAGAGTCTTACCACTTCCTATTGTAGTTTTCCAGGTAACTTCTGGCAGAACTAACCATGAATACACAGCCTAATACAAAAGAAGTTGATAGGAGAACGTTTCAAATCTTTTGCTCCTAAGTTACAGGACTGTATCATTGTTGAAATGTCTGTCTCCAGTGTGAATCCATTAGCAGTCAGCCTTGGGGTCCTTGGGAGATCCGTGTGACATAAGAACTTGCCAACTTTGCTAAGGGTGTCGTAGCGTCCCTCGGAGCCAGCCCACGAAGGCCGGGCGGTTACCGTGTCCCTGTGAGAGCTCTGTCGTGGTGGGAGACGACCAGACTCCACGCTACTGACGGGCCGGGAAGGAAGGATTCTCAAAGCTCTGACAACTAGGGATTCTCTGGGACTTGGACCCTTAAGATATTAAGTTGTTGCGAGTAACTATTTCTATTTAATAATGTAGTTTAGATTTATTCGCAGGAAAAAAAAAAAGAAAGAAAGAGAAAGAAAAACCTGAAACTGCTGCGAGTGTTTTAAGGAGGGAAAGAGACGCTGACATCTGTCGTGTACCAAGTCCCGCGGCCTGCTGGTGCCAACTCCTTAAACGCAGATTCTCCGAGTGTCTTGCACTGACTGGTTTCAGGGAGTCTGTCTCCCCAAACCGCAGAGACTGGCATCAGTTTACATTCTTCTGTAGTGCAATCCTTTAAAAGCCCAGAGAGATTAGTGTCTAACCACTCGAGGAACAAAACAAAACAAAAACAAAACAAAACAGAGGCGACATTTTCCCTCACCCAGGGGTAACCAGAGTCCGACTGGCGGAACTCCACGTGGGGAACTCCGACCCTCAGCACTCAAGTCCGATCTTGCGTAGCTGCCCTGGAATTACATGTGAGCCTGGAAGGACCGAGGACGGCGATGCTCCTCGGGAGACGAAGGTCTCTGCATCGCGACCACGGCGGAGGCGCCGACCAGGCGAGTCCTGACGTCAAGCTCCAATCTAGGATTTTGGCAATAAAACTGAGTTTGATGCACTCCTACGCTAGGTTTTCTATCCAGTCTAGTAAAGTAAAGCACCTTTGGATTAAAAATATTAAGCTCAACAGCAACTAGACTTCTCAGTCTTGTATTTAATTTCCTTATGTCTCCATGGCTTAATAGTGTTCTGTTGCCAGAGGAAAAGTGTCAGTCTGTGGAGTCCAGACTTTCCGCTGGAGGGGCGTATTTCAACCTAAAAGTACCTAGAGAGAAGAGGGAAAAAGAGATCAAATTTGAATCACTGTACAGTTAGCACAAACAACCGAGCTGTCCCAAGTGCTTTCCGGAGACACCAGTCAAGATGCAGCTGCTACATACCTGGACCACCTGTTATACCCACCCCCGGAAACAGACACTACGCATGCATCAGCGCAGATCAGGGGTGACCTGCCTGGTCACCAGTCCAGTCCTCTGTTGCTCAGGGGCCGGAATGGACAAGGGGAGGCCTGACTGTCACCACAGGCCTGGGCTCACTGCTCAGGAAATGCAGCACCATCTCAGGCAACAGGCCGATCCCACAGCCCCTAACCACCCCC